>NC_133137.1:24718712-25029962 GCF_048418815.1 Hemitrygon akajei | reverse complement strand
TCGGTGGGAAGGGATGGGGGAACGAATAGACAAGGGAGTCGCATAGGGAGCGATCCCTGCGGAAAGCAGGAAGAGGGGGAGAGGGAAAGATGTGCTTGGTAGTGGGATCCCGTTGGAGGTGGCGGAAGTTACGGAGAATTATACGTTGGACCTGGAGGCTGGTGGGGTGGTAGGTGAAACCTGCTGTTACTTGTTATTTCAGTTTATAATCTGACCACTAGAGGGCAGGAGAAGCTTAGTAACTGCTGAATGTTGGAAAGGAAAATACATTCAGCTTAAAAGGATATACTGACCTGGCAACAACGCAGGACTCAACCAGGTACTTTTCCTCTGCCAGCTCCACCATTATCAAGAGCAGGGGAGGGTAGACTGCGGACAAGTTGGGGTTGCAATGTTCTCAAGGTTGGGTGGGGTAAGGTGGGTGGTCAACTAACTCAGACGTCTGTGGCAGAAGGAGGATTCTTTGAAAGAGACAGTACGTTAAGAGACAGAGTGAATGCTTTCCAGTCTTTTCCCGGGGTTGGGGAAGCAAGAGCCAGAGGGCACAGGTTTATGTTAATAGAAACATGAGAGGCAGCATTTTTTACATGAAGGGTGGTATCAATGTGGAATGAGCTGCTGGTGGAAGTGGTTGAGGTAGGTACAATCATCATCTTCATCATCATGTGCTGTGTCGTAAGATGTGGGCAGTCATGGTCCCATGACCACGATTGTTCTTGGCAAATTTTTCGACAGAAGTGTCTTGTCATTGCCTCCTTCTGGGCAGTGTCTTTACAAGACGGGTGACCCCAGCCGTTATCAATACTCTTCAGAGATTGTCTGCCTGGCGTCAGTGGTCTTATAACCAGGACTGGTGATATGCACCGGCTGCTCATACGACCATCCACCACCTGCTCCCATAGTTTCACATCACCCTGATCGGAGGTTAAGCAGGTGCTACACCTTGCCCAAGGGTAACCTGCAGGCTAGTGGAGGGAAGGAGTACCTTACACCTCCTTTGGTAGAGACGTATCTCCACCCCACCACCCAAAGGGGCCAGCTAAAACATACCAGCACACCTTTTGGGTTGTGAGAGGAAACCGAAATACCCTTAGGGTATCCATGTGGTCACAGAGAGAACATGCAAACTGCTCACAGGCCACAGCTGAGGTCAGGGCTCTGGAGCTGTAAGATAGCTGTTGTAAGTTCTGAAGCAACGTGCCTCACGAGTAGTCTGCAAGGTGTAAGATACGGTCATCTTTCTTAATTTGTGCACTCGCGTACAGATCAGGGGAATATCAATAGGTTTAATCTCAGAGATAGGGTGCCATCCTGGGTGTAAGGCAGGTTGAAGAGTGCAAATCATAAGCACAAGAGATTCGGCAGATGCTGGAAATCCAAAGCAACACACACACAAAATGCTGGCGGAATTCAGCAGGTCAGGCAGCATCTATGGAGAGGAATAAACAGTTGACGTTTCAACCCAGGTTTTGGGCCAAAACCTTTACTGATATGATTTTTTAAAAAAACCTGACATAATTCACCACAGTGTAGGGATTGTTAGCCCAGGAATATGAACTTAACCCCAAGACTGAATAGCAAATGTTCTTAGCATCATAACATGATGACAGTATTAGATTGCAATGCACATAACCATATAACCATATAACAATTACAGCACGGAAACAGGCCATCTCGGCCCTTCTAGTCCATGCCGAACGCTTACTCTCACCTAGTCCCACTAGCCCGCACTCAGCACATAACCTTCTATTCCTTTCCTGTCCATATACCTATCCAATTTTACTTTAAATGACAATTCCGAACCTGCCTCTACCACTTCTACTGGAAGCTCGTTCCACACAGCTACCACTCTCTGAGTAAAGAAATTCCCCCTCGTCTTACCCTTAAACTTTTGCCCCCTAACTCTCAAATCATGTCCTCTTGTTTGAATCTCCCCTACTCTCAATGGAAAAAGCCTATCCACGTCAACTCGATCTACCCCCCTCATTATTTTAAATACTTCTATCAAGTCCCCAACTCAACCTTCTACGCTCCAAAGAATAAAGACCTAACTTGTTCAGCCTTTCCCTGTAACTTAGGTGCTGAAACCCAGGTAACATTCTAGTAAATCTTCTCTGTACTCGCTCTATTTTGTTGATATCTTTCCTATAATTTGGTGACCAGAACTGTACACAATACTCCAAATTTGGCCTTACCAATGCCTTGTACAATTTTAACATTACATCCCAACTCCTATACACAATGCTTTGATTTCTAAAGGCCAGCATATCAAAAGCTTTCTTCACCACCCTATCCACATGAGATTCCACCTTCAGGGAACTATGCACCATTATTCCTAGATCACTCTGTTCTACTGCATTCTTCAATGCCCTACCATTTACGATGTATGTCCTATTTGGATTATTCCTACCAAAATGTAGCACCTCACACTTATCAGCATTAAACTTCATCTGCCATCGTTCAACCCACTCTTCTAACTGGCCTAAATCCCTCTGCAAGCTTTGAAAACCTACTTCATTATCCACAATGCCACCTACCTGAGTATCATCTGCATACTTACCAATCCAATTTACCACCCCATCATCCAGATCATTAATGTATATGACAAACAACAGTGGACCCAATACAGATCCCTGAGGCACACCACTAGTCACCGGCCTCCAACCTGACAAACAGTTATCCACCTATCTCTGGCACCTGCTCTGGCATCCACATATCTCTGGCATCTCCCATCTAGCCACTGTTGAATCCATTTTACTACTTCAATATTAATACCTAACGATTGAACCTTCCTAACTAACCTTCCGTGCGGAACCTTGTCAAAGGCCTTACTGAAGTCCATATAGACAACATCCACTGCTTTACCCTTGTCAACTTTCCTCATAACCCCTTCAAAAAATTCAATAAGATTTGTCAAACATGACCTTCCACACACTCAGACATGACCTTCCATGTACATACAAGCCTAAAGTCAAAACAGGGCTGACTCAAGAATTAAGCTGTGAGCAGTTCCCTGGAGTGGAATATGGTTCAAAGGTTCTACTTAATGTCAGAGAATGTATACAGTATACAACCTGAAATTCTTACTCTTCACAGACAGCTACAAAACAGAAGAGAGCCCCAAAGAATGAATGACAGTAAAATGTTAGAACCCCATAGCCCCCACCCCCCGTGCACAAACAGCAGTAAAGCATTAACCATTCCCCCCACTTGTGCCAGCACCCACCACCCACCACTCACCGAGTAAGCAACAGCAAAGCCCCCAAAGAGAGATCATGATCTGCAGTCCAACAAAAACTATTGTTCACCCGGCAATTCGACGGGCCACAGGCTCTCCTTCACCAACAGGGCACAGAGAGGTGACCGCCCCTTCCATAGCGAGAGGGATGACCACAAACGGTCACTGTTACAATCTTACAGCCTGCAATTTTGCTTTTATTCCATTCTGATATAACATTCAATCTGTATTAAATCTTGTTTGTAAAGTATTTGGGGGAGGGGAAAATGTTCTGCCATTATCCTCCCTCATCTTAGTTACAATCTTTGAAGGTCAAAGATTTTCCTTTCTCTAGCACTGGGACAATGAGATGTCCAACAAGCGTACGCAGCTCGATACAAGCACGCCTCCGGCCACGTATCGTTGTCTCGCTCGCTCTATGAAGCAGGCACTTTAACTTACTATCCGGGGCATGAACACAAGAGATTCTGCAGATGCTTGTAATTTCAGAGCAACACACACAAAATGCTAGAGGAACTCAACATCTGTGGTGGGGGATAAACAGTTGATATTTCAGGCCAAGGCTCCTTATCAGGGTTGGAAAGGAAGGGGGCAGAAGCCATAATGAGAGAGTGGAGGGAGGGGAAGAAGTTAAAGCTGGCAGGTGATAGGTGAGGTGTAAGTGGGTGGGTGGGGTGAAGTAAGAAACTCTTAATAGGTGTTTAAGCAAAATTCACCAAGCTAACTCATCTTTACATTCAATATACATTAATTCCATTTTAACTCTGCTGCAGTCTTATCCACATACAGTTTATTTCTAGATTATCCACAATCAGTACAGTTAATTGCCAAGAACTGTGTGTATGTGAATAGATGGGCTTAGGTCAGCATTAAAAGAATCATTTATCAAAGTTTAAAGTATTTAACAGGCTGGTTCTTTAAGCTTGTTGTAGCTGGTGGGTGGGGTGGGCGTAGTAATGGGGACAAGCTCCCACTATCTATTAAATCCCTCAGGTAGTCTCTGACATCGAAGTCCAGCTCCTGGCCTTCATGTGTGGCTCAGCTACTAACCCCTGTGGAACTATTTCTACTGACAGGAGAAGGGCAAAAGTGCGCTACTGGTGCCTTAAAACCAGTCGTTTCGGGCAGATGGGGCTCGTCAGCTGTGGTTGGCAGCTCATCTAGCAGAAGGAAAACTCTGATTCAAATCTCCGCTGCCTTGCAGCTACACCCACTCATGGGGAAGGCTTCAGGAGTAGATGCTGAGGGAGGTGTCCGGAGCTGGAGTCCCTCAGTTAGTCCTACGTTGAGTTCAACACTAACTGGCAACTCCTGTGATGCTGCTGGTGCCAAACTGTACTGGTTTGCACCGTTCCTTTGGCTTCATCGGGTGCGTGAAGAGGGGGAGCTTGCTACGTGGGCACCGGCTCGCTCTCCATATCGTACTGCCCAGGCTCGCGTATCTAGACAGCTCGGACACAACATCCTCGGTTGACCCTGACCAACGGAGGCCTCAGATTTATCATAAGTTACAATCAATACTTCAGTAACTACTAACCACTTCACCCCTTTGTTTGCCCTCGCCCTGGCACCAGCCGCTGAGTAGGGTACAATGTACCACAGCCCCAGGATGGAATAAAACAAAGACAGAAAATTGAAAGATCAAATTTTAAACCAGACTCTGAGTGTAAGAAGATCGGTTTTCTTTTATTAACCGAAGTCTGAAGTAGTGTAGGCTATTTTGCAATGCTAAGGCACATTATGCAAATTGAACTAAGTTAGGTTTGTTAATTTTCTACTGTTATGGCTGTAAACTTGTACTCCCTTAACTTTCTGAAAACATTGCTGTGGACTTTCTCAAAACAATCCCACTCCAAGCTAACACCATTTTGTCTTACAGACTTCTGTTTTATTTTAGCATATATGAAGGGGAAATCACATTTTACTTTTTCTTTACACCATGAAACAAATTATCTTAAGTATGTCCAGCAGGTGCAGTCTTTCATAGATTCCATTAAGGCTCTTGGTTTTACTGAGTACGCCCGCATGAAAACGAATCTCAGGTGACATATACACCCTTTGGTTAAAAAATTTACTTTGAACTTTGAACGTGTTTACATGGGGAAATGGAAGGAAAGCTACCTGGCTCACACAATTATTATGCTCCAGTCTGAGGTTGAGATTGAGGTCAAAAATGTGGGGGGTGGGGTGTGGGAGTGGGGTCGTTTGGTGCGGAAAGTGCCAAAGAAAGAGTGTTGTGGTAAGAAAGCTGGAGTCATTTGATAGCAGTAGATGGATGTGGTTAATACTACCAAACTGCAAAAGAAACTGAGGGATGGAAACAGGCAAGTTAATTTGAGGCAGGGATTTCCAACCTGGAGTCCACGGTCCCCTTGTTTAATGGTATCGGTCCATGGCATAAAAAAGGTTGGGAACTTCAAGTGAACAGCAGGACGACTGCCTAAGCAACTGAACTACAAACCCCTTCCCACCCATGTTAAAAGGTCCTACTTTCAAATCTCTTACTATCTTTCCTTTCAGTTAGTCCTGACGAAGGGTCTCGGCCCGAAACGTCGACAGTGCTTCTCCCTATAGATGCTGCCTGGCCTGCTGTGTTCCACCAGCATTTTGTGTGTGTTGCTTGAACTTCCAGCATCTGCAGATTTCCTCGTGTCTACTGTAGCAATATGTTTCTTTTGACGTTTTAGGCTTATACAGCCACTCACCATGCCTACAGACCCCGTCATCCAGGTATCACTAACCATCTTCGGCAATGGTGTAGAGTGGGTGTTCCCAACCCGGCGTCCACAAACTCCTTGCTTAATGGTATTGGTCGACGGCATAAAAAGGTTGGGACTGTGGCAACCCACTTTCTGCGCAGGCAAACCGGCTCACAAATAGCCAGCGCGCGGGGGAAGAATTTGGTAATGCACCTCTGACGTCATTTCCGCACAGAGAGGGCGGGCTCTAGGGATTAAATGCCAGCGCCGCGAAGTTTGAATAAACTAGTCTCAAAACGACTAACTGACTGTGTGTCGTTATTTCAGCGCTGTGTGTAGCACATCGCTACATTGGTGACCCCGACGGTCCAAACGGGATTTGGACCAAAGATGACCGACTCTTCATCTGTTCACGCAGTTTCGCTACAACTGCCGACTTTCTGGATGCTGCGACCACGCGTGTGGTTTAGCCAAGCAGAAGCCCAGTTCCAGATTCGGCAGATATCCTCAGATTCCACGCGTTACTATCACGTGGTGAACGCCCTTGACCAGGAGACGGCCGCCCAGGTTGCGGATTTCATACAGTCGCCCCCGGAAGAAGGCAAATATGAAGCATTCAAAGTGCTGCTCATTGGGACCTTTGGCCTCTCACGGCGTGAGCGGGGTGCCTGCCTGCTTCACCTGGACGGTTTGGGAGACAGACTGCCGTCAGCATTGATGAACGAGATGCTGTCCCTGGCTGACAGACACAAGCCCTGCCTCATGTTCGAACAAGCATTCCTAGAGCAACTGCCCGAGGACATACATCTGCTGCTGGCCGATGCAGATTTCAGCGACCCCCGGAAGGTGGCGGCCTGGGCAGACATGCTGTGGAAAGCCAAGAGGGAGAGCGTGGCGTCCGTCTGTCAGATTACCAGGCCACGCGCCCAACAGCGGACCAGACCAGGCCCAGCAGGGGGGCGCACACAACACAGAGGCAGGAGTGAGGAGGCCAGTGAACAGTGGTGTTTCTACCACCAGTGGTGGGGCACAAAAGCCCGCCGTTGTCGCCTGCCCTGCAAGGGCCAGGGCCAGGGCCAGCAGCCACTAATGACTATGGCAGCTGGCCACCAGGACAGCCTCTTGTACGTCTGGGACAAACAGTCGGGACGCCGCTTCTTGGTCGACACCGGAGCGGAGATCAGCGTCTTGCCCCCGACGGGCAACGACACCCGCAACAGGAAGCCAGGACCCACCCTGAAGGCCGCAAACGGCAGCATGATACGGACCTACGGCACCCGCACAGTGCAGCTGCAGTTCGGCGCCAGCCGGTTCACGTGGGACTTCACACTGGCCACGGTGGCCCAACCACTCCTGGGGGCAGACTTCTTGTGAGCTCACAGCCTGCTGGTCGACTTGCAAGGGAAAAGACTGGTACATGCCGAGACTTTCCAGACGTTCTCCCTGGGTGAAGCCAAGTTGCCGGCCCCACACCTGGACTCCATCACGCTGTCAGACAACGAATTCACCAGAATCCTGGCGGACTTCCCATCGATTCTGGCACCGCAGTTCACGGCAGCCATGCCCAGACACGGGGTTCAGCACCACATCCTGACCCAGGGACCACCCGCGTTCCTGGGTCCACCCGCACCACCTGTTCCTGGCTTCCGCGCACGAAGGCTCCCCCCGGAAAAGCTCTGCCTGGCAAAGGAGGAGTTCAAGCGAATGGAGGAATTGGGGATCGTACGGAGGTCTGACAGCCCATGGGCCTCCCCCCTGCACATGGTGCCCAAAACAGCTGGGGGTTGGAGACCATGTGGCGACTACCGCAGACTGAACGGGGCTACCACTCCAGACCACTACCCCGTGCCGCACATACAGGACTTTGCAGCTAACCTGCACGGGGCAAGAATATTTTCCAAAGTAGACCTCGTCCGGGGATACCATCAAATCCTGGTGCACCCTGAAGACATCCCCAAAACAGCACTCATTACCCCGTTCGGCCTGTTCGAGTTCCTCCGAATGCTGCTCGGCCTGAAGAATGCCGCACAGACGTTCCAGCGGCTACTGGATGCGGTGGGACGCGACCTGGACTTTGCGTTCATCTATTTGGACAACATCCTTATAGCCAGCAGTCGTCGCCAGGAGCATCTGTTCCACCTCTGCCAGCTCTACTCCCGCCTGAGTGATTTCGGCCTCACGATCAACCCGGCCAAATGCCAGTTCGGTCTCGATACCATCGACTTCCTGGGCCACAGGATTACCAAAGACGGGGTAACACCTCTGCCCGCCAAGGTAGACGAGATCCGCCACTTTGCCTGGCCCAACACGGTCAAAGGCCTACAGGAGTTCGTTGGTATGGTGAACTTCTACCACCGTTTCCTCCCCTCAGCAGCCCGTATCATGCGCCCTTTGTACACCCTGATGTCGGGTAAAGGCAAGGACATTACTTGGGATGAGGAGGCCGCGGCCGCTTTCGTTAAAGCCAGGGAAGCCTTGGCAGATGCCGCGATGCTGGTGCACCCCAGAACGGACGTTCCGACTGCACTCATGGTGGACGCATCCGACACAGCAGTCGGTGGGGTGCTGGAGCAGGTCATCGAGGGGTGCTGGCAACCCCTGGCGTTCTTCAGCAAGCACCTACGACCACCCGAACTCAAGTACAGTGCTTTCGACCGGGAGCTGTTGGCACTGTATCTGGCAATCCGGCAGTTCAGGTACTTCTTAGAAGGCAGACCGTTCACCGCATTCACGGACCACAAACCGTTGACCTTCGCATCCACGAAGGTGTCCGATCCCTGGTCAGCTCACCAGCAGCGACATCTGTCCTACATCTCCGAGTACACGAGGGACATCCAGCATGTCTCGGGAAAGGACAACGTCGTGGTGGACGCACTCTCCAGACCAGCTGTCCAGGCCCTGTCCCTGGGGGTGGACTATGCAGCACCGGCAGAGGCGCAGCAGGCAGACGACGAGATGCCCAACTACAGGACCGCAGTCTCGGGTTTGCAGCTGCAGGACTTTCTCGTAGGCCCAGGTGAGAGGACCCTCCTGTGCGACGTGGCTACCGGCCAACCTCGCCCCATTGTCCCGGCAGCCTGGAGGTGGCGAGTTTTCGACTCCATACACGGTTTGGCGCACCCATCTATCAGGACAACCGTCCGGCTGGTCTCCAGCAAGTTCACGTGGCACGGACTTCGCAAGCAGGTCAGTGAATGGGCCAGAACGTGCGCGCAGTGCCAAACAGCCAAGGTGCAGCGGCACACTAAAGCCCCGCCGCAGCAGTTCGAACCCACCCACCGGAGGTTCAATCACATTCATGTGGATATCGTGGGCCCCCTACCAGTGTCCCGAGGAGTGCGGTACCTCCTAACTATGGTAGACCGGTTCACAAGGTGGCCAGAGGCGGTCCCGCTCACCGACACATCTGCCGATTCCTGTGCCCGAGCACTGATCGCAACCTGGGTAGCACGCTTTGGGGTACCGGCCCACATTACCTCTGACAGAAGTGCCCAGTTCACCTCCAGCCTGTGGTCGGCTGTGGCCAGCCTGTTGGGAACGCAGCTACACCACACAACTGCCTACCACCCACAGTCGAACGGACTGGTGGAACGCTTCCACCGTCACTTGATGTCGGCTCTCATGGCCCGCCTGAGAGGACCTAACTGGGTGGACGAGCTTCCCTGGGTCCTGCTTGGAATTCGTACAGCGCCCAAAGAGGATCTGCACGCCTCGTCGGCCGAGTTGGTGTATGGCGTGCCCCTGGCCGTCCCGGGAGAGTTCATACCAGCCCCAAGGGGGCAAGAGGAAGAACCCGCAGCAGTCCTGGACAGACAATGCGAAAGGCTTGGCAACCTGGCCCCCATACCGACTCCACAGCACAGACTGACCCCGACCCATGTACCCAAAGACCTGCAGAACTGTAAATTTGTGTTTGTACAAAGGGGCGGACGTCGGGCATCGCTACAGCGGCCCTACGAGGGGCCGTTCAAGGTGATCAACAACAACGGGTCCACGTACGTTCTGGACATTGGGGGGAAAGAGGAGGTTTTCATGGTGGACCGACTCAAACCGGCCCATGTGGACTTGGCGCAGCCAGTCGAGGTTCAGGCACCGCGGCGCACAGGCAGACCTCCCAATCAGAGGCTGATCCAGACTGTGGACATTGGGGGGTGTATCGCCAGTTCTGGGGGGGGGGGGGTTATGTGCAACCCACTTTCTGTGCAGGCGAACCGGCTCACAAATAGCCAGCGCGCGGGGGGAGACTTTGGTAATGCACCTCTGACGTCATTTCCGCCCGGAGAGGGCGGGCGCTAGGGATTAAATGCCAGCGTCGCGAAGTTTGAATAAACTAGTCTCCAAATGACTTACCGACCGCTTGTCGTTATTTCAGCGCTGTGTGTAGCACATCGCTACAGGACCCTTGGTTCAGAGTGACAAAAATGTTGGCCAGAAGAAACTACAGTCTACAATTTAGTGGACTTAATGAATCAAGGACAGGGGAAGCAGACAAATACCAGTTTCAGGTAATGATCTGCTAAACCTGAGCCCATTCTCAGGTGGGTGGCTACTTGTTATGTAAAATGCCAGACCTACAAAAGCAGCAATCTGTAATCCCGTTAGATTCCGTCTGGGTCGCCTCATTTAACTGGTTTGGACCAGTCAGAGTTTAAAAACACAAATACACAAGGCTGGGATGGGCAGAACCATGAACAATGTTGGCTGCAGCCCTGGACACGAACCAGCAAGAAGGTGACCAGGTAGGTCAGGTGACCTCGAGCCAACGGGATGGAGATCCATCAGACCAACTGATAGGGAACTCGAGAAGACTCATGAGCTCCAAATACGCAGGGGCGATAACTCTCCAGCAACCAGAGACCAAACATTGCAGATAAGGAGGATCCCATGGGCACGTGGAGATCAGAACCACTAGGAACTCCTAGCCAGCATAGACCCCTTTCCAAGTTAATACCTTTTCTCTTCATTTTCTGTTCATGGAGGGTCAGGGATTCTGGTGGGGAGATACAGGTAGATAGTTTATGTGCCCATGTGCTTCTTAGTTGAGATGATAAAAGTTACTTGTCAGTAAATGCAGGTTCTCTGTGCCTCACTGATAACTATTACAAGTAATTACAAAAATTACCCAGGTTAAGTTGAACTTGCTGACCAAAGGCAAAGCTTAGTGCTTCAATTCACATACAATGACGATGTTGCATTTCTAGTTTGCAGGCTGTAGCTCTGTGGGTGAGACACATTTGACTTTGATGTAAAACCCCAAATGAAGAACTTGGACAGGTCTATTGATTATTGCTGATGCATCATTCAGTGTTAATTAATCTTCCTACACGAGGTTGGGATGGGCAGAACCATGAAACAATGTTGGCTGTAGCCCTGGACAAGAACCATCAGTGCTGAAGGTAGAGTCTCAAATTAAAGGATGGAGAAAGTATCTGGTAATTTGGCAAAAGCACATCAGAAATGTTTTCTAAACTTTCAGATTCACAGTGTCTTGATCATCTATCTGTTCTTTCAAGGTCAAATACATAAGGTTTTATTATTCTCATCCATGGAGTGCTAAGAACAGATTAGTTCTGATAATTTCACAAGTTATAAATAATTTCACCGGGCGTAAATAACAAACAGCAGTAAATATAGCTGGCTACCATTGGGCAGGAGGTACAAAAGCCTGAAGTCCCACATCACCAGGTTCAAGACAGCTACATTCCTTAGCCACCTGGCTCTCAAACCGACTGGCAAAACATTAATCACTACAGACTAGCAATACTATGACCACTTTGACCAACTTGCATTAAAATGGATTTTGCTTTATTTTTGGTCAAATTGTGTAGAAATTATATTTAATTTATGTTTCTCTTGTGAATGCTGATTATATGTTGTTATGTGCAAACGATGCATATTTTTCACTGCACCTGTGCATACATATATTTGTAGATATGACGATAAACTCAAATTTGGCTTTGATGGCAATTGATATGAAGTACTTAGGCACCCTAGCTCTATATATGTGCCGTGGACTTTTGCATAGTACTGTCATTTCTGTTATTTATACTCTGAAGCCAACTCGGAAAGAACAAATGTTCGGTGAAGAAATTATCATGATGAACATATGACCATAAGACCATAAGACATGAAAGCTTTAAAGCTTATATAGTTAATCAGAATTGCTTTAAGCTTCAGCAAAACTTAACACCAAAATCACATCAAGCTGATGGATTTTTAAACAGAATACTATAAGCGATATCTAGGGGTAGAATTAGGCCATTTGGCCCATTGAATTTGCTCCTCAGTTTTATCATGCCTGATCAACCTCTGCCTTAAATGCACCTGGTGACCTGGCTTTGGCCTCCACAGCTGCCCGTGGCAATGAATTCCACAGATTCACCAGGAAGGATGAGGAGATATAAAGAGGTTGAGGAATGAAGAGGTGGACAAGGAGGAGGATGTGAGGAACTGAAGAGGGGGTAGAATGAAGAGGTTGAGGAATGAGTCCATGGGAAATAAGGAGGACGTAAGAATTAAAGAGCAGTAGGGGTTGGAGTGAAGAGTTGAAGAATAGACAAGTGAAGCAGACTTGTTTTAAACACAAAGAGATTCCTAAAGGAGATTCACGAAAATAACTCCAGGATATGAGGAGAGTTTGATGGCTTTGGATCAGAACTCACTGGAATTCAGAAGAAACCTAACAAATATTGAAAGGCCTCATTAGAGTGGACTCTTCCATTCTAGTCCTCTTGAAACGAATGCTAACATTGCATTTGCCTTCCTTACCACTGTCTCAACCTGCAAGTTAACCTTTAGGGGACATAAAAATTCAAAAATACAACTGCAGATGCTGTGGATCAAAGAATACGAACACAACGCTGGAAGAACTCAGCAGGTCAGTCAGCATCCGTGAGAAGAGAGTAGCCAACGTTTCGGGCCGAGACCCTTCATCAGGAATGGGGGGGAAGAGAGGGCCAAAGCCCAGTAACAGAGATAGGGGAGGGGGTAGGGCCTAGAGGCGCCAGGTGGAAAACCAATCAGAGGAAAGATAAAGGGGGGAGGGGGAGGGGATAAGCATGAAAGAACTGAAGAGATAAAGAAGCAGAAAGTTGAAAGGGGAGAGAGGCAGAGAGGGACCTGGGATAGGGGAAGGGGGAGGGGAGGAAATTACCGGAAATTGGAGAATTCAATGTTCATACCACCAGGCTGGAGGCTACCCAGATGGTAGATGAGGTGTTGCTCCTCCAACCTGAGTTTGGCCTCATCATGGCAGTAGAGGAGGCCATGTATGGACATACCTGAATGGGAATGAGAGGCAGAGTTGAAGTGGGTGGCAACCGGGAGATCCCGTCTGTTGTGACGGACGGAGCGGAGGTGCTCAACGAAGCAGTCCCTGAATCTGCGTCGGGTCTCGCCGATGTAGAGGAGGCCGCACCGGGAGCACCGGATGCAATAGACGACTCCAGCAGACTCGCAGGTGAAGTGTTGCCTCACCTGGAAGGACTGTCTGGGGCCCGGAATGGTGGTAAGGGGGGAGGTGCGGGGACAGGCGTAGCATTTGCGCTTGCAGTAGAAGTGCCAGGTGGGAGATCTGTGGGGAGGGACGCGTGGACCAGGTAGTCGCGGAGGGAATGATCCCTGCGAAAAGCTGAGAGGGGTAGGGAGGGAAAGATGTGCTCGGTGGTGGGGTCCTGTTGAACCTTTAGGGGATCCTGCACAAGGACTCCCAAGTCTCTTTGCAGGTCGGACTTTTGAATTTTCTCCCTGTTTAGAAAACTGTCTACGCCTTTATTCCTTCTACTGAAGTGCATGACCATTCACCCACGAGAATAGGTTCCATTTTATTCCAACTCTTTTCCTCTCGACAATCAGCCAATCTTCTATCCATGCTAGTATCTTTCCTACGATACAAAGCGTGCTTATCCTGTTGAGCCGATTCATGAGTGGCAATTTGTTAAAGACCTTAAAAACTAAGTAAGCAACATCCAGTTTCTCTCCTTTGTGGCAGAGTGTAGTTATTTTGACGGCATCCTTCCAGCAGAATCATTACCTCTTTGTCTTAACAGATGCCATCTGACCTTCTGAGCATTTGTTGAATTTCCTGTTTTTATTCCAGATTTCCTCTATTAAGTAAATATTTTATTGGTGGTGAGTGAAGAAAGATCACAGTTTACGTCAGATCTGAGATAAACAAAATGCCTCTCTATTTAAAATACTTGTCATGATTGAACTGTAATGACTGTCCGCCTCCCCCCCCACCCCCACCCCACAGGCCCGAGACTGCTGTTCAGTAAGCCTGGACCTCTGAGTCCATAGCTTGGTGGTGAAGTGGCGACCCTCTAGAAGAAAACAAAAGTGGCGGACAGCCAGACTGAGAAGCTCACTGTCAAACCTACTGTACTTCCCTTTTTGTGGGGACAGATCGGCTGGTTGAAACAGGCGAGCAGCTGCCAAAATGTCTTCACCAACTGGTCACGTACTGGACCCACGGCAAAGTCTAGGAATGGTTATAGTGCATTGGAGAGTGGGTGCACCAGTAGGGTTGCGTTGGAAAGAGCTCGTTTGCTATCATCAACCCATGTCTGCTGACCAGTCCAACACGTGCCTAGGGCCATTGCCTTTAAGGGCACTACACCCAGGGAGCGTAAGTTCAGCAGCTCGTGGAATGAAGCGGTGATAGAAATTCAGAATGCCTAAAAACTCTTGCAGTTTTTTAGTGGTGCGGCACGGTGGGAAATCCGTAATAGTGGCTACTTTTTACGGGAAGAGTTTTGCACATTCTGCGGAGATGTGATGGCCAAGAAAGTCAATGGATAACCCGGATTGGAACTTAGCGGGGTTAACGATTAACTCCTGTTGGATTAAGTGCCTGAAAAGTGTGTGGACATGAGATACATGTTCAGCTTTGGACTGGTGACAGGTATGTCATCCAGGTAAACAAAAGGAAAATCTAAATCTTTTAATACAGAATTCATCAGCTGCTGGAAAGTCTGTGCTGCAATTTTCTGCGCAGAAACTCAAAGAGGCCAAATGGGGTTATCACAGCTGTTTTGGGAATGTCCTCCGAGCACACAGGATGGTAGCCCCTCACTCAGTGGACTTCAGAAAAAAATTAACTTTTGGCTGAACGAGCTGAAAAGTCTTGGATGTGTGGGACAGGGTAACGATCGGGGGTGGTGACCTCGTTAAGGCGTTGGAATCACCACACGGGCAGTAACCACCATCGGATTTAGCGACCACATGGAGGGGTGAAGCCCAGGGGCTATTCGACTGGCGTACAGTGCCAAGTCTTTCCACGTTGGCAAACTCAGCCTTCGCGATTGCCAGCTTTTCTGGGTCCGGTCTATGCACACGGGCCTGAAGTGGAGTGCAAGACTCCATGTTTTGTGACTGTAGTGGAGAACGTGGGCTTAGTGAGGTTTGGGAATTCACCCAGCAGTTGAGTAAACTCACATGCGGTGGTGCATGTGCTTGACAGAGTTGTTGTGGGGAACTTACTGGGGGAGCAGGGTAGATTGAAGATTCAAAAACTTTATTGTCATTCTAACCGTACACCAGCTCTGCAGGGCAGAATGAGACAGCGTTTCCCAGGAGCAGTGCAATCATATCATAACAAACACAACACTAAATAATAAACATAACAATAAATAGTAAAACACAACAGCCACATGTCAGTTAAAAACAAGTTATAAGTATCCAGTGCAAGTTAAAAGTGTCCAAAGCAGAGTCAGGTAGAGCAGCTATTTAGCAGTCTGACTGCCTGTGGGAGGAAGCCGTTTAGTAGCCTTGTGGTTTTTGTTTTGATGCTTCTGTAACGTTTACCTGATGGCAGAAGAACAAACAGTTCATGGAGAGGGTGGAGGGGTCTTTAATGATGTACCGTGTCTTCTGGAGGCATCGACTCTGAAAGAGGTCTTGGACAGAAGGCAGAGAGACCCCAATAACCTTCTCAGCTCCCCTAACTACCCTCTGCAAGGCTTTTTTGTCGGCAGCACTGCAGCTGGAGTACCAGGTTGTGATGCAAAAGGTCAGCACACTCTCAACCACTCCTCTGTAGAATGTAGTTAAGATGTTAGTGGGGAGTGATGCTTGTTTAAGCTTCCTCAGAAAGTGCAATCTCTGCTGGGCTCGTTTCACAATCCCAGTGGTGTTCCTGGACCAGGTGAGATTGTCCGAGATCTGCACCGCAAGGAACTTGATGTTTTCCACTCTCTCCACTGTGGAGCCGCTGATGCTGAGGGGTGTGTGCTCAGGCTGAGACCGTTTGAAATGGACGATCATCTCCTTGGTTTTGGTGACATTAAGCATCAAGTTGTTGTCACTGCACCAGCTCTCTAGGACCCAAAGTCCTTAACATCCACAAGCTGGCAGTTCTTAAGGTCGACTAACAGTGGGAGGCACACAGGAAATCTGAACCGAGCAGAGATCTAGCCTCTTTAGCCAGGAGGTCCCATGTGTAATGTCGCCCACTGAAGAGAGTGTCACCTGTTGTGTCCTATAAGTCTGGATCCTACATCAATAGGCGATGCTGGCAGCACGCTCTCGAGCACCCGTATCACACAGGAAGCAGTAGACGACCCTGGCAGCTGGAACCCACGGTGTTCACAGACCTCTGATGTCCTCGAGCACTGGCACGGTCGAAGTTGCAAGGCAGTTGGCATTCCTCGCGTTCATACCAAAGCGAGACTGGTTAAAGCACCGTCGCCTGTTTCACAGCCGTGGGCATGTTGACTGGGCTTACTGAGGCAGAGAAAAGAGGAGGAATGATGCATCTCTGCCTGGCTGAATGTTGACTGTCAGCCATTTTAGCAAGCACCCTATACAAATTGGATCATGGATTTGTTGCATGAAGAGTTCTTTAAAAGTCAAACAAGGATGACGATCTCCTAGGAGAGGTGGCATGTGGTCCAATAGCTCTGAAGGTCTAGCATCACCCAGGCTGGGTGACTCAGACTCCGATAGTCCAGAAGTCTGTAAATGGAGAGTTGTCAGCGATTGATATTGATCGTTTTCAGGCAGGCGTTCCAGCAAGCTCACCATTTTCGATGCGGTGGAATTACTGAGCGAGGCTACAACATAGTAACATCCAGTGTCATCCATGTGGACTTCTTGCAGAGCAAATTGGGCCTCAGCTTGTGCAAACCAAATGGCGGCATTTTGCTCCCAAGACTCCGGCAGCTTCAAAGCAACTGCTTTGGCCGACATGTTGAGTACTCAGGAATCATACTGGACCATCGGGGTCACCAATGCAGGATTTCAGAAGTAAAACGGCGGAGGCGTTTTAAGCTTAAGGAAAACTGTAGCAACTCATTAATTGTTCTCCAAACACAGAGTATAAAGCGCGGTAAAAAACAATGTTGGTGGTAGTGAATTACGTACGTTTCCACCGCTCACCTACAACTGCAATCCCCATTTTTATAAAAGCAGATTATGTATTTTTCAATTTAAGAAATGACAAAATTTCCCAATGTAGGCTGACCACCACTTACCTGAAATGCTTGGTGTCGGTAGTGTTTTGGATTTCGGATTTTTTTTTGGATTTTGGAACATTTGCGTTTATATAATGAGACAGCTTGGGGATGGGACCCAATTCTAAACATGAAATCCATTAACATTTCATACACAGCTTGTACATATACTCTGAAGGTTGTTTAATATAATATTTTTCAACAATATCTTCACAACACAGAGCAGAGAATAAGCACAAAACACATGATAATCTCTGTCCATGATGCACAGAGGTCTGACAATGATGACTGCTGAAACCTAACTGTGTCAACAGAGTCCCGTTCAGGGCATGTGAGGTCACTACCTGGAACTGTCTGTGGTGCGCTGGGACCTGTCCATCACTTGCGGATCTTCCCAGTGCCTTGCGGAATTTTCAAAAAAAGCATCCAAAAATCTTGGGGACTTAGAAGGTTTTCGGATTTTGGATTCTTAGATAAGGGATGTTCAAACTGTATCATATGACCTTAGTCTGTAGGTTCTTTGGATACATGTCATTAGGACAAAATCTGCAATATACTGTATACCTGGTGAAATTTATCCTTCTCTGCATTGTGGTAGTTACTTTAATGCCAAAATATTGAGATCATTGTGCAGGTTAATTGGCAGCAAATTGGAAAAAGAGCTGAAGGCAACAAATGTTATTGTCATCAATCTCGATGTTAGCAGTTAATTTGGCAGAGGGTTGGAACTGGATCAGATTTTTTGTTTGGTCAACGTAGTTCTATGCTAAGCTGAGTGCAGCACCTACAAAGTTACCTAACATAAGAACCATAAGAAAGGTGAGAGTGTCATTTAATTGTGAGTTAAGCTATTGTAACAACTTGGAGAAACTTAAGTTTGTGAATCAAGTTAGTTATGTACACAGCAACAGTTTAAAATGGGCAAATAACATACTGTAAAATCAAATCAAGTTTAATTGCCATTCAAACCATACTTGGATACAACGGAACAACACCGTATTCCTCAAGTGCCAAGGTGCAAAAACATACACACACATTCAAAATATTGAGAGAGAGGATAAAAGAACATAGCCACACAAGAAAACACATTTTTAGTTCAAGACCCTGAGCGAAAAGTCCTGTAAATTGATGGTTCCCAGCAGTCCAGCCTGCAATTCCACCGATTGAACACTGGAGGACAGCACTGACAGGAGAAGCTACCCCCCCCCCCCCCCCCCCCCCCCACAACCGAGCACAGACGCCACGCGACACCGCCTCCGGTGCCTCCTCCTCATCCGGACTGCCACAGCGAGTAGCGGCAGAAAACATTCTCTGTTCCTAAGATGACTTGTTAGCAACAAATCCCAAGCTATTATCTCATTCCTCTTACATCTTGAATTGGGGAAAGTGTCTTCTCCAGATTAGTAGGGTGTGTTGTGTATCTTTTAAGTTCAATTTTTAAGATACGGGCACTACAGGGTCGGTTTCGATGCAGGTTCACTGGCTCGAGATGTTCCCCTATCTACAGATGCTGCCTGAGCAGCTGAGTATCTCAGGCATTTTCTAGTTTTATTGCACACTCCTAATAGTTATTGAGAAGATGAGGTGGTACATCTTGAGCTGTGCTAAAGCCTCTGGTGGTGAGGACTGAACCTAGAAACAATAACGTCATAGCAAGACAGTCCAACTTTTTAACAGTTCATTTAAGGGTTTAGGTAGCAGCGAGACCAGCAATTTTTTTGCCCATCTGTTGTTGGCCTTCAGGAAACGCTGATGAATTGCCACACTGAATCACTGCAGTCCCTCTGGGGAGGGTTCCTACCCACAAAACAGACACCATTGTACCGACAGCTCTTGACCAAGTAGGTAGAGGTTGCTGGTTTGGGAGGTATTGTCAAGAGTACGGTTGATGATTGCCTACAATACATTTGTAGAAGGTACACACCGAAGCCATGTGCACTGACCGTGAATTGGACTTGAATCAAGTGTGCTGGTTTATACTTGGTCCTTGACTGTTGTTAGACCCCCTCAGTGATGTCCTAAGGCTGGGCATTCTCAGCCATTTCTTGAAACCATATGGAGTGAATTCTATTGCTTTGCTATATATTTATCTAAAAAAAAAACTGGAATTACATGGGCCCTGGGAGGCGCTCAAAGTACTGGCCAGGATGCAATAAATATCCAGGAAATCCATTCTAAACCAACCAACAGCCATACAGATATTTCAGCCAGGAAAGTAGCTGCAGGGTAGAATACCCAGGGTTGGAAATTTGTTAATTGTTACTCCACTTCAGCTTTATATGGATGTGTTAAAAATTCTGTGCCACTGCTCCTCGGCGAGATACAATAATTGATGTGCATATGAAATAATATCAAAGGGATATGGGTGGTACATAGGAGGATATTTAGTATAAACTGGCATCAACATTGGTACAACATTATGAGCTGAATGGCTTGTACTGTGTTACACAGAATGGTACAGCACAGGAACAGGTCATTCAGCACTCAAACCAGATAAACCAGATAAAAAGAAACATTTAAAAAGAACTAATCCTCCTACCTACAAAATGTCCATATCCCTCCATCTCCCTCATATTCATCTAAACCATGTGTCTGTCTTAAAAGCCTCTGATGTATTTGCCTCTACCACCGTACAGGACACCACCACTCTCTGAGTAAAAAACTTACCCCTCACACCCTCTTTGAACCTACCCTGTCCATGCAATAACTCAGCAACGGTGACTAGTAGCACTTAAATCATACTTAATAGTGGTCCTCACTGCAACCGAGCCTCTTATTCTCTAAAGATGCCAGGAGTATTTTCATATTCATGCACCAGCCAACTTAAAATTTAGGATTTAAATCTCATTGGATTTACGCTATACTTGAAGAATATCGGTTACGTTTGACACTCATTATCGTCATCAAGAGCTCCAAGTAGGATGGAATACAACCACATTTAGTTAACAGTATTCCTTAATGCTTCCAACACTACCATTCCCAGGAGCCTTCCAATCCAATACCAATATATATTTTCATACTTTCTCCTCCATCAGCACTTTTGAACGGCTGGCAATTTTCGCAGGGCCACTTGCCGAGCTTTTGTAGTTTTGTCCTGGGGATTGAAGTCCACCAGGAATGGAGCTGCAAATTCGTATCCTGCAGAGAGTGGAGAAGACAAATTTGCAAGAATCTGATGGAAGTGCTGGCAGGCAGTTGACTGCGCACAGCAGGTGCCTTCATAGTCCAAGTAATGAAGTCATGAATCACAGCTGTCTACGTGTTCTTTTAACAATGGAATAAATCAAATTAAATGAAAGAAGCATACTCTGCAAGCCGAGATGTAGGGCTACAGAGCTCGGCCGCTGTGAGGAAAGCAATCATGTACTTGCCATTGTTGGTCGATGTGTATCCAAGGTCAGTTGATCCTAGATAAGGAATGTCACCACGTGATGGTCCTGTGGGCCCTGGGGGTCCCGGAGGACCTGGGGGTCCCGGTAGGCCTCTGGCACCTGGAATTCCTGCTGCACCAGTTGGACCTTGACGCCCTGGCGGACCTGGCAAATGAATGAAATAAATCCCCATGAGGCTTTAGGTCAAAAGGGCCAGCTCAATGAAGGCGAACCCCATGATACAAAAATGGTCCTTTATCAGTTTTCTGTAATGGGAAGCTTCATCAAGAAATGGGAGTTAAATTTAAAAAATATATATATTTACTTTTTTGATTCTCACCCACCCCCAAATAAATTCCATGAGAGCAAATTTTATTTGTACCTCAAATTTGTGCAAGTGATTTATGAATTGAAAGTTCAGAAGTTCAAAGTAAACTTTATTATATATGTCACTATATACAGCTCTGAGATTCAGTTTGTCATGGGCATATTCAATAAATCTATAGAACTTTAACAGAATCAATGAAAGGCCGTCCAACTTGGGTGTTCAACCAGAGAGCAGAAGACAACTAACTGTGCAAATACAAAAGGAAGAAACAATAATAATAAATAAGTAAGCAATAAATATCGAGAACATGAGATGAAGAGTCCTTAAAAGAGAGTCCATAGGTTGAGGGAACATTTCAATGATGGACCAAGTAAAGTTCATTGAAGTTATGGACCAAGTAAAGTTCATTGAAGTTATCCCTTTTGGTTCAAGAACTATAAGGGTAAATTGTTGTAACACAGGGGTCACCTGTGTTTTATTTCCTCACGTCTGACAACAAAGACAAATTATGTAGCTGACTTCACACAGTTTAGAGATCGAAGAACAACTATTAATGTTTCTGATTGCTGGATCAGTGAAGGAAAAAATCAGTTGTAGGACTTGTTATAAAAATTAATAATACTCTTAAATGCAAATTGTTTTTTTTTGCAGGGCTCCAAACTCCAGGAAAACATGGGATTGCATTTACTATATTTTCTCAGTAAGTCCTGTAGGAACTGAAATCTGTTGTATCCTGTCACTACAAGGAACCAATTTATTCATACACGTGTTGCCTATGAGACTCCGTCGTGCAGAAGGTGGTTGCTAGGCTTGATCACATGACACCAGTCAGTAAATTTGTTGAGTGCTTCAGGATGTGCTGAAACACCACAAGGAATTATATGAAGGCACATGGTTTTTCTTCTGCAGTATAATGAGGGAAAGGTCAGCTATGTGACGAATAAATCAAGGTGATTTCAAAACACAGCGACTCTGAACTCCTGACGTTGTTCTCCTAATTGCCTGCCACAACTTCAAATGGCAATAACAACAACTCCCAGTGGAATGGTGCGGACAACCAACTCTCTCCTGGGATTCTGCCATTCTCTTGCTAAATTTTGAACAGTTCATGCCTAGTGTATACTTGGGTTTTTGAGTGAATTAATTGCAAGATGTTCAGGTGTTTTTGTTTCTCACTTTGCCAAAAGGTGTTTCATATACTGTGCGAAAGTCTTAGGCACACAAATATAACTAGGGTGCCTAAGACTTTTGCCCAGTACTGTGTATTTGTCAACATGGAACGGAGAGCAAGTTTGTAAATCTGGCAGGCGCAAAGGATGTTGGAAATGGCGAGAGTAGAGCACCATTGTGGGACAGGTAGCAGAGTAGGAGTGTCAGGGGTGGGAGTGTTGTGGTGGCCGAGCCCTGAGAACCAGGCAAGGTCATTTGATTCCAAACAATTGGTTTACTGATCATTACAGAATTTTTCTCTGGTGCTTCCCACTCCCTCCCCTCTTGCTTCCCCCTTTCCCAACTGTGATACCCCTCTCCCTGCCCCCTTCCGACTCTCAATCCACAATAGAGACCCAAATCCGAATCAGATTTATGATCACTCACATATGTGATGAAATTTGTGTTTTTACAGCAGCAGCAGTATGGTGCAATACATAAAATCACTATAGTTCTGTGCAGAAGCCTTCGGAGCCCTAGCTATACAGTATATATGTTATTAACTCTTTTGCTCAGTACTTACATACTTGGCTTTCGGAGTGAATTAACTGCCAGTCATTCAAGAGTCATTTTGCCATAAAGTATTTCTGATACAAAAATGTTTTAAATTTATTCTCTTTGGAGGTTCTCCACGAGAGTTCAGCAGTGTGCGATTACAACTTCATGCCGGCAGCTCTCACCGAGTCAGTATTTCTGAATCACAGACTTCTCTTTATACGTGGACGTAAAACTTTCTGATTCCTAATTGATTGTAGATCCAACATTTTCCGTATTTAGTGGCAAAATCAGTTCAGGAGGGTTGTATCACCTCAATGGGAAAACTCACACAAAATGCTGGTGGAACTCACTGCCCGTTGTATTTGTACACACCACGTTGCTGTACCTCACTCAAGGAAGTAGGTTTTACAGATACATTCACTTGTTATTCCTCTCTGCGCCTTGTGCCGTATCGGCTGGAAATCGGCATTTGTCTGTTTTCTATGAGGCCGAGTTGCTGGCTCGATGCTCAACCCAGCACAGATGGAAAGCATGCAAGGGGTCGACCGGATTCGAATCCAGGACCACTCGCCTCGAAGTCCGGTGCAGATGTCACTACACCGCCGGCCGGCTACTGCTTAGCCAGAGGGTGGTGAATCTGTGGAATTCATCATCCAGGCAGTTGTGGAGGCCAGGACATTGAACAGATTTAAAGCGGAGGATGATAGATTTTTGATAAATACAGGTGTGAAAGGTTATGGGGTGAAGGCAGGAGAATGGTGCTGAGAGGGAAATAGATCAGCCATGATCAAATGGTGCAGCAGACTCGATGGGCTGAATGGCCTAATTCTGCTCCAATGTCTTATGGTCTATTGCAAGAAAGAAGAATCAATGTGAAGCAAGATTCTCCTGTTACCAAAGCAAGGAAACAACTTCTCTGTGGTTGGACACACTTATCTAATTCAGTCCACCCTACTGCCCCCAGAATATCACAGGCAGCAGAAGATAATTGTATCAGCAGGAAAGTTACAGTGATTTATTAAAAGGTCAGAGCGGCACAAATTGCTACAAGAGAAATAAAAAAATGAAAGGAACATTAATTTTCTTTGACCTGTTTTATTTCACCAACGCATGCCACACCTGTTTAAACAAAATATTTAACCAGGTACCATTTTCCTGCCAGTGATCGGGCCAAGTGATCCATTTGAACCCATTCGCAACTTAAGTGAGCAGTGGAAATCATACAAAGTCTGTAACGCCATTCAATGTCTCAAAACACCAAGGACCAGCAGATGGACCTTTTCTTGAGAGTCAGCTGGCTGAGGGAGCAAAGACTGTTGAGAAACCGCTTTAATTTCCTGTTACTACAGCTGTGTCACAACATCTAACCCAAATCTCAAACTCTCTACCCAAAACTGACCCACACAGCTCTGAAGGTCAGTCACTATGTCACTATAACTTTATGGCAAATGGGCAATTTAAAATATACATGCATCATAATTAAACAGAGAGGGTCTTGTGTTGCTTTTAATTGGAACATCTGGAAAGTCCCACCTGTCCCACAGAAACACAGTGGTGCCAGTGAAATAACTCTCCCAGTCAAAGTACGTAATGTCGTTAACAATGAAAGCAACATGTAGCACATAGAGGAAAGGTTTTCCTTCTCCACAATGTAGTAGAACGAAGTCCACTTCAAGTGGCTTTTCGGAAAATGCCACTGGATCCACTCTGGTAAAGACCACAGGACACAGGAGAAGAATTAGGCATTTCGGCTTATCAAGTCTGCTCCAGCGTTCCAACACGGCTGATTTACTATCCCTCTCAACCCTATTCTCCTGCCTTCTCCCCATAATATTTAACATCCTTATTGATCAAGAAAATATAAATCTCCACTTTAAATGTACCCAATGACTTGGCCTCCACAGCCTTCTGCAGCAATGGATTCCACAGATTCACCACCCTCTGGCTAAGGCAATTCCTCCTCATCTCTGTGCTAAATGGACGCCCCTCTATTCTAAGGCTTTGCCATGTGGGCCTGGACATCCTGACTATAGGAAACATCCTCTCCACACCCACTCTATCTAAGCCTTTCAATATTTAATAGGCTTCAATGAGCTACGGCCTTATTCTTCTAAACTACAGTGAGTAAAGGCCCAGAACCATTAAAGCAGCTCCTCATGCTTCATTCCTTAAAGCACCCTTTCATTCCTGAAATCATTCTCGTGAACCTCCTCTGGACCTTTTCCGATGCCAGTACATTGTTTCTTAGATAAGGGCCCAAAACTGCTCACAATACTCCAAGTACGGTCTGACCAGTGCCTTCTGCATCCCCAGCATTACATCCTTGCTTTTATATTCTAGTCCTTTCGAAATGAATGCTAACATTGCATTTGCCTTCCTCACCACAGTCTCAACCTGCAAGTTAACTTTTAGGGAATCCTGTACGAGGATTCCTGAGTCCCTTTGCACCTCTGATATTTGGAATTTCTCCCCATTTAAAAAAATAATCTATGCCTTTATTCCTTCCACCAAAATGCCTAACCATACACTTCCCTACACGCTATTCCATCTGCCACTTCTTTGCCCACTCTCCCAATCTGCTATGTTGTTCTGCAGACTCCCTCACCACTACTGGGCCCTCCACCTATCTTCATATCATCTGCAAACTTGGGCATAAAGCCATCAATTCTGTCATCCAAATCATTGATATATAATATGAAAAGAAGTGGTCCCAACACCAACCCTGTGGAGCATCACTAGTCACCGGCAGCCAACTAGAATTGGCCACTTTTATTCCTACTCTTTGCCTTCTGCTAGTAGGCCAATCTTCTATCCATGCTAGTATCTTTCTGGTATTACCATGGGCTCTTACCTTGTTAAGAGGCCTCAAGTGTGACAGCTTGTCAAAGGCCTTCTGAAAATCCAAGTAAACAACATCCACTGACTCTCCTTTCTCTATTTTGCCTGTTATTTCCTCAAAGAATTCCAACAGATTTGTCAGGCAAGATTTCCCCTTAACCAAACCATGCTGGTTTTGGCCTGTTTTGTCATGTTCCTGCAAGTACCCCAAAACGTCATCCTTAATAATGGACTCCACCATTTTCCCAACCACTGAAGTCAGCTGAACTGGCCTGTAATTTCCTTTCTCCTCCCTCCCTCACTTTTTAAAGAGCAGAGTAACATTTGCAAATTTCCAGTCCTCCAGAACCAGTTCAAAATCTAGTGATTCCTGAATGAGAATCACCAATGCCTCCATATTCTTCCAATGTTCAAAAACTCCATGATAAGTGATCGATGAAAAAAGAGCCTCAAGACATTGCAATCCATTTCTAGTTTAATCAATTATGTGGCTTTAGGATAGGGCAGTTTTCTACACATAGGTTAAACTGTTACTTCATTTATTTATGAGTAGACATCCAACAAGCAGTAGAAAGGCATCTCAGGGTTCACAAAAAGTTGAGGGTCCTTGCAAATAGCCTTTTAGAGCTTGAGGTAGCATTAACAGAAGAAGATGTATGGTCCAGCTTTCCAGCAAAGCTAGGAAGTACAATTTCCAACTGAAAGTGTGTGGTGAGTTGTGGAATAAGGAGGGCAGGTACAGAGTGAGGTTAGAATCACAAAGACCAACTTATCATCTAGTTCCCTGCTTAGGTATTGTATGAAGAACTTCCTCTTCAGTAATGGCATCTATGGCCAAAGTACGTTGCACAAGCTCACACTGATATGGAGCAAAAACTTAAAGAGGGAAGTGCGAGAAAGAAGAGAAAGTGGTTTTCAGGCAAATTTAATTTCAATTTTTACTTTCAAAAGTAAGACACTTTCACTGAAATAATTACCACAAAGTACGTTAAATTTCTACAACACACACAAAATGCTGGAAGAACTCAGCAGGCCAAGCAGCATCTATGGAAAAGAGTATATTCGACGTTTCGGGCTGAAACCCTTTAGCAGGACAGTCGATGTTTTGGGCCGAAACCTTCAGTAGGACTGCTGGGTTCCTCGAGCATTCTGTATGTCTTGTTTGGATTTCCAGAATCTGCAGATCTTGTCTGTGATTAAATCTCTACGTCTTCCTTCAGTGTTAATTTTGCACTTTGAACCTCACCAAAGAAATCAATATCTGGATTAAATACATTTTCACTGAAGGCACTTGAAAATATGAATGAGATACTTCAAAGTTTTGGGTGTAAAATTAACCCCTTCATAAACACCTCTACAGAGGAAAAGTTATGGAACAATAAACTTAATGGCTTCTTTATTTTGATTTAATATATGGTTAAATTATGAAACTTCCTTTAAACATCGGTTGCAACTTAAAGGTGAGAGCTGCAGTTTCAAAGAAGCAGTATTTTTATTCACATACAAAGTTCCTTAGAACGAGAAATGGCAATGGAGTTCAACCCAGATAAGTGTGAAGGGGTTCATTTTGGTAGGTCAAATATGGCAGAATATAGTATTAATGGTAAGACTCTTGATAGTGTAGAGGATCAGAGGGATCTTGGGGTCCGAGTCCATAGGACGCTCAAAGCAACTGCGCAGGTTGACTCTGTGGTTAAGAAGGCGTATGGTGTATTGGCCTTTGTCAATCGTGGAATTGAATTTAGGAGCCGAGAGATAATGTTGCAGCTATATAGGACCCTGGTCAGACCCCATAGATGAGATTTACAAGGATGTTGCCTGGATTGGGGAGCATGCCGTATGAGAATAGGTTGAGTGAACTTGGCCAAAGGAGGATGAGAGATGACCTGATAGAGGTGTACAAGATGATGAGAGGCATTGATCGTGTGGATAGTCAGGGGCTTTTTCCCAGGGCTGAAGTGGTTGCCACAAGAGGACACAGGTTTCAGGTGCTGGGGAGCAGGTACAGAGGAGATGTCAGGGGTAAGTTTTTTACTCAGAGAGTGGTGAGTGCGTGGAATGGGCTGCCAGCAACTGTGGTGGAGACAGATACGATAGGGTCTTTTAAGAGATTTTTGCATAGGTACATTGAGCTTAGTAAAATAGAGGGCTATAGGTAAGCCTAGTAATTTCTAAGGTAGGGACATGTTTGGCACAACTTTGTGGGCCGAAGGGCCTGTATTGTGCAGTAGGGTTTCTATGTTTCTAAAATCATCAGCATTCGCTCCATGACAGAGCATTCCAAAGTAAACCAAAGCACAATGCTGTGCACAGTGTTAACTGTTCCTATTAACTGGGACTCTATTACAAGAATACTTGCAATGTGATTGTTTTGGCTGACATGCTAAAAATTTAATAAGAAATAAACACAACATTGGAATTTATGAAAGCCTGGACTATTGTTAAATAATGCTGGGATGGCCTTCAAAATTTTTGAAGAAATTGAATCCAAACTTTGCAATGAAGTGTAAATACTCAATCTGTGGGGCTTCCTCTGGATGTGGGGTGAAGGAGAGGAGCAACATTCTATTAGTAACATTCTATGTTGGCATTTATTCCAAGGGGAATAGAATATAAAAACAATGCTAAGCCTTTATAAGACACTAGTCAGGCTGTACTTCTGTTAACAGTTTTGGGCCCCATATCTCAGAAAGGATGTGTTGTTATTGGAGAGAGTCCAGAGGAGGTTCACGAGGATGATTCTGGGATTGAAGGGGTTAACATACAAGAAGTGCTTGGCAGCTTTGGGCCCGTACAAACTGGAATTTAGAAGAATGCTGGGGGGGGACTGGCATGGGTTTCCCGCACTCTACGATTATTTAAAGGGGACTCTCATTTAGCGCTGGAGCGGAGTCCTTGCATCTGCGAAGAATGATTTGTCTCGCAGTGTCACTCGATCTTGCTTCCGATGCTCTGCTGGTATTCTGCGGTCTAACCTCTTGTCTCCCCCTCTGCACGGGCAGTCTGCCGTTCCTCCACAGCGGGGTCGAGCCATTGCCGGCGCTCACCCTGACCGTTCCTCCGTACCCGCGTCTAGTCCTGCCAGCGACCATCGTGACAAGACCCTCGCTGATGGTGGCATGGTGCTTAACTTACTAGGCTGGTGATCTAGAAGTTCAATTCCCACCACGACAAGAATTTAAATGTTGTTAATAATCTGGATTAACGCCACTCCACAAAAATGCCAGGCACTAATAAACAGAGCTAGAGAGAATCCAAACACCTATCCATTACATTCAGTAGTATTATGGTTGTGTGTTTCAGTAACATTTGGGTAATATTGTATTTTGTTTGATTAAGTTTTTTGTTGTTTGTTTAAATAATTAATTACAGGTTATATGTAAAAATATGTGAATTACATAGATCATCACATTATCACTTGATACTTGCGCGCCTCACTTAAAGAAAACTTAAAGTTCAACCCAAGTTTCAGACTCCCGTGTCTTCCTTTGAATTAGTTTAATGTTTTTTAGTTACAAAACATAACAGTTACTGAGTCGCCCCTCCTGGTGATCACCGCTGACCAGAAACTTGAGAGACACAGTAGCATAAATACCGTTATTACAGGGGCAGGTCAGTGGCACGGTGTGCTTTAAAGACTCTCTCCTGTGCACAGGTTCAGCAGTGTTATGGCATATCCACTCGTCAGCTCCAACAACTCTCAACAGCTCAACACAATCCAGGTCAAAGCAGCTGACCAGATAGGGACCCCAAGCACTTCTCCACACATCCATTCCCTCTGCCACTACCTGTCTGCCATCTCCAAACTGTCCTCTGCCAGGCTACCCCAGCAACACCTCCCAAACCCATAACCTCTTAGATCAAGAGAGATGTTGAGGTGATTGCACCTTCTTACTTACAGCCTACTGGCGTTTAAACCAGCAATGAAGGTCTTCCATCTGTCTGTACAGGAGAATTCTTCATTGCTGTTTCCATAACATTGTTTGTTGACCAGTCAGGGTTGTTAACCCTGAGCTGCACCCCTGAACCTGGAGGTCTGGTGGATCACTCTTAGTCTGGCATCTACCCTTTGACTTGTTTGACAAGAGTGACCCTACCAAGAGTCAAAGCACAAGGCCCTGACTCCAGCCAACATAGCTCTCTGGGTCATTGAGGCACGCAAGCCTCTAAACCCTATGGCAAGGCTGTGGTCCTCTTGGAGGAATATCACCTTCTGGTTCCTTTCCAATTCACACACAGTTCTGATATTGAACTTCATTGTCCTTGGGCCTAAATCTTAAAATGTCCTCCCCATCAGTGCTGTGTGAGGGGCTTCCTTGAAAGGACTGCAGTGGTTCAGGATGACAGCTCCTCAGGGCAAATTAATGTAGACATGGTCAATACATGAATAAACAGATGCCTGGTGAATTTAAATTTAATTTATTAAAGAAATGCAAAGTCACTATCACTAAAGATGGCAGTGATGCCTGGCTTTGCACCCAAGGTCTCACGATATTTACTCATCTCTGCAATGAACTGAGGCTGTGGCCTGCCCCCAGCTACAGTGATGCCTGGCCTTGTGTCTTTCATAAAACTTCAGTTCTGAATGATATTTGCTTAACTTTACTGTCTGCACAGTTTTTTTTTTTCTCCCTGTGTGCATTTGGGTGTTTCATGGTCTTTTTAAAATGGGTTCTTTTGGGGTTTCTTTGTTTTGTGGCTGCCTGTAAGGAGATGAATGTCAAGATTGTATAATGTGTACATACTTTGATAATAAAAGTGCTTTGGACTTTGAAACACTAGATTGTTTTGAAAACCCGTGCGGTTCAGTAATAAGGTTTAAGAAAGGGAATCTAGCCTCCTTACCCAGTTGGCACATGGATGCAAAGCAATGTGGTTTAATTACCCTTGGCTGAAAGACAATTAGGGATGGGCAATAAATATCAGCTTCTCCAGCAATGACTACATCCCAGGAATGAATACATAAGCAAAATCTGATACTGTCCAGTAATGGAGAGCATAGTATCTCGACAAGGAACCTATTAACCTTCTGGCAGCAGGGATCTGTTGAAGAGTTGCACAATGCTGGAATGGACTCAAATCTTCCTTCAAAAATTAAAAACATTATGTTCCCAAGTGGCCATTTGTTCCCAAAGCACAAGAACCATGGCTAATAAGAGGAAAGGATCACAGAATGTGACAGCAGTCTGTTAGTTACACTGCTTTTCTGGCAACCGCTGAATTCCCTTTTTGGAAGAATTATGTGCCTTGCTTCAGCAACGGCTTGTAGCCGAGAGCTCAAAATTTCAACCATGCCCTGGTTAAGAATTGTTTTCTAATCCGCCCCCTCCCCATATCCCTTTTTGGGTCTGATACAATTCTCCCAGAGCACTTAGTTGCATTTTATGTTATTGACGCATCAAAAAAAATCCATGTTTTAAGTTGTACCTTTCAAAGAAAATTTGAAGAAACTTTCCCTCTGTATATTGCATTTCATGAAAAAGGCACTGTAAGAGGCATGTTTCTATTTATTGTCTAATCACAAAAAAGGAAACGTCTGCAGATGCTGGAAATCCAAAGCAACACACACAAAACGCTGGAGGAACTCAGCAGGTCAGGCAGCATAGGTGGAAAAGAGTGAACAGTCGACGTTTCGGGCCGAGAGCCTTCTTCAGAACGGGAAAGGAAGGTGAGGAGTTGAAGCAAGAAGGTGCGGGAGGGGAGAAGGAAGTGCAAGGTGGCAGGTGATATGTGAAATCGAGAGTGGGGTGAAGTAAAGAGCTGGGAAGCTGATACCTGAAAGAGATAAAGGGCTGGAGAAGGGGGAATCTGTTAGGAGAGGACAGAAGACCATGGAAGAAAGGGAAGGGGGAGGAGCACCAGAGGGAGGTGATGGGCAGGTAAGGAGATGAGCTGAGAGAGGAAAACGGGAATGAGAATAGTGAATGGGGGAGGCCTTCTCCCTTAAAAGGAAGCACATCTTTCCCTCTCCCCCACTTTCTGCTTTCTGCAGGGATCGCTCCCTATGCAACTCCCTTGTCCATTCATCCCGCTCCACTGATCTCCCTCCTGGTACTTACCCTTGCAAGTGGAACAAGTGCTGCACCTGCCTTTACACCTCCTCCCTCACTGCCCGTTAAGGGCCCCAAAGAGTCCTTCCAGGTGAGGTGACACTTTACCTGTGAGTCTGTAAGTGTCATCTACTGTATCTGGTGCTCCTGGTGTGGCCTCCTATACATCGATGAAACCCGAAGCAGATTGGGAGACTGCTTCACCGAGCACCTACATTCCATCCGCCAGAGAAAGCAGGATCTCTCAGTAGCCACTCACTTTACTTCCACTACCCATTTCCATTCCAACATGTCAGTCCATGGCCTCCTCTACTGCTGTGATGGGGCCACACTCAGGTTGGAGGAGCAACACCTTCTATTCCAGCTGGGTAGCCTCCAACCTGATGGCAAGAACATCAATTTCTCAAACTTCCAAGTAAAACACCCCACCCCCATTCCCCATTCCTCTCTCTCACTCTCTCATTTCCCTCTCTCACCTTATCTCCTTACCTGCCCATCACCTCCCTCTGATGCTCCTGCCCCTTCCCTTTCTTCCATGGCCTTCTGTCCTCTCCCATCAGATTCCCCCTTCTCCAGCCCTGTACCACTTTCACCAATCAACTTCCCAGCTCCTTACTTCCCCCCTTCTCCCTGCTGGTTTCACCTCTCACTTACTACCTTGTGTTTCTTCCTCCTTTTCCCCCCACCTTCATACTCTGACTCCTCATCTTTTTTCCCAGTCCTGGCGAAGGGTCTCGACCCGAAACATCGACTGTTTACCCTTTCCCATAGATGCTGCCCGGCCTGCTGAGTTCCTCCAGCGTTTTGCGTGTGTTGCTATTTATTGTCTGTCCGTGTTGCATTTGTGTTGTGTATCCTTACTCTGGGTTAAGGTAACTTGTCACATGGATTTGGGTAGTGGGGAAAAGAAATGAATAGTCACCTGTTCACCTGCTTGGCAGCACGTGAAGTGGGGGGGGGGGGGGGGGGGGGAGAGGAAAGCCAAGGGAGCGTGTATTTTAAATTTTCTGGTTGTCTTTGAATTTAATCCAATTACACTTGTGTTTGGCTGCTTGTCATTGTTTGAATTTGATCCAATTACACTCATTTCACTCCTTTTTGTTTTACATGAATTGTTGAAGAGTTGAATGATTTTATTATTGGTTTGCAATACAGGATTAAGCCAACTTTTCAACTTGGAATTCAATCGATACTCCCTCACTTAGCCTCTCAGTGACTTTTAGTTAGTTTTCAAATGGATTTGGCCCAGTACATCAGGGGTAAAGCCATCCCAACCACTCGTAGGAGGGCAGTGTCCATCATCAGAGATCCCCACCACCCAGGCCATGCCCTCTTCTCGCAGCTGCCATCAGGTAGAAGGTATAAGAGCCTCAGGACTCGCACCACCAGATTCAAGAGCCATCAGGCTCTTGAACAAAGGGGTTCAGCGCACACACTTGCCCATCCATTGAGATGTTCCAGCAACCAATGATCTCACTTCAAGGAGTCTTTATCTCGTTATCTCATGTTCTCGATATTTAATACCACTTCTTTATATTTGCCTTTTTTCACAGTTTGTTGTCTTCTGCACTCTGGTTGATCTCTCATTGATCCTGTTAGAGTTACTATCCTATAGATTGGCTGGGTATGCCCACAGCAAAATGGATCTTAGGGTTGTATATGGTGACATATATGTACTTCGATAATAAATTTACTTTGAACTTCAGTCACTACGGGCACTCTACAGACAATATAAAGCTTTGAAATGCAGTCAGTGCACAACAAGAGGCCCAAAGCATCCATTCTGTCCAGCTTTCAACCCAGTCACCAGCTGGCACGTCAGCTGCTGACACCTCGTGGGTGATCTCAGGAGACTCAGAAGGAGAAGACAGTTTTATGACTAACTGCTCTGCTTCCACTTTTGGCCATCAGAAAAACCTTGAAGAAGATCTGGGAAATTGAATGATCCAAAGGAAGGCAAACAATGGTTGGAAATTGTTAGGATGGGTAGTGGCCCAGACTAAGAGGAATTTGGTTAAGATGGGAGGGTTACGAGGGCTGTGGTCCAGGTGCAGGTTGACGAATCTAAGGAGAATAATAGTTTGGCATGGATTAGATGGACCAAAGAGCCTGTTTCTGCACTGTCATACTCTATGAGGACAATTTCTTGACAGAGAGGAGGATAGCCTGTAATTGGAGGAGCAGTAGCCCGGGGTCTAGACTGAGAAGCCAACGTTGGTGACTGGGAAGAGTTGTCTAGCTGGGAGGAAGAGACTGTTGTTGGTATCCAATAGTTACTTATCTACCTGGAAAAGAGAGATGTTCTTCTGCTACTACGATTGAAGCAGTCACCTTTCTGTTTCAAGTCTGCGGCAGTTCCTGCAGACCAGATGCCCCAAAACACTAGGAGACTGACAGGGTGGTGGGGTGGAGATACGTCTCTATCAAAGGAGGTATAAGGCGAACCTTCCCTCCGCTAGTTTGCAGGTCACTCTTGGGCAAGGTAGCACCTACTTGGCCCCCCGATCAGGGTCATGTGAAACCATGGAAGCAGGTGACGGACAGCTGTATGAGCAGCTGGTGCAGATCACAAGTCCTGGTTATGTGACCACTGACACCAAGCAGACAATCTCTGAAGAGTATTGATAATGGCTGGGGCCACTTGTCTTGTAAAGACACTGCCCAGAAGAAGCCAATGGCAAATGACTTCTGTAGAAAAATTTGGAAAAAAACAATCGTGGTCATGGAAAGTTCAGGATCACCCACATCATATGGCATTGCACATAACGAATGAACATATGATGATTCTAACCAGCATTTCCAATGATGATGCCTCCAGAGCCGTCTTCATGGTCACTCAGTATTGTATGGGAAAGGGGCTAATGAAGGATCTTGGCCGAAATATCGTCTGCTTATTCTTTTCCATAGATGCTGCCTGGCCTGCTGAGTTCCTCCAGCATTTTGTGTGTGAAGCTTGGATTTCCAGCATCTGCAGATTTTCTCATCAAATGAGAAAGACCTGATTTACTCAGAAGGACTCACTGATAGATGCAAGGACCAACTCCTTCTAACTCAGTGCAATGAACACAAAGCAGATTTGTCTTTCATTTTAAAGTTCAAAGTAAGTTTATTATAAAAGTACATATATGTCACCATATTCTATCAGCGTCCTACCAGTATTAACCTCTTTTGTGGTCTATCATTAACTCTGTTATGGTTATTAACCTATTATGGATTTATTGAGTATGCCCACAAGGAAATAAATCTCAGGGTTGTATATGGTGACATATATGTACTTGGATAATAAATTTACTTTTGGACATTGCGATTCATTTTCTTGCAGGCATACTCAATAAATCCACGATAGAATAATAACCATAATAGAATCAATGAAAGACCGCACCAACTTGGGCATTCAACCAGAGTGCAAAAGACAAGAAATTGTGCAAGTACAAAAAGAAATTAATGATAATAATAAATAAGCAATAAATATCGAGAACATAAGTGGAAGTTGAAGAGTTCTTTTTATCTTTCCACAGCAATTTATAATTCATTGAAAATGTGTTTTAATTATTCACTTGCTTAAGCATCACTACTTTCTTATACGAAGGCATCAAATAAACATTACAAATTGGCTGCTCAGCTTTGGACACTGTGATTAAACCGTTGATGATTGTCCTGAAATGTTCATTCTGCTTATCTCTCCATAGATACTGCCTAACCTGCCAAGTATTTCCAGCAGTTTCTTGTTTTTATCTCAGAGTAGCAGCCTCTGCAGTATTTTGCTTTCATGGAAACCACTAACCTGGTGGCCCGACAGGTCCTTGTGCTCCTGGAACCCCAGATGGACCACGAATACCTGGTTCACCCCTTGGACCTGGAATTATTAATAAGGACAGAGAAAAAAAAATTAAAGGCAATCCTCAGACAACAAAGCATGTAAATATCTGTGGGAATTAGAGAGGTATGATATATCCCATCATGGCATTAAATAGACAATGGTATAGATAATCTTAACATATTCCTTGTTGTCCGGGCAGATGTGGCTCGATAGCTGTGGTTGGTAGCTCTTCCACCAGAAGGAAAACTCTGATCTCAAATCTCTGGTGCCTTGCGACTATACCCACTCATAGTGCAGGCTTCGGGAGTAACCCTGAGGGAAAAGCCCAGAGCCATTCCCTCAGGCAGCCCTACTTTGAGTTCAACGCTGACTGGCAACTCCTGTGACGCCGCTGGTGCCAAACTGTGTCGGTCTCTGCCGTTGCTTTGGATTCATCAGCTGTGTGGGGAGGGGAGCCTGCTACATGAGCAACAGCTTACTTTCCACGTCATCCTGCCCTGGCTTGCGGATCAAGGAAGCAAGCTGGACGCAATATCCATGGTCAACCCCGGGGGCCTCATTCCCTGTTGTTACATGTTAAAACAATGGAAGTGATGGGATGATTCATTGAATAAATGATTGAATGTATCTCAGAGAAAGGCTCTCCAATACATATCAATGAGTGGACTGCTAAATGAGTGATATTTCCCTCGTAACTTTTCACGTGCCTGAGCACGTACCATCTCCAACAGCCTTGTGGACAGGTGAACAACAGCATTTGTACTCCAGCTGAGACAGACAGCAGCTCTGAGCAGCTAATTGTTAACACTGTTGCCAGCATTCACAGACTCCGTGCCATGGTCACGTGGACGGTGAGGCCCAGAAACCAGAAGTTTCTAACTCCAGTGGTGGCACAAGAAGGATCCGATATCTCCGTGACAATCTCCAAGGCTTGACTCGTCACACAGTTCCTTTCAGACTTTGAAGCAGAAGGTGTCACTGGATCCAAACATGAAAATACCTCTCATTGTGGCGTCAAAACAGACTGAGATGTATGCCGACCTGAGCAGTTGTGTGGGCTTCTGAGCTCCACAATGACATCATCTACATATTCACGCTTTCGTCTGCTCTTCATCACATAAGATATTACCAGCTGCCCGTGAGGAGTTTGGACGTTCTCCCTGTGACCGCGTGGGTTTCCTCAGGGTGCTCCGGTTTCCTACCACAGCCCTAAGACGTACCAGTTGGTAGGTTCTACATTGTAAATTGTCCTACGATTAGGCTAGGTTTAAATTGGGGGATCGCTGGGCAACGTAGCTTGAAATTGGGCCTAATCCGCACTGTATCTCAATAAATAAATAACCCGAGCCCACCACACCCCACCACCAGGCAGAAGATCAGGGAAGCTTGATAGCACATAGAACCATAGAACATTACAGCACAGAAACAGGCCTTTTGGCCCTTCTCGGCTGTGCCGAACCATTTTTCTGCCTAGTCCCACTGACCTGCACCTGGGCCATATCCCTCCATACACCTCTCATCCATGTACCTGTCCAAGTTTTTCTTAAATGTTAAAAGTGAGCCCGCATTTACCACTTCATCTGGCAGCTCATTCCACACTCCCACCACTCTCTGTGTGAAGAAGCCCCCCCCCCCAATGTTCCCTTTAAACTTTTCCCCCTTCACCCTTAACCCATGTCCTCTGGTTTTTTTCTCCGCTAGCCTCAGTGGAAAAAGCCTGCTTGCATTCACTCTATCTATACCCATCATAATTTTATATATCTCTATCAAATCTCCCCTCATTCTTCTACAGTCCAGGGAATAAAGTCCTAACCTATTCAACCTTTCTCTGTAACTCAGTTTCTCAAGTCCCAGCAACATCCTTGTAAATCTTCTCTACACTCTTTCAACCTTATTAATATCCTTCCTGTAATTCAGTGACCAAAACTGCACGCAATACTCCAAATTCGGCCTTACTAATGCCTTATACAACCTCACCATAACGTTCCAACTATCATACTCAGTACTTTGATTTATAAAGGCCAATGTACTAAAAGCTCTCTTTACTACCCTATCTACCTGTGACGCCACTTTTAGGGAATTTTGTCTGTGTATCCTCAGATCTTTCTGTTCTACTGCACTCCTCAGTGCCCTACCATTTACCTTGTATGTTCTACCAAAGTGCAATACCTCACACTTGTCTGCATTAAACTCCATCTGCCATTTTTCAACCCATTTTTCCAGCTGGTCCAAATCCCTCTGCAAGCTTTGAAAACCTTCCTCACTGTCCACTAGCACCAAGCTCAAGGACATCTCTTATCCTGTTGCTGTCAACAGTTCCCTAGTACAATAAAAAGGACTCTTCAGCTGGTAGATTAATTGTGCCTTGTAAATAAATAAACAAACAAACAAACACCCGGCCTTAAAAGATAGCATTCTAGTATTTTGTTCCAATGAGCACAGAATTAACAATCTGACCCTGAGCACCATGGCAATGTTGACTCTTTAACAAGAGTTAATCTGGCATTCTGGAACATTGCTGAATGATTCAGTGACGGTACCATTCTTTACCGTGAGTGGGCGTTGTGCAGGAATTGCTGAGTCCACTATGAACATCTGTGCTGAACTGAGGCTATGGCCTGCAACGGACCTGGATTGGCCCTGACTGGCCTTGCAGCTGTGGACTCACTTCTGAATGTTATTTGCTTCCTTTCAATGGTTCCGCGATTTTTTTCCGGCACAATGGGGGTTAGACGGTCTTTTTTTAATGGGTTCTAGCGGGTTTCTTTGTTCTGTGGCTGACTGTAAGGAGACGAATCTCAAGGTTGTACATACTATAGATACTTTGATAATCAATGTACTTTGAACATCAGCATTTGCAGATAGATATTACTGGCTGTTGTCTCTTCAGGCACTGAACGTTGGACTTGTAAGCACATCCTGTCAAATGCAAACACCCGGGATTTATTGACAGGCTCAGAAGGCCAAGCTTGCCAGTGCCAGGTTCCATACCAGCACAGCCTTGCTGTAATTTCCCTGTTTTACATTGGAATCCTGTGCCAGGTCATTCTTGTGGGATCTGAAGTTCCACAAGTTGGAATGGGGACAGTAAGGCTACAAGGATTGGGAGCTATGTTGCTTCTTTCAATGATTTTTAATTACTTATATTTTTATTTGCATTTATTTTGAAAGATTATTTATTTCAATGTGTTTTTTAGACATTTCGTGGAAGAGACAATTAAAGCTAATCAAGATCACTTATAGTTTTCACAGCTGGTTTTACCCCATCTTCAGCTTTGAGCAGAAGTTGAGTGCTTTAATCAATATACAAGGTGAAAAGTACATTGAACCTTTTGTATGTGGATAGGCAAGATTCCTTCGGTTTATACTTCACAGTGAATTGTCTATTACTCCTGTCAGCTCTGGCGGACTGGGCGGATGAGATCCAACGGCTATGAAGGCAGAACTGCAATGATCCGTGGCGAGCGAAGGGCATGGCAGGGCACAGAAGATGCCACAGTCAGCCACTGCAACCAAGCAAGGGCTCAGTCTGTGACTGGTTTGCACCACTGGACCCGGAGTTCTGAGGTCAAGTGGGAGTGCCCCAGTACAATGGCTTTCCCACTTTAAAAACTCTCCCGAACAGGTCTCCGGTCATCCTCGGACAGGATGGACAACCAGCACCGGCATTTTTCACTCCGTGCTAAATTATCTACATATAATTTAGGTATTTAGGTGATAAGTGGAAGAAGTATATTCATTAAAGTACAAAAATAATATACTGTTTAACCCCAAATGCTTGCACAACATAATTCACAACCGTTCCCGTGGAAATTATGATACTGGTAACTAAAAAATTTTCTTGAATGCAATTGTGGCCATTTGTAATACCTTTAGTCTCTGCAATATCACTGCAATCTAACTAAACTGTTTTGCTAGCATGGTATACGTTGACAAATTACTGCAATCCCAATAGTTGGCCAATTCTAATGAAAGATCACCAGCCAACTGGAGACATCATTTCTGTCTTTCTCTCTCTCACTGAGGCTGCCTGACCTGCTGAATATCAGGGCAGCATGGTAACGTAGTGGTTAGCACAATACTTTATAGTCCCAACAACCGCCGCTGCCTGTAAGGAGTTCTACGTCCACCCCGTGACCGCGTGGGTTTCCTCCAGGTGCTCCAGTTTCCTCCCTCATTCCAAAGACGTAGTAATTGGTAGGTTAATTGGTCATTGTAAATTGTACCATGATTAGGCTAGGGTTAAGTTAGGGGACTGCAGAGCTGAAAGGGTCAGAAAGGCCTATCTGCACCGAATCATGATAGATAGAGAGAGATAGATAAATAAATAAATAAATAAACGTTTACAATAAATAAATAGATATTTACAGTATTTTCTCTTTCGGTAAACAATTCCCCCCCCCCCCCCCCCCAACCCTTCCTCTATTTCCTACTCTGACCTTTCACTTCTTCTCATCAGCCTATTACTTCACCGGGTCCCTTCCTCCTTTCCTTTCCCCTATTGTCAATTCTCCTCTCCAATCAGATTCTTTCTTCTCCAGTCCTTGATCTTTCCCACCCACCTAGATTCACCGAACACCTTACAGAATCAGAATCAGATTTATTATCACCAGCATGTGTCATGAAATTTGTTAATCTAGCAGCAGCAGTTCAATGCAATACATAATATAGAAATCAATTAATCAATCAATGAGCCAATCAATTTCAGTAAGTATATATGCTTATGCATATTAAATAGATTAAAAATAGTGCAAAACAGAAACACTATAACAAAAAAAAATAAAGTAAGGTGATGTTCATAGGTTTAATCTCTATTTAAGAATCAGATGGCAGAGGGGAAGAAGCTGTTTGTGAATCACTGAGTGTGTGCCTTCAGGCTTCTGTATTTCTTTCCTGATGGTAGCAATGAGAAGAGGGTATGTCCTGGGTGGAGGGTCCTTAATAATGCATGTCGCCTTCCTGAGGCAACGCTCCTTGAAGATGTCTTGGGTACTACAGAGGCTGGTACCCAAGATGGAGCTGACTAATTTTACAATTACCTGTAGCTTCTTTCGACCCTGTGAAGTAGCCCCCACCCCCCATACCAGACAGTCATCGCAATCACTGTTGTCCACAATCAGCTCTTTCATCTTCCTGATGTTGAGTGCAAGGTTGTTGCTGCAACACCACTCAACCAGCTGGTGTATCTCGCTCCTGTACACCCTCTCGTCTCCATCTGAGATCATACCAACAATGACTGTATTATCAACAAGTTAATAGATGATATTTGAGCTATGCCAAGCCACACAGTTATGTGTATATAGAAAGTAGAGCAGTGGGCTAAGCACACACCCCTGAGGTTTGCCAGTATTGAACGTCAGTGAGGAGGAGATATTATCACCAATCCACACAGATTGTGGTTTTCCAATTAGAAAGTTGAGGATCCAATTGCAGAGGGAGGTACAGAGGCCCAGATTCTGTAGCTTATCAATCAGGACTGTGGGAATGATGGTGTTAAATGCTGAGCTATAGTCAACGAACAGCACCCTGACATGGGTGTCTGTATTGCCCAGGTAACCTAGGGCCATGTGAAGAACCATTGAGATTACATCTGCCGTAGACCTATTGTGGTGAAAGGCAAATTGCAATGGGTCCAGGTCCTTGCTGAGGCTGGAGTTAATTCTCGCCATGCCCAACTTCTCAAAGCATTTCATCACCGTCGATGTGAATGCTACTGGGTGATAGTCATTAAGGCAGCTCACATTATTCTTCATAGGCACTGTTATAATTGTTGCCTTTTTGAAGCAAGTGGGAACTTCCGCCCATGGCAGTGAGAGGATGGAAATGTCCTTGAATACTCCCACCAATTGGTTGGCACAAGTTTTCAGAGTCTTACTAGAAGCTCCATCAGGGCCTTCCGCCTTACAAGGGGTCACCCTCCTGAAAGACAGCCTGACATCAGCCTCCGAGACAGAGATCACAGGGTCACAGGGTTCAGCAGGCATCTTCACAGCTGTAGTTATAAACTCCCTTTCAAAATGGGCAAAGGAGGCATTGAATTCATCTGGTAGTGAAGCATCTCTGCCACTCATGCTATTGGGTTTTGCTTTGTAGGAAGTAATGTCCTGCAAACCCTGCCAAAGTTCGCGTGCATCCGATGTCACCTCCAACCTTGTTCGGAATCGTCTCTTCACTCATTAAATAGCCAAATGCAAATCATACCTGTCTTTTTTTTGTACAGACCTGGATCACCAGACTTGAATCCGCAGATCTAGCCTTCAGCAGATGACGTACCTCCTAGTTCATCCTTGTCTTTGGTTTGGGAATGTACGGTAAGTCTTTGTAGGCACACACTCATCCACACAGGTTTTAATGAAGTTGGTAACAATTGCGGCATACTCATCCAGGTTCGAGGATAAAGTTCTGAATACAGTCCAGTCCGCCAATTCAAAGCAGTCCTGTGGGCGCTCCTGTGCTTCCCTTGTCCAAACCTTCTTGGTCCTCACTACTGGTGCTGCAGTCTTCAGTCTCTGCCTATACTCAGGGAGTAGAAGTACAGCCAGGTGATCAGACTTCCCGAAGTGAGGGTGTGGAATAGCACTGTAGGCATTCTTGATGGTGGTGTAGCAATGGTCCAGTGTGCTGTTGCCTCTGGTATTGCAAGTGATCCGTTTCACTGACTTTTTCAGCTGGCCTGGTTAAAATCCCCAAAAATGATGGAGCTGGGTCAGGATGTGCTGTTCCATGCATGTTGATCCTATTGCTTAGATCATCCAGAGCCTGCCTGACATTGGTCTGAGGTGGAATGTACCCCACTATTAAAATGACCGCAGAAATCTCCTGTGGCAGGAAAAATGGGTGGCACTTAACTGTGAGATACTCCAGGTCTGGGGGCAGAATTGGGATCATCCCACCTTTTTATTCTGGCATCTTCCCCCTTCCTATCCAGTCCCGAAGAAGGGTCTCAGCTCAAAACGTCGACCATCTATTCATTTCCATAGATGCTGCCCGACCCGTTGAATTCCTCCATCATTTTGTGTGTGTGTTGCTTTGGATTTCCAGCATCTGCAGAATCTCTTGTGTTAACAGCATTTTCTGTTTCTGTTTCAGATTTCTAGTGTCTGCAGTTCTGTCCCTCTCCAAATACTAGATTAAATCCTGTAATTTAAATTATTATTCAAATTTTACATTTGATCTGATTTTTGAAATTATATATGCTGTAACTGCCCTTGTGGAAAACTTGAACATATCTCTCGTTTCTCTGTTTTATGCGAATGTAGCCAAGTTGCTTCCAAACTCTGCCAATGCACTTAAGAATGACTAAACAATTTGCTCAGGCTATTAGGAGACAATAAAATGAATCAAATAAGGACCAAAATTTATAAATTATTTGGAGAAGGGATTATTGATGTCAGGGGTGAAGCACTGTAATGAAGACAAAGCACAAACTACTGCAGAACATCAGGATGTTGGCTTGTGTTGCACACAGCTCACTAGAAATTTATCCTTTGTTGGCAATGCTGAATGTACAACATAGTATCAGTCAAACATTGAAGTCAATGAAACCAGATGTTGGAAGCTGACTAAAATGGACAGCAGCTATGATACCGCGCATTTAGCCCCCTAACCAAAGACCAATATCTTCCTCGTGGTCTCTTGGCTGTACTGTGAATAGTTAGGTGGTCTGCACAGCAAAGGGAGAATGGTTGGAGGAGGAATGCCCTTTGCAGTGACTGATGTTGAAGTTATGTTGCTTTCACTCTCCTTATTGGGAAGCAGCACACAAAATAGGCAGTCAAATACCAATTGAAAAGTGAGCAGATAATTCCATGCGGTGCAAACTTTTTTGGTTATCTCAGTAGTTCTTCTTGCTGAAAGTTGGGTGGCGGATTGGAGATATGTCTCTACCAAAGGAGGTGAAAGGCGCTGTATCACTGCACTAGGCTGCAGGTCCCCCTTGGGCAAGGTGTGGCACCTGCTTAGCGCCGATCAGGGTCACGTGAAGCCATGGGAGCAGCTGGTGGATGGTCGTACGAGCAGCTGGTGCAGATAATCTCTAAAGAGTATTGATAATGGCTGGGGTCATTTGACTTGTAAAGACATTGCCCTGAAGAAGCCAATGGCAAACCTTCTGTAAAAAAAATTGCCAAGAACAGTCATGGTCGTCACACATAATGATGCTGATGATCGCATTTTGATACTTGTTACCCATATTTTTTTCCACCAAAATTAACAATGACTAAAGTAAAATGAAGGTAATTAATTATCAATGAAATGTTTCATTTGGTATAAAATAGAATACTATTTTATATACCCGATACCAAAGGTGGCAATGCTTAGAGGAAAATAGTTCCTTGATTTAGACATCGAAATACTATAGGATAAAGTACACAAACAGTATGAATCGGAGACCATGCACTTGACTTATTTTTCACCCGCACAATGTAACATGCTGTTTAAGTTTTGCAAATTTAGAACAGAGAACAGTACAGCGCAAGAACAGGCCCCTCAGCCCACAGAACTCTACACTGCATTAAACTTAATTACATCAAATTTAATCCTACAATGTAAAATAATATGTGAACCTCTCCCAATGCTCCCAAGCAAACTCCAAGTATGGTCTTTTTCCACCTCTCAGCTCTTTTCCTCTTTCTCTGCTGCTTCACCAAAACCAAAATCCTGCATGCGTGAAGCTAATTCTCACTGTCTGTGACAACAAAGGTGGTGAGATCCAGTCCTGAAGCAGCTCCTCACCAAAGACGTTCCAGCAGGGCTCCATAAAGAGCAAGTAGGAGCCTTGCCTAATGTTTGTTTCTTTCTCAAGCTCACAATCATAGCAACTCATAGGGCCACCACGGGAGATAATCCTTCAAGATATCTCATAAACAGTTAACAATTGTATAAAGCATGGCTGATGCGAAAGATCAAAGCAAAGTTTACAAAAACTGCAGTTCAGATGCTGTGACTCATGGTGCAGTATGCTAGGAAGAAGCCATGCCATTTATTCAAAGTCCCTGATTCTAAGAGCCATCTGCGTTGCTCCATTTGGGGGGGGGGGGGGGTTTTGCCAAAAGGTTTACTGGCTGTGCAGCGATCATAGATCAGCTTCCAAGAAGTTATTAAAATGTGCTGAAGTTTGCAGGAAAACATCAAACAAATTTCTAACTAAAGGGGAAATATTGAAATGGGGCAATGCCTAGTACACTCCGGTGGCCAACGTGGTTTTCACATCGGGGGGATTTGTGGGAATTTGAATGGAACATACGAGATAAGTGAAAAGTAAAACAAGATTAGCAACTGCTTGTTGTTCTTATGTCCTGAGACTGGGTATTTTAATATTTGTATTCTTTTCCTCCCGAGTATGTATGTGTTTATGTACCGTCCTGGCCAGGAGATCCAGGAGATCCTCTTTCACCAGGAGGACCTGTTTTTGAACTCAATTTTAATATTTTTTAAAAAATCACTCAGGCAAACACAGCAAACTTGATATAAACTTTGAAAGCATTGCTGGCTCTTTCAGCACCGGCATATCAATTGTTCTGGTGTACCTGATAAATCTCTCTAAATGAGGCAACGTTGATAAATTTGAAGGGCAGCTTTGAAAATAGACGAAATGGTTGGGTCGCTATTTTTCATGAATTTATTTTCCCATATAGCGTTTAAGACTGAACATTTTCTCTCACTAATTCTTGGGACAGAAAAGCATAATTGAAATTAGTGTGAAACTAATCAAAGTCATGGCCATGGGGGTGGTATGTTGGAGGGTCGGAGGGGGAGGGGGAGAGGGGGACAGGGATTGGGGAGAGGGAGAGGGGCTGGTGAGGAAGAGGGGGACAGAGACTGTGAGGGAGGCGGAGAAAAAGAGAGAAGAGGAAAGGAAGAGGGACGGGGGGGAAGTGAGATATATTTTTCCGTGCATACACGCATACTGTAAAGATACTGCATCTTTGTATCCTGACCCTTCCTTCAATTGTTGTTTCAAACAGAGTTTATTGATTAATATGAGATCAAAGCATTTGCTTCTCAATAGCTTCCTAAAGCTCTGTAAACCCTTGAGTTTCATTAGCTGCATACCATGGCTCCTGCACTGGTACAGGAATTCCTGTAATCCAGCTTCTCTCTAAATTGATGCACAGGAACCATCCAAGCCTCCCCCTGCATTCTGTCAATCATCACCCTTCAAAATTAGTGTTCCTTGTTACTTCATCAAAGGAAACATTCTTTGGTATGTGAGCCTCAGGCCTGACTGAGAGGACAAGCACAGTTCACGCAGGAAGGATAATCTGAATACAGCGCTAAAGTATCACGCACTGAGTAGCCTTGGTGAGCGATAACACTGGGCAGAGTGAATGGCAGGCTACTTCAAAGACTGAATCAGTGGCAGATTCGTAATTACCCTTTAATCAGCTGGTTCTCAGCAACACACACAAAATGCTGGAGGAATTCAGCAGGTCGGGCAGCACCTATAGAAATGAATAGATAGTCAACATCTTGAGCCGAGATCCTTCTTCAGGACTGAGAAGGAAGGGGAAAGGTGCCGTAATATAAAGGTGGGGGTTAGGAGAAGGAGGCTGGCCGGAAGGTGATGGGTGAAACCAGGTGGGCGGGAAAGGTAAAGGGCTGGAGAAGAAGGAATCTGATAGGAGAGGAGAGTGGATCATCGGAGAAAGGGAAGGAGGAGGAGACCTGGGAGAAGTTATAGGCAGGTGAGAAGAAGTAAAGGGTCAAAGGGGCAAATAAAGAAAGGGAGAAGGGGAAGGAGAAATTGATATTCATGCTATCAGGTTGGAGGGTACCCAGATGGAATATAAGGTGTTGATCCTCCACCCTGAGGGTGGCCTCATCTTGGCACAAGGCCATGAGCCAACGTTTCAGAATGGGAATGGGAATTAAAATGTTTGGCTGCCATGAAGTCCCGCTCATGGCGGATGGTGTGGAGGTGCTTGTAAAGTGGTTCACCAATTGATTCGAACTTTCCTTGCCCCAGCGAGCCAAAGTGACAGAATGATTCCTGAGCATTGACAATTTAAATCCATTGAAGTAAATGTACTGGTGACCTACTCCCTGAGGAGATACAATCTCCGTCCAAACACTTAGAACTTGCAGAATATACCCCACTTATCGAATTTGTGAATTAATTTGTAACTAGTTGTCAGCTGGGACCTGGTGATATTGGTAAATATATTGCTCAAGTATTTAATTTTCTATTCAGACGAGACAGAAACACGAAATAATTAACAAGTCAGGATTGGATTTGCGGGTGGGATCTGGAGTTGGCCCATTTTTCACTTTCAATAGAGTGGCTTTACATATCAGTTTAGTTGCGAGATCTGAATAGCCAGTTCTTCAAAACAGATACATACTCTCTCCCAACGGGGCAAAGGTAGAAAAATGAAATAAAATTGTGAGCTGGACCTGGAAAAGGAAAATTACTCTACAACAAAATAAATTAATAATACTTGTCCCAGATGCAGAGTTACGCTGTCAGGCAGAGTTAATTCTGCCTGAACATTAATGAACTTTTAAAATTAACACTTACACCCCTCCACTTAGATTTTTCAAATGTACAAAGAACTACAGAGACTGCTACAAGAGCCTAGAATTTCAGCTGCACACAAGCCAACGACAATGTTGAGGAGAATACTTTGCAGACCAGAAGAACGAACTAAGCTATTGGACAAAACCACTATGGTCTATAAGATGCAAAATGGGGACTGCGGCAATTATTACTTTGGCCAGATTGGGTGAAGACTATCCACAAGGATTCATGAACTGGCTGGCTGTCAAATGGCATGTCTACCTCTCCCTAGTCTCTACTTGTGAAGATGGAGGGGTGCACAAAGTCAACTGGGCATTAGTGAAAGTCATGGCACCGTTAAACACTTGGCATGCTGGAGAACTCCCAGAAGCATGGCTTTCTGTGAGCAGTTCGGTAAACAAACACACCGACCTGCATCCTATTTATGAGCCTATGTGGGAAAGATTCCAGACCGAAGCACACGAAGTTTGCCACACAACCAACCAGCAACGCCGTTTCCTCCCACATCACAACTGAGTTTCCGAAATGACAACCAATCAGCTCATTGATAAGTATATAACGGCCAAGCACTCGGAGGACACACCACAATTAACATGCACATGTCTCCTCATATGGGTGAGGAAACGTTGGCAAGCAAATTGGCAAGATCGGAGAACAACTCAACCCAACCATAGAGAGATACTGTACAGAAACAGGCCTTTCAGCCCACTGAGTCCATACTGAATACTCATTTTACAACACAGCTATGGGAGCCCGTTTTATATCCCATCAGCACCTCCCCAGATCCTACCTCTCACCTACACACTAAGGCAACTTATAGTCACCTGCTAGCTGACCACTTTTGCACACTGTTGGGCGATAGAAGGAAACCAGACTACTTGGAGACCATGCAAACTCCACACTGACGGAAAGAAGAGGTTGGGATCGAACCTCGGTCAGTTGCACAATAGATGCACCGGAGTAAATGGAGTGATCTCCCCAATGGTGCTATTGCAAGGTGAAAATATATAATGCAACTGAATAGTGCCATGCCTTTAGTGCAAAAGGGGGAGAATATTTGATCAGGATAGTTTGAACATATTATTCTTGTTGTGTATTTAATATTTAAGTAATACTTGAAAACAATCCTGTATTTGTATTGGTTGCTTAAGCATTCTCGTTCATTGCGGGTTATATGTATAAATACATGAATTGCATACGCGAGCTGCACTTGGTTGGAGGAATGGGCCTGGGCGCTGCCCGCTACTCAAAGGTATCGAAGTCGCTGCGTGAAGGTGCTGAGCAGCATAACCGTGGGTGATTTTCTTGGATGTTTGTCTTGCAGCTGCAAGACCCTGTTGGACATTGACAATGTAAGATGCTGCAGGCCTGTCCCCTTCCCTGGGACGACTAGTGGCACGAGACTCGTTCTCAAGATGTGGGCTTGCCTGCTGCTGCAGCGGTCCAGGAAAGAGACACTGCATGGCGTCCATGCTCAGTTGGGGGCTGGCCTCTCCTATTGGTGCTGCCCTCCAGTGTGTGATCGGTGGAATGACAGGCTGGATTGCAGTGGCTGTGCACTGCTGGGAATCTGTACAATCAATTTACAGAACATGTTACTCAGGGTCTTGGACTATATATTTGGTTTTTTTTTGCATGACTATGTTTTTTTGCTTGCTATTTTGAATGTGCTGTGTATGTTTTGCAAATTGGCCCCAAAGTAACACTGTTCCATTTAGCTGTATTCATGTATGTTTGAATGATAATTAAACTTGAATTTGATTTGATTTGATTTATTGATTTGAATGACTATAATTATCATGACGGTAGCAGAGGACTGAATTTGGCACTATGGAGTTTCAGCAAAAATAGACTCTCCAGAGGCTGGAGTCACACTGGATACAGAAAGAAGAATGTGATTGTTGGAGGATAATCATCACAGCTGAAGGACATCACTGCAGGAGCTTCTCCAGGATGCAGTCTCCACCCTTCCACCTTCCTCTTTCAGAAGGGTGCTTGCTGGTACAGGTTGAGAATCCCTTATCCAAAATGCAGTGTTTTGGATTTTGGATTTAGGTATATTTGCATTTATATAATGAGATACCTTGGGGAAGGGACTCAGGTCTAAACATGAAACCCATTTACGTTACACATACAGCTTAAATACATCTCACAGAGTTAACGATCAAAGCACAGTCCGTCATGATGGAGCTGGGTCCTCCACAGACTGCTGGAGTTGAATGACTCCCCCGCCTGCGTCTATTGCCGGGCTCCAGTGCTGCGACTGGCTTCACTATCTGCCATCAAATTCAAACCGCCGTCTGTTCCACAACAACTACAATGGGAGGACGATAGTTTTATATAATATTTTAAATAATTTTGTGCACGATACAATTATCCTCCATTTTCAGTTTGTCATGATAGATCTTTGCTTGTGTCATGATCAGCATACATTTAGCAGCATAAGTCCACTCCAATGACGTTGATGAATCCACTCTTTCAAAACACGATCGAGATCTTCATTTTTCACTCTATGTAGTCATTTTCTATTTCTGTTCATTACGTACGTGAAGTGTCTTCTCAGAACTGTCTGTGGTGTGCAGAGACTGTGCATCAACTTTCCCAGCGCCTTGTGGAAGTTTCTATCTGTGAAGTCATGTCAGTGGTCAAAAACATTTTGGATTTTGGAATTTCAGTGAGGGGTGCTGAACCTGCAGTCTTAGGGCTTTTTATTCCATTTGCTGTTTAAGCATCCCATGGCAGTAACAGGAGAACTGACATACGGTTTGAATCACATCAAATGGGAGTCCTCATGCAGGATTTCCTAAAGGTTAATTTGTAGGTTGGGTCTGTGGTGAGGAAGGTGAATGTAATGGTAGTATTCATTTCAAGAGGACCAGAATATAAAAGCTTGGAGTATTGTGAGCAGTTTTGGGCCCCTTATTTAAGAAAGGATGTGCTGACGTTGGAGACAGTTCAGAGGAGGTTCACGAGATTGATCCCAGGAATGAAAGGGTTATCATACAAGCAGTGATTGAAGGCTTTGGGCCTGTACTCACTGGAATTTAGAAGAATGAGGGGGGATCACACTGAAACCTATCAAATGTTGAAAAGCCTATGTAGAGTGGACATGAAGAGGATGCTTCCTTTGGTGGGGGAGTCTAGGTCCAAAGGGCACATCCGAAAAATAGAGGGATGTTCATTTAGAATGGAGATGAGGAGGAATTTCTTCAGCCAGAGGTGGCTGTGGATATTCTTGACTAGTCAGGGCATGAGAGATTATGGGGAGAAGGCAGGAGCATGGGGTTGAGAGGGAAATGGATCAGCCGTGATGAAATAGTGGAGCAGACTTGATTGGCCAAATAGCCTAGATTAGGTTAGATAAGGTTTATTAATCTCATATTTATTGAAACATACATGAAATGCATTGCTTGCATCACAAGTGTTCTGGGGACAACCTGCAAGTGTCACCACACTTCTGGCACCAATATAGCATGCCCACAATTTACTAATCCTAACCTGTACTTCTTTGGAATGTGGGAGGAAACGCACGCAGTCAAGGTGAAAAGTCCTTACAGACAACAATGGAAATTGAACCCACACCACTGATCACTGGTTCTATAAAGCGTTACACTAGCCGCTGTGCTACCATGCCGCTCTGCGGGAGCTAATGTATATTCCAGTATGTTTAATGTCATTTCATTGTCAAGTTACTCACCATGCACACCCAGAGAGGTACAGGAAGATCCCATGGAGCCAAAGCTGAATTAACCATATCAACAACCCAACTACGATAATAACTCTGTGTGCTTTGTGACAGGTAGCTCAAAGTTCATCGCAATTCTTGAGGGATCAAAAAAAATCAGCAGCAGTTCCTGTCATAGCTTAAAATTGTGTGTTAAAAATTCTTCATTTCCTCTTTATTCATGGTCATCTATGAATCCTCCACTAAAGAATTAGTGCAAGTCTCCTGCAGTTTTTTTAGCCTCTGTAGTATCCAGGACGTCTTCAAGGAAAAATGCCTCAGAAAAGTAGTGTCCTTCACTTAGGATCCCCATCGCACAGGCCATGCCCTCTTCTCATTGCCGCCATGAGGGAGGACTTACAGGAGCCTGAAGACACACATTCAATGGTTCAGGAACAGCTTCTTCCCCTCTGTGATAAGATTTCTGAATGGATATTGGACTCAGTACCTCATGACTTTTTCATTTCTATTCTTGCACTACTTATTTAATTTGTATATACCTACGGTAATTCACAGTTTCTTTCTCTATTAATAAGTATTGCATTGTACTGCTGCTTCAAAGACAATAACTTTCACAACATGATGTTGATGAAATTGTTTGTAATTCTGTTTCTAATTCTGATTAATAGTGATATAGAATCCATGAAGATGAAAACTCATTTCCCATAACTTTGTCTTCCACCTTTCATTGGAACTGTTTGACTGAGGCATCAAACTTCATTGACAGGAGCCCAGTAAGCAATCTATTTAATCCAGGAGCAAATTATCCACAGTATTTAGATATTAATTTGCAAAAAAACTCAAAAAGTCTCGACAGATGGAACATATCAGAAATAAAAACAGAAAATGCTTGAAACGTTCAAATAGTCTGGTGGAAAAAGAGAGTTAATGTTTCAGGTCAAAGACCTTTTGTCAGGAATGGGAAAGGAGAAAAGCAGGTTAGATTTAAGTTGCAGAGGAAGTGGGACAGTGATGGATAGGACCAAGAGAGTAGCTCTCATAAAACTAACTTGTTTCCTCACTTTCCTTTGAGTGTCTCCAACACTTTATAAGATCTAAAAAAAAATTACTGGAGGTATCCCAGTTTGAGTGTAAGGGTCACTAGCAAACTCAAGTGCAGGGATCACAGAGACTTGGACAACTCAAACAAAAAACTGATGATTTATTACAGAAATTAACCAGCAAAACTTACAAGAACTTGGGCAAACTCTACACAACCTTGAACAACTGAAATCAGAGATGATATGCTGAACTCGGTCTGATTTTCACCAGACCAGGAACCACAATGACCCAACAAAGAGGAGTCAGCATATAGCCCGCCTGAAATACGCCCTGGAGCATGTAGGAACGCAAGCATTGAAAATACCATGCTGATTAAATTGTGCCAAAATTAAATAAAAGTGATGAATACAAAGAGAGTTTAACAATCCCCATGATCCCAACTGAGCCACCTGCAAAACAAAGTGGAAAACCCAGAGTTAGCCCAAAAGTAAACAATTTAAAAAAAAACACTGCATACCTACAAGGTGACACAAAAGAAAATACTGTCCACATACTAAAAAAAACCCTCCTTGTTTTTTTAAAAAACGAACCCTGGTTTTGACATTGAGATTGTTTAATGTCATTTCCTGCCCACAAGGGTAAGAAGAACAAAATAATTGTTATTCCAGATCTGATGCAGAAAAAAATGCACAAAAGATAGAGAACACAACTATAATGATAAACCACAATAAACATAAATATTCATATAACTTCTATGCATAGATTGATTGTATATCCATAAAATGCCATTAAGCTGTAGATTAGATGACTGATGGTAAATAATAGTAGCAGAGTTAGTGGGTGGAGGTGTTTTTCAGTATTACTGCATGGGGAAAGTAACTGTTTTTGAGTCTGGTGGTCCTGGTGTGGATGCTATGTCGTTTCCGCCCTGAAGGGAGTGGGACAAACAGTCCATGAGCAGTGTGTGCGGGGTTCTTCATGATGTAACTGGCACCTGGCTGTATATATGACCTTTGACGGTGGGTAGGCTGGTGCCAGAGATGCGTTGGGCAGTTTTGACTACCTGTCTGCTGCAGTGCAGTTTCTAAACCAAGCGGTGAGACAGCTTGTTAGGATGCTCCCTACTGCTCATCTATAGAATGATGTGAGCATGGATGTGCAAATACCAGCTCTCTTCAGCAAGGCATATCAAGTGAGGAGGTTCATCTTCAGTCCAATGAGTTGCTTCACCTCCATCATTTAAAAGCACTTCCAGCTTCACTTAGAGTTTGCTTTATCTGCAGAAATCTGAAGCCAACTGCTGTGTTCATGACAAGCAGAATAAGTCTTCCAGGCTCACGTGACACAAAGATACTTGGCGTTTCTACCACCGATGAACTCAATCTATGAACATTCCTCCGAAACGTCCAAGGTAAAAACTTGTTCCTTCAACAAATACAAGTGCAGTTGGATATTTGCCCACAACACAGCAGCCGAAATAGTATGGCCATATTTCCATAAATGATTAAATCCAATCGTTCAGCTGGAGTTATCTTTTAGCACCGCATTTCACTACTGCTGCTGTTAAATGTATAAAAAAAACAAACAAAGGACTAATAAAATCCAGAGCAGCTTTGAAGAACATTTTTATTGGAAACAAAAGTCACAAGTCACAGTGCTCGCCAAGAAGCCACAAGAGAGAGAGAAAAAGTTAATCTGCTTGGAAGCATTCAAGAGGCCAGAGCCTGCCAAAGAATGCAATTCTAATCCCAACTGAGCCAACTTATTTTTATAAGGAAGTGTGCCACCCACTCACATTTATTACATGCACATGCTGTATGTAACTCTAGCTCATAACCTTTGTCACTAAATTAATTCACAGTTAATCATACCACATTGTATTGCTGTTAAAAGTGTTTTAATTCCTGCTATTAGAGAAAGGCACTGCTCGGAAATGAACATTCAACATCTTCGAAACAAAATCAAAGCTAGCAATTAGAAAGAACACTTGCACTTGAGAGATAAAAGATACTGGCCTGGGCATTCATTCCTCTGTTGGTAACAAGTGATAGGTGATGTTATCCTTCATGGACACTAGCCTCCCCAGCATCCAGGACATCTTCAGGGAACGATGCCTCAAAGAGATGACATTAAGAACTCCCATCACCCAGGACATGCTCTCCTCTCATTGCTCTCATCAGGGAGGAGGTACAGGAGCCTGAAGGCACACACTCAACAATTCAGGAATAGTTTCTTCCCCTCCGCCATCATCTTGCTGAATGGACATTGAACCCATGAACACTACCTCACTACTGTTCATTTTTCTTTTTCCATTTCTTATTTACTTTAATATTTAAAAAAATACTCACTGCAATTTACAGTTTTTTTATTATTATGTACTGCAATATACTGCTCTACATAACAACAAACGTCACAACATAAGTCAGTGATGTTAATCCTGATTCTGATATGGAAGACTAATACCAATTTGTATTGAAGTAATTCATGAAAGGGATTGGGTGCTCTCCTCCTTGTCCAAAGTTGTACATCTCCTTGTTTGTGTGACTTGCATGCAGAGGGGTAATCAAAATATTTATTTTTCCTAACGTGCTAATTTTGAGTAATTTTCGGAACCTCAAAAAAGAACATATGGTAACTCATAAGCAATGATCACAGTCACTGTGCAGAATGGGAGCATGATAGCAGGAACCCATTTCACTCATGGGCACCCAAGAATCCCACTGGAGAAGGTAAGGGCTGATCTGAACCACCAGCAAGAAGAAGTGGTCTGAGAGATAATTAACTCCAATGATCTGAGGCCAGCTCTGGAAAAAATGCAATAACCTCACTCATATTGCTAAGACTTGTGAGAGTTACTTGCAATCATTACAGTCATAGTCTTATGAAGTTAATCAATTAACTTTAACTTTTCGAATCCCAGAGCTCTACAGCATAGAAATAGTCTGTCTTGTCCGTACTGATGAAGTTGCCTAACTGAAGTGGTCCCATTTGCCTGTGTTGGACCATATCCCCCTAACTCAGGGGTTCCCAACCTCTTTATGCAATGGACCAAAAGCATTAAGTAAGGGGTCTGTTCACCCCAGTTTGGGAACGCCTGCTCTATCCAATGTAACTGTTCAAACGTCTTTAAAATATTTTAACTGTGCCCGTCTCACTATGGGCGGTACAGTAGGGCAGTGGCTAAGTGTAATATAGAACCAGCGAATGAGGTTCAACTGCCTGCGCTGTCCGTAAGGAGTTTGTATACGGTCTCCCCATGACCGCGTGGGTTTCCTCTGGGAGCTCCAGCTTCCTGCTACATGCCAATGACCTACAGCTTAGGGTTAGTAAGTTGTGGGAATATGCATTAGGCCCGGAAGCAAGGAGACACTTGCAGGCTAGCGCCAGCACATCCTCAGACTGTGTTGATGCTGACACAAACGATGCATTTCACTGTATGTTTTGACCTTCATGTGATAAAGCAAATCTTTTATCTTTATCTTTTCTCTGGCTGCTCATTCCATATCCCCACCTTCTGTCTGAAAAATCTGCCCTGCAGATCACTTTAAAATTTTTCCCCATCACCTTAAACCTATGCCCTCTTGTTTTGGACTCCCCTACCCTGAGATTTTCTGTGCAAACTGAACATAACTATGTCCCTCATGATTTTATAAACCCTTCATAAGGGTAGCCCTCAGCCTCTTATGCTCCAGCAGTAAATGCTCTCACCTACCCAGCCTCTCCTTATAATCGGAGCCCTCTAGTCCCCATAGCATCCTCAAAATTCTTTTTTACACCCTTCAAGAACTACTCACTATAGTGACAGCAGAAAGTAATCGCAGAGGCCCCTCAATCAACACCAAGAAGACAGGAAGCATGGTCATCTCCAGAAAGACAAACATCCCACAATGTGTGATCAAGATCGGAAATACAAGCATCAAACAAGTCAACAAATTCAGATATCTTGGCAGCCAAATAACAAGTGATGGCAGATGCGACACAGATATCAAATACAGAATAGCAATGGCGAAAGAAGCTTTCCAGAAAATGAAGACCATATTAACAGACAGAAAGATGAGCATTTACACTAAAAACAGAATACTGCAGTGCAACATTTAATCTATCCTGATTTACGGAAGCGAATGCCGGACCATTTCCCCAGCAATGGAAAAGAGACTAGAAGCAGCTGAATTATGGTCCTACAGGAGAATGTTAAAAATACCATGGACCACACACACATCAAATGAAGAAGTTCTCAGAAGAGCCCAAGCAGTTAGATCACTCATACCAACAGTAAGAGAAAGACAACGCAGATTCCTAGGACACATCATGCGGAAAGATGAACTAGAAAAACTCACACCCTCTGGAAACATCGAGGGGAGCAAACCGAGAGGAAGACCTCGGCTGATGTACATCAAAAGCCTGGCCAGGTGACTACACATCGAGGAAATGGAAGTCATCCAAAACAAGGGATAGATTTGTATGGAAAACCACGGTCACCAACGTCCGCATCGGATATGGTACCTAGACACCCTCCTTATTTAAATGCCATCCTTCCTCTAGCAGAGCTCTACACAGTACTCCAGATGTGGCTTTACCAACATCTTGCACAGGTATACCGTGACATTCCAATTCCTGCACTCAGTAATCTGACCAACGAAGGCAAATATCTATTACACCACCCATGTCACTATAGAACTTACTTTATTGGTTCTGCCAGTGAGGTAACAATTTAAGTGATACCGTGAAAATCATTCTTTGTGGTTAGGCTCATCATTACACAGAAATGTGTGTACATTACCCAATGTACCTAGAGTTGACAAGATTTAGCAGGCTCCTTTGTCAAGTCTAGGCAACATATTGAACAACCTTACCAGCACCGTGCCCTTATTTCAGGCTGCTAGTGAAGTTAATAATAACTCCCTTATAATAACACTTCATTGCCAGCTTCATGAGCGGTGGACATTTTGTAATGGACAAGACCAGCAATGCGATTGAAAAGATTCAGTGTGATAACTTCAGTTAAATTCACTTCATGCTGTGACTTTGCTCAACTTGCATGGAACCACAAAACAACAAAACAGAAACTGAAGAAGTACGTTGTGCTTGAAAGGAGGTAGCCCAAAGCTTCATTGCCAGTGGATTTGGAAATGGAAGCCAAAAGCTTGATAGAGACGCCCAGACAGTTCAAGGGTCATTTGTTGCATGTCTCATTGTCCTCTTCGAGGGGCCAGCAGTGGAAAAAGTGAGCAGCTTCAGGTTCTTGGCCATCAACATCTCAGATGATCTCTCCTGGGCCTGGCACAATGACCCAATCACAAAGAGGGCACACCAGCAGCTCTGCTTCTTAGGAGCTTCAGGAGATTTGGAAGGTCAACAAAGAAACTTGCAGATTTCTACAGAGGTACAGAGGCGATCAGCCTGACTAGTTGCATCACAGTCTCCAATACACAGGACCACAAAAGGCCGCAGAGGGCTGTAGACTCAACCAGTTTTATCACGGGAACAATCTTCTCTGCCACCGAGGGTATCTTCAAGAGCTGGTACTCAACAAAGCAGCACCCATCATTAAGGACCCTCACCATCTGATACATGTCCTCTTTGTCCTACTACCACCAGGGAGGAGGTACAGGAGCCTGATAACCCACACTCGATGTTTTAGGAGCTTCTTCGCCTCCACCATCAGATTTCTGAATGGTCCATGAATGCATGAACATCACCCCTCCATTCCTCTTTAGCATGATTTATTTATTTATTGTAAATGGTAATAATTCTCATTATTAATAATAAATTTTACAACACACTTTGAGATAATAAATCTGATTCTAACTCTGATGTGAGAAATTAAAAGTTCATTCCTTTGAAATCTCTTATAACTTTGGGCAGAATGGAAACCTAATATCCAAACTAAATGAAGGACATCTTCCAAATGTACCAATAATCTAACATTATAGAAAACCCGTATAAAGGCTACTGACTTTTCACGTGTTCAAAGCTTCCCTCCCTAACTCCAGCCGCTGTCAATCCTACAACATCCTCCTCTCTGCAATTATTCATGACTGGCCGATCTCTCCTTTGCTTCAGGTCATATTGGAAGTTCGGTCTTCAGCCTTTCAGGATAAAGGCTCTGGAATCCCTATGTCTCCACATCTGTCTCCTTCGTAACACTTCTTGTCGAGATTTCCTGGTGGTGGCTGATGGTGTAGCAGCAATCTCCCATTGCTCCAACTCTAATTATCTTACTATTTCCAACCTGTCTTGAAACTTCCTTTTCAAGTGTGATATTTTTTCACCATCAAGGGGTGGCAGAGGTACTAAAAAGGATGATCCCCCTGCTTCTCTGGACTCTTTTATGGATTTGCTGCGAAGTCATACCCGAGAAGCCTCTGAGAAATTTCAACAATTCAGCTCTGAATTTAAACAAATAGATGGTAAATTGGATTCTATTCAGCAAACACTTAATGAACGTGATAAACGTATAAAAAATTAATGAAGCAATGTTGTCTTCTCTGGAAGCGGAAGTGGATGAACTGCAAAAGTTTTGTGAAAAGCAATCGCAGTCCAACGAAAAGTTAAGACAGAAGATTATCAACATAGAAAATCGAAGTAGAAGGCACAACCTATGGGTTCTGGGTCTCAAGGAATTAATCAAAGGTAATCATCCTATGGAATTCTTTGCAAACTTGCTGAAAGAATTATTTCCGGAAATTTTGGCGTCTTTACCTACAATTGATTGAGTTCACAGGTCTCCTGTGTTTAGACCCCCTAACAGAGATAGACCAAGATCAGTAATCATTTGTTCTCATGAATTTAAAACAAAGGAACTATTAATATGCGAATCTCATCGAAGAGGCATGATTGATTATCGTGGCGGCAAGATTAGAATTGTTGAAGATTACTCGCCTGAGGTTGTGCAGGAACATGCTAAGTTCAAAGAAGTTACGTCCGAGTTTTTTAACAAGGGTTTTAAACCCTCCCTTCGCTAACCAGCTCATCTCAGAATCACACTTAAAAATGGTTCTTTCGAACGGTTTTGTTCGACTGCTGAAGCACAAAGGTTTTAAAAATCCGAAGGCTAGCTGTTTAGTTTGTCCTTACATGAAGACACAAGATTAAATTGAGAAACTTTTAATTCGCAACTCCCGTCCAAGGGGCATGATTTGTTATAGGGTGGAATGCAGGTTTTCCCCACTATTCGAAGGTAGAGCATTCCTATGAAACGGTTCGTAAGCTGGAATGTTGTAAAGTGAAGAAGCAATTACCATTTATTTATATGGGAAAAATCTGTGAGCGTTCACAGACCCAAAAAATAACCTACCAAATCATGCCAAATAACACATAAAACCTAAAATAATAGTAATATATAGTAAAAGCAGGAATGATCTGATAAATACACAACCTATATAAAGTAGGAATACTTTTCTGCAATCATTGCAGCACTGTCCACCGCAGTGAAAATCTCACGCAAGCGCAGACGGCAGGAAGATTCAGCACAAGTGCTCTCGGCAGCACTCGCAGCATAAACACTCGACACAAGCGCTCTCGGCAGAAGCACGCTTTCCAGTAACCTTTAAGCTAAGAAGCTCCCAAATCATACCAAACACATAAAAATACTCAGCCTATATAAAGTAGAAATAATGTATGTACAGTGTAGCTTCACTTACTGGGATTGGGAAGACAGTGAGCACACTGATGATGGTGTGTTACGCTGAGTTGGGATGGTGGGAGACTGGGGTGTCATCTCGTCGTCGTCTGTTTCCTTCAGGGCAGAAGGTCACCTTCTAGGTCTGCCTGCCTCTATGTTGAAGGTCGAGGTTCGTCGTCTGCTGTGGCTGAAGTGGAAGGCTTGAAAAACGAAAGTATGCTTGATTGCTCAGCCTTGATGCACTATCAATTACTCCAAAGGACTGGAAGTAGAGTAAATACTGAAAGGCTTTTATTAACAGTAAAATGGATCCACGTCCATGCTGTATGTCTGTCCTGGACAGTGGGAGGAGCAGTGACACAAGCACCTTTATTCAGGGGTCATTGGGAGGAGCCACAGGAGCAGTCAGCAGAGGGGCGTGTCCAGGCTTGTCCAGACAGATAACCCAGTTACAACCTATATACATGGTTTACCACAAGCCTTGCGCATTTTTCTATCATAGAGTTCTTTGTAAGCACTCAAACCATCCTGCAAAAATGCTCTAAACCTATGTACCCTTTCAAAATTAAAGTCATACTTTTCTGCAATCATCACAGCATTATCAATCGCTGTGAAAATCTCATGCAATTGCTTCACGTTCAGTTCCTGGACGATTTCACTTTCGGGCCGTTCGTTACTGCGTTCGGTTTCAATTGTTATCCTTTCCTCTTCATCAGCTCTTCATCTGTCAGTTCCGGTCATGGGATGCCAAAACCACTTCAACATCATCTTCGTCAACTTCCACAAACCCAGCCTCCTTAGCCAAACTCACTATGTCCTTTCTTTGTTCACCACGATCGAAACGCTTAATTATGTCTAGTTTTACGCTAAGTGTAGCACCCTTACGTACTCTTTTAGGCTTTTCCGATACCTTAGAACTCATCTTGCTAACGGATGCATGAAATAAATTGACATAAAGCACAGATGCTCACAGGCACGTGTTTCAGCAATGGTGGCTAGAATGCAGTTCCGGGGGAGGAGCTCGGCTGTTCGGGGCGTTCGCTGCCTTTTTTCCTAACAGTGGAAACACCTTCTGTTAGTGAAAACAGGCAACTAATGTAGGTCTTTCGAAACAGCGAGGTATCGTAAAGCGAACATTCGAAAAACGGGGAACACGTGTATTAAGATTCTCGAAGACTATTCGCTAGAGGTTATACGGGAATGTGCTAAGCTTAAACAAGCTTTGTTGGAATTTTTTAAACTAGGTTTTTAACCCGTCCCTTGGATACCCAGTTTGACTGAGAATCTCATTAAAGTTGGACCCTTTGAATGGTTTTGTTTGAATGCTGAAGCATAAAGATTTTTTAAAATTTGAATGCTATCTGCTTAGCCTGTTTTTTCACAAAGATGTAAGATTAAATGTTTAATGTCTTTCTGTATGAATAATGGTATCTTTTACTTTTGGTAAACCTTTGTAACTAATTTCCTTTGTTTTTTAAAAATACTATATTTTTGATATACGAGAATTGAATTTCTTGTTTGGATATTGTTTTGACTAGGTTGGAATATAAACAACTCTGAAACTAATTGGAGCGATCACCGGGTTTTTTGGGGGGGGTTGTCCGTAGTTGTAGTTGCCGGCTTTTTATTGGTCGGTTTTCTTGCTTTGGGAGGTGGGCAGGGGTATGGTTTTTTTCTCAGAAACTGTTTTCGAATTATTTTAGCCAACTTGTTGCTTGGTTACCATTTCTCAAGGTTTATGGATTGGTTTTAACTTACATACTAAAAATGGACAAAACTATTAATCTACTCAGTTTTAATGTGAAATGTAATAAGACTTTTGCTTATATTAGGAAATTTAAGGTCCCTATTATTTTTTACAAGAAACTCACATATGCAAATGTGATAATCCATGCTTTTTTGCTGTTCAAATGGACTTGGTTTTCATTCATCTTTTCAGGCCAAATCTAGAGAAGTTTTGATTCTTATAGATAAAACATTTTCCTTTGTCCAACATAAAGTAGTGTCTGATACTAATGGATGCTTTGTTATAGTTTCAGGAAAACTAGATAATAAATTAGTAGTATTTGTCAATGTGTATACCCCACATGTAGATGACCCATGATTCTTTGAGCATTTTTTTTTTCATTTTTACCAGATTTGAGTCTTTATTCTTTGGTGATGGGAGGAGATTTTAACTGCTGGCTAGACCCAATTTTAGACCGATCATCTTCTAAACCAGCGTCTCTTAATAAAACAACTTTGTTTATTCAATTTTTAATTGAAATGTGGTATTGTTGATATTTGGCGTTTCTTACATCCTTTAGATAGGAGGTACTCGTTTTTCCCCCCAGGATCATCATATGTATTCCAGGATTGATTATTTTTTTATTGGTAGTCCAATGATTTCATCAGTTTGTTCCTGTGAATGTAAAGAGATTGCTGTTTCAGATCATGCTCCTGTATTTCTATCTTTAAATCTCCCTGGTCTTCCTCAAACGAACAGAATTTGGTGTTTTTAATACAAATTTGTTATCTGATAAGGAATTTTTAAAATTTATAGAGAGGCATATTATTTTGTTTTTTGAAGAGAATAAAAAGGAAGAGACTTCTGATCTTATTGAATGGGATAATTTCATGGCCTATATTAGAGGACAAGTTATTTCTTATACTGCGAGTGTTAAGAAAGAATTGCTAATAAAGAAAGAATTGAATTAGCCAATCAATTGAAACAATTAGATGAAAAATATGCCATAGCTCCAGATCCTGTTTTATATAAAAGACGAGTTGAAGTTCAAACTAAATAAGATCTTCTGTTAACATATCCAATTGAAACTCAGCTTCTTAAAGATAAAACTCAATTTTACATTTACAGAGATAAATCAGGCAAAGTATTGGCCAACCAATTAAAAACTTCTGTAGTTAAACGACAAATTAAAGAAATTTGCAGAACTAATTGTGATAGGACAACTGATCACTTTGAAATAAATGATACCTTTAGAGAATTCTATTCTAAACTTTATAGTTCTGATACCCCTAAAGATAATACTGTAATGAATAATTTTCTACATCAATTAAATATCACTGCACTTTCTGCAGATAATTTTGGACCAGATTTTATTCAATGGATTAAATTAATTTATCTATCTCCTTCTGCTCAGGTTATTACTAATTTTCAAAATTCCAAACCATTTAAACTTCATCACAGAACTAGAGAAGGCTGTCAGTTGAGCCCTTTGCTCTTTGATCTAGCTTTAGAACCTCTTGCCATTGCTTTTCAAGAATCTAATGATATCTGTGGTATTTTAAGGAGAGCTATTACTCACAAAATTTCGCTTTACGCTGATGTTGCTGTTTATCTCTAAAGTTGAGACCTCGTTACCTTGCGTACTTTCTTTACTCTCCCGTTTTAGCCAGTTTTCAGGATATAAATTGAACCTACGTAAAAGTGAATTATTTCCTTTAAATAATTTGGTATCAATTAATACTAATCTCCCTTTTAAAGTTGTAAGGAATCAATTTACTTATTTGGATGTAACAGTCACTACGAATTACAAACACCTGTTTAAAGAAAACTTTTTACTTTATTGAATCATGTAAAAAGGATATCATTAAATTGGTCACCTCTTTCAATATCGTTGACTAAATCCTTTTTTGACTCTCTTGATTCTATTTTATCCTCTTAGAGACAGAAAAATAAATGTCCTCGTTTAAATAAAGTTCAACTTCAAAAATCTAAAAAGTCTGGAGGTTTAGCCTTACATAATTTTAGGTTTTATTTCTGGGCAGTTAATATTTTCTATTACTTCTCTTCTTGGATCCTCACTTCCTTTATCTGTAAGTAAACTAAATGATAATTTAATAGTTAAACATACTCTGAGCATCTGGATACAATTTAGAAAACACTTTGGTTTATTGAGATTTTCCCTTTCAAGTCCCATTTATTCTAATTTATTTTAATCCCTCCATGACTGATTTAGTTTTAAAAAAATGGGACATGTTGGGTATTAAATGTTTTTGGGATCTGTTTGTTGGAGGAAATCTTTGTTCATTTGAGCAATTGTTGGCTAAATATAGCTTACCTAAAACTCACTTTTTTCGATGTTTACATATCAGAGACTTTTTAAGATCTCAATAATGTATATTCCCTATAAGCTCAGATAAAAACTTACTAGATGTAATTTTTAGTTTTACACCTTTTCATAATGGTTCAATATCTAATATTTATGGTATGTTACTGGAGACGAGGAATGTTTCTTCAGACAAAATTAAGAATCTCTGGGAACAAGATTTACAGACATCAAAATCTGAGGAAACTTGGAATGAAATTTTTAAACTGGTTAATACTTCATCGCTATGTGCTCGCCATTCCCTCATACAATTTAAGGTGGTACATAGAGCTCATATGACTAAGGACAAGCTATCTCGTTTTTATTCAGATATATCTCCCTACTGTGACAGATGTAATAATGGAGAAGCTTTATTAATTCATATGTTTTGGACTTGTCTGAATCTTGAAAAATATTGGAAGGACATTTTTCAAACTTTTTCCTTACTTTTTAAAGTCAATTTTAAGTCTAACCCTCTGATGGCCCTATTTGGTATTGTTGCAGGACAAGATATTAAGCTGAAGGCATCTGATTTACATATTTTGGCCCTTAGCTCTCTTATAGCTAGGAGGATGCTTTTGTTTAAATGGAAAGATGTTTTTTCTCCTACTCATGCTCAATAGTTATGCAACGTTAAATCATGTTTGAAGTTAGAGAAGATTCATTGTTCAATTTCTGAATCTCGTCAAGACTTTCAAACACTGTGAGGACCCTTTCTAAATTATTTTCAAAACCGTCAATTCATTGTTTAAACTCAGATGTTGGCTATTATTAATTTTTATTATATGAGAAGGTATTTTACCTTCTTTTCTCCTTAATGAACAGCTTCGGTCATGGTAGATGTTAGATTCTTTATTTTGTAATAAATTAGTATAGTTCAATATAACTATTGATTAACTTATATGAATATGGGATTGTTATTATGAACAGATATTATGTAATTGGTAGTTTTGATTTATCTTTTTTGACCTTTTATATACATTTCCTTGTACTCTGTATTCTTCTATGTAGAAACTAATAAAAAAAATATTGGAAAGAATACTTCTTGTCAGCTGCACTAATATTTCCTCCACAGCTGCATTGTCAATGACACTTGATATAAAACCTCAAGGTTCTTCTAAGACACAGGGAAGTTGTTTATGATACAAACCACTGTTAGACACGTGGTTGTTTCTGATGGGTAAGTTCATCAAATGGTTTTAAATATAGATAAAAGAATACGATGCATTTCTCACTTCACAATTACTTCAGTATGATTTAGCTTCCATATGATTTGGGCCTCTAAAGTCAAAACTAAATCAAACTGGATCAAACTGAGCTACAATCAATCCATGGATGGCTTTGTACTTACAAACTGCTCTGCAGGAAATAATGCAATTTCTAACCCTTCCCCCTGCCCCCCCCCCCCACCACTCTCCACCTCACCTGCATATTTTGGTGCCTGTTGTGCGTACTTTATTGACAAGCTTGTCAGGTTGGGAAACTTTGTTACAGGAGGATATACCTCTGTTCAAAAAAGTGGAGTTGTAATAAATTGATGTACAAGCCCAATATTTACCTTTATCCATGTATTCAGCGTGAAATATTGTTTTCCTTTTGATTAAGTATGGTCCTTCCAGGTCTTGATGGCCTCCAAGAGGACCATGAACTTGTCATAGGATTTGGAAGCTTGTGTGCCTCACTAACCCAGAGAGCTAAGTTAGCTGGAGTTTGATTGATCCCACAATATAGTCTAAATTACTTACTTAACTGCCTATTACGGTGCTGGTGTTTTGGGCAGCTATGAAGGTCCTCCATCTCTGGCAGTGTTCAGGGCTTCCTTCATCATGTTAGTATCTTCCTTTTGGTTTTCACCACTGTCAGTCATGCAGCTTCCAGCTGGATATTCAGGGATACTGTCACACTCAGATATGGAAGGATTCTTCCCTCCTGTTTCTGTAACAATTTTGTTTTGCTAGAGTTGAACCCCTGAACCTGGAGACCCGGTGGTCCACTCTTAGTCTGTCCTTTACCCTTTGACCTGTTTGGCATGGATGACTCTACCAAGAGCCAAAGCACAAGGTGTTGACTTCAGCTAACTTAGCTCTCTGGGTTAGTGAGGCACACAAGCTTCCAAATCCTATGACAAGTTCATGGTCCTCTTGGAGGCCATTAAGACCTGGAAGGACCATACTTAATCAAAAGGAAAACAATATTTCACGCTGAATACATGGATAAAGATAAATATTGGGCTTGTACATCAATTTATTACAACTCCACTTTTTTGAACAGAGGTATATCCTCCTGTAACAAAGTTTCCCAACCTGACAAGCTTGTCAATAAAGTACGCACAACAGGCACCAAAATATGCAGGTGAGGTGGAGTGTGGTGGGGGGGGCAGGGGGAAGGGTTAGAAATTGCATTATTTCCTGCAGAGCAGTTTGTAAGTGCAAAGCCATCCATGGATTGATTGTAGCTCAGTTTCAAGGACAAAATGCTATTTAAAGTTGCAAACTTGAAAATGAACAATTGAAAATGTAAGAACAGATGGTCTTGCTTTTATATAGTACTTTCCCTAACTCTAGACCTCCCAAAGAGTGCTGTAGCCAATGAAAAATTTTCAAAGCATGGTGTCATAGCAACTGCAGAGTTTAATTAAATCAGGTCCTGCATTTCCATTCCTCAAAGCCGTTTAACTGAATGGTTCAATGCACTCCCTTGAAAAAGTATTCAGCTCCCACAACCATTTTCATATCTTACTGTCTCATTTTCTGAACATAAAATATATTGAAGTGGGACTTTTTGAGCTAATCTACAAAACATTGATCATTATGTCAAATCAAAAGCAAAATTCCAAAGCCTGTCAACAATTTGCTAAAAAAGAAAAACTAAACTAAAATGTATTCAACTCCTTTGTAATTCTTATGCTAACTTCCATCAGGTCCAACACTCAGTTTGTTGATGTAGAAAATTGGAGGAGCAGTCAATGTGGGGGAATAAATACCCTCTCTCTCTGAAAGGTCCAACAGTCTGGTAGATTTTCAACAGACCAATCCAAATGTCCTTGAGTGGCCCAGTCAGAGCCCTGCCCTTAACCCGATCAAACACCTTTAGCAAAACCTCCAGATTGCTGTCCATTGCCACTCCCCAACTAAAGAGGCACAATTGGAGCAATTTAGCAAGGAGGAAGTGGGAAATCTTGCTCCATCATGTTGTGCAAAGATAGTTGAGACTTATCTAAAAAGGCTGTAATAGCTGTGAGATGGTTCAACTAAATACTGAGCAACAGTACTTTTGAAATTCATTAATGTGAACAAAGGGTTGGGGGCCAAATACCTTTTCAAGGCACAGTATTTGTAAAGTTTAAAGTTGGTCTACAATCAGAAAACCGCTGATTTAAAGGCATTTAGTAATGGGATCGTCACTGCAGGTGAAGTGAGACGGGGTCTCACTTTCAATGACTCTACAAATCATGTTCTCAGCATTATTTATTTTTTGTTCGCACAACTTGTTTTCTTTTGCACATTGTCAGTCTTTGTCTATGTGTAGCTTTTTTCATAAACTCTATTGTATTTCTTTACTTTTCTGTAATTGCCTGCAAGAAAGTGAACCTCAGGTGACATATATAATATATTTCACTTTGACTTTGAATTTAAATGATCAGTCTCAATCATTTATCCCTTACAAAGTGATGTTAACACCTGGGAGAGCAACACGGGGAAAAGTAGCTTCCTCAGATACGGAACTCCACGTTTGCCGTGTGCAGCACTGAGGGGGTTAAATTTTAAATTCAGGATCGAGGCCTGACAGGCAAATCCAGTGTTTATTGCCCTTGAGATGGCGGTGGTGGCCCTACTTCTTAAACACAGTGTTGTTTAAAAGAAGGTAGCACGCCACCACCACCTCAAGGATGTTTAAGGGTTGGACAATAACTACAGGCTTTAACAGCTACTGGATGCAGATACTTCAAATGGGATATTACACTGAGGCCCTCTGTGCTTCTCCAGGGGAACGCAAAAGGTCCTGTGGCATTAATTCTGAAAGTGACATTGGATTGTTTTCTGGTGTGCCCACATCAATGTAAACAAAATATCCATTAGCTATTGCATAGATGGCGGCTTCCTGGACACCATCTCTCTTCTGTGCTTCTGACACTAAAGCAGCGGCCAGAGGTCAGACGCGATTCCTTGGCTGTTAAATGTTTTAGAAAATCCCAAGGTAATGAAAGGCTCTGGATCTCCACTTCTCAGGGAAACTTGCTGTTTAGATGGCCAGAAGTAACTTGTCCAATGTCTTTGTTCATGAACACTTCCAAGGGGGGTGAATACTTTTTATAAGTCCTGTATGTACCTCAGACCTTTGCACAGTACGGTATCTGGTAACATATATGTACTTTAATAATAACTTGACTTTGAACTTTGAACTTTTTAAATGGCAGGACAGTGCTAACTGACTGGAAGTAGCTCTGAACTACAGAGCATGCTAAAATGGCAAATAGGTTTCAATGATGGAGCACACCTCAGCAGAGCACCAACATTGCACAGTCCAAGAAGGACGACATGGTTTCTAAGCCAGTGAACCAAAAGGCACCTACCTATCTTTTAAATAGGGCGCAGCGAGTTAGGAGAGTTCTGACTCTCTGCTCCACCACCACATGCACCCCTATCCTCTCAGCTCCACACCTCCACACTAAACATCTTGAGATTGAGCAGCCACTTGAAACTTTAGCCCAGAGCTACAAGGATTCTCCCTCACACTTTGACCAGGATTCACCAGCCCAGGAAAAGGAGGCCTAGACCTCAAAGTGGGCCCGGATCTCCAGCCAGCCTGTGCATGTCTCTGGTTGGTTGCTAAGGATACAGTCTAGGAGTAAATCCACTCCATCCTTTTGAAAGTAAATGGAATTAATTTCCGCTTTTTGCAATTGCTTAATTTGCCTCTTTTTAAAATTACGCTCAATCACTTAACACGGTTGATCACCAGTTAACAGAAATTGGGCTAAACAGAAAGAAAGAGTCTTTTTCTCCAAGTGCAGAGGAAGGGTGCCAAATTAGAAAACTAGAGAGCACAAGAGGGGTCTACACGAGTTGCTCACAAGTATGCTTACAGAGAATGAAGAACAGAAACAGGAATATGACATGGAATCCCCTACCCTGCAGTTGCACTCCTATTGAGCAAGGCTCCTTGCAGAGGAGGCAGGATCAGAGAATCACCCTTCATTCTTTCCTTCTTTAAGCCTTGATGTGTGCCAGGAGCCCATGGAGCACCCAGGCTTATTTGTTCCCAATATGATTGAAGAGAAGCCATTTACCTGCATAGTAGATTTATTAAGCAAACTATTTGTGCATTTTGTGTGAAACCATATCAGAATGAAACAATGCAACTGCGGGCACATACTTTTCTGGAGAGATAGCCACAACAATATGGAGGAAATACAATTTTAGGCCCATTTCTGCTGTGGACCTCCAATGCGAAAATGGCACGTGAAGGAGCAGGAGGTGGAAAGAAGTGGATTTCTGCCCAAGAAGTACTGAGAGTAAATGCACTTCAGTGTAAGGATCAAGTTACAGCCAGTGGAATCATCGCAACGCTCCAACACAGAGAATGAGAACCTGCTTCCGTCTGCATGGTCTGGCCCATTCAGAGCCAAATCACTACTCCCTTCTCATTTTCGTTTGAAGTTTTGATGTTTGCAGAGACATGTAGGGGAAGACATAAACCAGAAAAGGGTGAAGGGTGAATAATTATTTTAAGGTGTACTTCCCTTCTCAAACAATAGTTTAACAACAATTTTATTTTCTGGTGACATGTTGAATGAACTTCAGGAAATTATTTTTATCTACAAACGCAATCTTGCCAGGGCAGACCTTGTGCAGTCAAGCCAAGCCAAGTGATCTCAGCAGCTTCCTTCCAGGTGGATCAAGTTAACTTTCTGAGACTGATGGAGATAAAAGTACAAGTTGTGAACTAAAATGTAGTCATTGAAGCCTCGTTTTTAAAAATTTAGTTAATTAGTGTAAGTGATTCATTTTGGAAAGTCAAATCTGAAGGCAGAATATAGGGTTAATGGCAGGATTCTTGGCAGTGTGAAGGAACAGAGGAATTTGGGTTTTCGTGTCCATTAATCCCTCAAAGTTGCCTCACAAGCTGATAGTGTTGTTAAGAAGGTATATGGTACGCTGGGCTTTCATTAGTCAGGGGATTCAGTTCAAGAGCTGTGAGGTAATGTTGCATCTCCATAAAACCATGGCTAGACCACACTTGTGTTCAATTCTGATCACCTCATTATAGGAAGGATGTGGAAGCTTTAGAGAGGGTGCAGAAGAGATTTACCAGGATGCTGTCTGGACTAAAAGGCGTGTCTGATGAAGACAGTTTGAGTGAGCTAGGGCTTTTCTCTTTGAAGCGAAAGAGGATGAGAGGTGAGTGGATACGATGGAGAGTCAGAGACTTTTTCCCAGGACTGAAATGGCTAATACAAAGTGGGGAGGGGCATAATTTTAGGGCAACAGGAGAAAAGTATGGGGTGGGGGGAATGTCAGAGGCAAATTCTTTACATTAAGAGTGGTGGATGCATAGAACATCCTGCCAGAGGTGGCAGTAGAGGCAGAAACATTAGGGGCATTGAAGAAATTCTTGGATAATCAAATAGATGATAGAAAAATGGAAGATTATGTAGGAGAGAAGGGTTGGAATGGTCTTAGAGTAGGTTTAAAGGTTGGCACAACATTAAGGATTGAAAGATATAATGTTCTATAATATGCTATAATGTTCTACGTTCTAATAGTTTAGCAATTAATGCTGATCTTTGGGATGGAAAGATGTTCCCTTTATGTATATATACTGCCAGATGATTGGTTGGGAGAATGCAAGAGCAAATGGACTTATTCCTGCCTTCTGCCACCAATGCTATTTGGTACCACATGTGCCTTTAAATTATACTGTACAATGCTTTATGTTCATACAGTCATCATCATCATTATTATGTGCCATGTTATATGATGTGGGCAAACCATGATAACGATTGTTCTTGACAAATTTTTCTACAGAGGTGGCTTGCCATTGCCTTCTTCTGGGCAGTGTCTTTACTAGACGGGTGACCCCAGCCATTATCAATACTTTTTAGAGATCGTCTGCTGGACGTCAGTGGTCACATAACTAGGACTTGTGACATGCACCAGCTGCTCATACGACCATCCCATGGCTTTGCGTGACCCTGATTGGGGGACTAAGCAGGTGTTACACCTGGCCCAAAGGTGACCTGCAGGCTAGCAGAGGGAAGGAGCGACTTGCACCTCCTTTGCTAGAGACATATCTTCGCCCCGCACCCATACAGTCGCTTCTTGAAATATTGCTGCATTATTGCTGGGACAATGCTTTTTGTGCTAAAAACACACTGACAATTAGATGGTGCAACTTAATGTTGCAAATGTTATTCAGAAGTCATTTGTCACGTCTTTGTAAGAGGCTGTAATTGTACACTCCTAATGCCATCCTCACATGAGCAAATCCTTGAACTCTGTGCAAGGAATGTACAAACATGTGGGCCAGAAGCACTTAGAAACAATGCTGGGTTGTTGCGAAACTACAGGGATGAGGGCAAGAGGGTATTTAAGTACACAAGGACAATAGCAAAGTCAAGGATGGCAAACTGCCATTCAGATGATTAAAAACCATATTCCTAGAAGTCAAATTTTCACAGCTATCTTCTGAATGGTTCTAATATTTTTAGTCTCTCATGCTTTCACCATGACCAAGAAAGAATTCAAATGGGATTTGCCCGTGTCTTTTATTGAAAATTGGATATTCCCCGAGTTATCACTCAAAAGATAGTCAGTCACCTATAGTATGTGGTCAACGTTGGATTGATGCAAAGAGAACCTCAGCAGGTGTCACCCCTTTCACAAGAATCTCAAAAATAGAGAAAGAAAACAGCACAATGGACTTTCCCCTGATGGAATAGATCAAGCACCAACTCATTTATCCTTGGCAAACACGAGGAAATCTGCAGATGCTGGAAATTCAAACAACACACATAAAATGCTGGTGGAACACAGCAGGCCAGGCAGCATCTATAAGGAGAAGCACTGTCGACGTTTCGGGCCGAGACCCTTCGTCAGGACTAACTGAAAGGAGAGATACTAAGAGATTTGAAAGTAGTGGGGGGAGGGGGAAATGCGAATCACCTATCATTTCGCATTCCCCCCTCCCCCCACTACTTTCAAATCTTTTAGTATCTCTCCTTTCAGTTAGTCCTGACGAAGGGTCTCGGCCCGAAACGTCGACAGTGCTTCTCCTTATAGATGCTGCCTGGCCTGCTGTGTTCCACCAGCATTTTGTGTGTGTCATTTATCCTTGGGTTGTTTCATGCACAGAGTTTGGATCAGGAAGGTTCTTCCAACTGGCCAATATCCTTCAACTCTGCTTATAATTACTGCAGACTCCAATAGATGAGAGGGCTATGTAGGAGTGAAGAGTTAAAGTGATCTTAGAGTGGGTGATAAGGTTGGCACAACATCGTGGGACGAAGGGCCTGTACAGTGTTGTCTTGTTCTATGTTCTGTGCTTGACTTCAAAAATTACAGGAAAAAATGTCAGCTTCAGAGTTTTCAAAACTGATAAAACTGCAAACAATTGTGACAAAGTTATCTTATATTTGTCCCAGTAAACTAGACAAGTTGGTTAAATTAAAAAATGATTTTTTTGTACTTCTTTCTCTACTCATCAAATTATAATTTCTCATGTACAGTATTTAAAGTGAATCTCCTGACTGGGGGATGGCATTGAGACAATTTCCCGATCTTGATGACTGGACTGACTGATAAATGACAAAGACTGATAAACTCCTGTGCGTCAAAGATCTATTTGATATTTTTAGGTTCATTAATATCTCCTATTCAAACACATATGGCCTATTTTACTGAACAAAAAACGTGTGAGATAACGTTGGTCAGCAGCGAAATTATAGTTTGTGCTTATACTGGAAAGAGACAGCCAGGCCAGATGGATTGAAAAGGCAGGGTGTCGGGAGCACAGGCGGGGATCGGGCCAGTTCAGCTCGCTGCTTCACGACATTTACTTCGCTCTGCACTGCACTGAGGCTGAGCCTGTGGCCTGCTCCGCTCGCTCTGGGCACCGTGTCTATGGACTTACTTTTGTTCCGAAGGCTGTTGCTTGCTCTTATTGTTTGCACAATTTGTTCACGTTTTTTCTCTCTCTGCTCATTGGGTGTTTGGCAGTCTTTTTCTATGGTTCTTTTGGGTTTCTTTGTTTTGTGGCTGCCTGTAAGGAGACGAATCTCAAGGCTGTATAATGTATACACACTTTGATAATAAATTTGCTTTGAACTTTGAAGAAGAAAATTAGACCAAGAGCGTGGGAGCACTCTGTAATGACATGCTGGACTGCACTCAGAATGCAATTCCACTTCACAGACCGCCCAGTTCAAATCCTTTGCCTACAAAACTATGACATTTTATTTGATGGAATTAATGCATTAAGAATCACCAAGCGTGCTTCAACAAAACAAAATCACAAGAGTTCTTCAAGTCTTCAAGTTGCTCCCTTGTAAGACGAGTTCCTCTTTACCTTCAGTGACTTACTAATATTGTTTCTCTAACAATAGGAATGATCCGATAATAATTTTTTTATATCTGATGTTCTTGACGTGCTGTAGGTCACTCTTTACTGGAGGAACAGATCTTATGGACAGAAAGACGAACAGCATAATGAAAGATTCAAAGTATATTTATTATTAAAGTATGTATACATTATACAACCCTGAGATTCATCTCCCCATAGACAGCAATGAAACAAAGAAACACCCTTCAAAGAAAGTGTCAAGTACTCAACACACTAACAAAAGAGAACAAATTGTGCAAACGACAAAAAATGGGTGAGAATAACACAGAATATAAAACATCAAACCACAGAGTCTTTGAAACAATCTAGGAATGTTCAGTTCAGTTCTGTTCATTAGCGCTGTGTCATTCATTGGCCGCAGGCCACAGAGCCAGTCCGCCCCAATCAAAATCACACAAAACAATAAAAACGAGCGACCAGAAACACATCGTAACGTGAACTACAGAGTCCAATCCACAAACCACGTCGACTAAACCTTGCACAAGACCCAGGACTCCGCACCGTCCTCCGACAGCTTTAAATCACTTGCAGCTTTAAAACTGATAGTCGAGATCTGAGTTATATAGAACAATGAAGAATCATTCCATATATTCAAAATTGGCAGCTCATTCATGGTCGTTGGTGTTTCGTGTAAAAATTGTTCCTCTTCTTCCCACCACCCATCTTCCCTCACCTCCACTGAAAAGCACCTGGTTCTTCACCTGATCTCAGCCCATTTCAGTTGGGATTCCAGTTAGTTCTTCCATGTCCACCATGTTCACTGCTCCCAACATACATCAGTGACCTAATCTAATTCATCACTCTGACATATTTGCATTTTCATTGATAGTTGAAACATTTCTGAAACGTTGCCTAAGCTCAGCCAAAATACAAGATAATATTTCATGCCAATTGTGTTGATATATTCTCTTCTTCTTGGTCACGGTATGCAATGGGCCCTTCGAGCCACGCTGGCCAGCAATCCCCCCGCTTTAATCTGACAATTTACAATGACCAGTTAACCAACCAACCAGTAGGTTTTTGGACTGTGGGAGGAAACCGGAGCATCTGGAGGAAACCCACGCAGTCTCGGGGAGAGCATACAAACTCCTTACAGGCAGGGACGGGAATTGAACCTAGGTTCAATGTTGTGCTAACCATTACGCTACCAAGGGCAGGGGCTCCCAACCTGGGGTCCATAGTCCCCTTTTTTAATGGTATGAGTTCATGGCATAAAAAAATTTGGGAACCCCTGTATAAGACCATAAGACATAGGAGCAGAATTAGGCCATTTGTCCCATTGAGTCTGCTTCGCCATTCAATCATGGGCTGATCCTTTTTACCCCTCCTCAGCCCCGCTCTCTGGTCTTCTCGCTGTAACCTTTGATGCTGTGTCCAATCAAGGAAGTATCAAGCTCTGCCTTAAAGACACCCAACAACCTGGCATCCACAGCTGCCTGTGTTAACAAATTCCACAAATTCACAACCTTCTGGCTAAAGAAATTTCTCTGCATCTCTGGTTTAAATGGACAGCCCTCTATCCTGAGGCTGTGCCCTCTTGTCCTAGACTCCCTCACTATAGGAAACATCCTTTCCACATCTACTCTATCTAGGCCTTTCAAAATTCGAAAGGTTTCAATGATATCCCCCCTCATCCTTCTAAATTCCAGTGAGTACAGACACAGAGCTATCAAACTTTCCTCGTATGATACCCCTTTCATTCCCGGAATTGTTCTTGTGAACCGCCTCTGAACCCTCTCCAGTGGCAGCACATCCTTTCTTTGATGAGGGGCCCAAAACTGTTCACGATACTCAAGGCAAGGCCTCACCAGTGCCTTTCAAAGCCTCAGCATCACATCCCTGTAACACCACTGATGCCTGACTGCATCTTGATTGTGGGATCCACATGGAGTGTAGACGGCGCTTACTGCAGTTCTCCAGCACAAATACTCGGCAATATAACGTGCTAGCTGACCCTCTGCCAGGTGACGAGAAAAGTCTGCAAGTGAGTACATAAGCATCATGCAGTTGAAATATTTTTAAATAACTGAGTTCAGACATAAGTTTATAATTTTTAAACTTTTGTCAGGTTTGATGAATAGCTAGTCAGGGAAGTAGATTAACTATCTGTCAATTTTCTTTTCCCCAGCAGTTCTTCCCCCACCCATATGGCAGCACCACACCAACTCTTTGCACGATCTGCTCATTAGCAGCTGGCCTGGGTTCAATCCGCAAAATAACAAAGAGATACTGATGAAAGAGAAGCCTGCAGTTACAAGGCACAATGCTAAGCACAGGTGGGCCTGCTGTTGTAGTAACTTCTGGCCCGCTAATTCTTTCAAGATAAAAGTAAAGAGAAGCATTTGTAATATTTTTTTTATTCTTGCCCTTCCAAGCAAATGAAAGTAGTTTTGTTTCTCTCTTGTCACAGGCAAACTGCGTGGCCGATCACCTTCTGGTTGCACGGAAGCCGTCACAGGATCCATTCAAGTGCGGACAACGTGGCCACCTGCTCCGCAAGTGGACGGTGCTCACGTCCAGTTGTGGGGCCTGAAACAATGGAAGGCGTCACTCCAAAATGTCATCCTGATCTTTTGTGTGCTGCCACTTTGTTTCTCCACTTGGCATGCCAGGGTAACATCGGCTGGATTGACAGATTGTGAATTGAGCTTTCCGAAACAAGTAAAAGGAAGCCATGTTATCCCCGGTATTCCAGTTTCCATTAGAGCACCACAGAAATTTGGGCAGGTGGGGCTCGGCAGCCGTGGTTGGCAGGTCACCTAGGGGAAGGAAAACTCTAATATCAAGCCTCCACTGTCTTTCAGTTATACCCATTATGGGGAAGGCTTTGGGAGTAAACCCTGAGGGAAAATCCAGAGCTGGGGTCCCTACATTGAGTTCATGGCTGACTGGCAACTCCAGTGATGCTGCTGGTACCAAACTGCATCAGTCTCTGCCGTTGCTTTGGATTCATCAGCTGTGTGGAGAGGGTGAACCTGCCACATGGGCGACAGCTTGCTCTCCATATCGTACTGCCTTGGCTTGCTTATCATGTGGAGGGCTGGGAAGCAACATCCATGGTTGACCTCGATCAGTGGAGGACAGAAATTGATACTGGTTTAAAATTATGTGCAAGACTTTTCCATGAACCGTAACTTGGAAAGATGACTAAAGGACAAGCACTCATTAATAATGATTCACATTTAACATCTTCAGTCTGTGTTTGGAACGGACTGAAACCACAGGCAGAAGAAATAATCACCGGAGAGCAGGCTGGATTCAGAAGTGGAAGAAGTACAGCAGAACAGATATTCAGCCTCTGAGTGCTGTGCGAGAAATATAACCAACGTCAACAGGACGGCATCCGTGTGTTCATAGACTTCAAGAAGGCACTCGATAGGGCATGGCATGATGTAGTCTGGGCCACAAAGAAGAGCTACAACACGAGCCAGAAGCTGATCCAAACCACCACGCAGCTCTACACCAAAGCTAGCAGTGCAGTACTTGTTCAAGGCACAGTTGGAGGGTGGTTCCACACATCAGTCGGAGTCTGACAAGGCTGCCTCCATGCTGTTCAATACTTCCCTGGAGCAAATAACGACATGCCCTGGAAGACCATATTGGCACAGTCAGAATCGGAGGACAGATCATAACCAATCTCAGGTTCGCCGATGGCACTGATGGGCTGGCAGGAGGTGAGGATGAATTGGCCTGCCTTGTGAACCGTCTGGATGGTAGATCTACCAGATACGGCATGAAGATCAGCACAGAGAAAACCAAGCTGATGAGAAACACAGAGGAGCCAATCACAACAAAATGTAGTCCGTGGACAAGAACTGGAGACTGTCAAAGGGTTCAGCTATCTTGGCGTCATCATCAACCAAGAAAGATCAAAGCCCTTGCAAGCTCAGCCCAAACAACAGCAATGCTGGCTAAACTAAAACCAGTTTGGAGAGACAATAACATCGCTCTCAGATCCAGGTTGAAACTTCTGCATGCACTTATGCTCTCCATCTTTTTGTTTGCATGTAAATGATGGACTTTGACAGAGGAACTGCAAAAGAAGATCCAGGCAGTAGAAATGAGATGCTTCAGAACGCTCTTCAGCATCTCCTATACAGACCATGGCTCAAACGACGAAGTACAAAGAGCCATCACCCAGCACGTGAGACACTCCGAAGATCTACTGTCCACAGTAAAGAAGAGGGAACAGAGATGGCATGGCCACATTACAAGATCAAGTGGACTCTCAAAGACCATTCTCCCCTCCAGCAGAACATTGCCAACTGCACTTACATCCCTTGTAAATCACAGCATTTTCAAAGTTCAAAACAAAATCATTATCAAAAGTACACACATGTTAACCATATACTAAACACAAGATACTATGCAGATGTTGAAAATCCGGATTAACACACGCAAAATGCTGGAGGAAGTCAGCAGGTCAGGCAGCATCAATGGAGAGGAATAAAGAGCCGATGTTTCTTGTGAAGGATCTTGGCCCGAAATGTTGGTTCTTTAATCCTCTCCATAGTGGCTGCTCGATATGTTGAGTTCCTGAAGCATTTTGTGTGTAATACTATACTGTATCATGCATTGAGATTCATCTTATTGCAATCATTTACAGAAATAAAGAAATACAATAGAATTTCTGGATCTATCTTCTCAATGACATGGAACTAACTCAGTTGCAACTTCCCCCTAAAGAAAAATTTCAAAATCATCTAGCCCTTGAAGTGTTCAGTTCTAATTATCTGAATAATTGCCTGATAATACGATGTCTGGAAAATATTAGAGATAATTTTATTTATTGTCAGTGCTCCTTAATACCATTGTCCTTTGGAGAGCATCTTTAAGGTACACAAAGTTCACTCAATGGACATTCAACCATACATGAACACTCATGAGTAGATCCAAATGAGACAACGTTACTCTGGGGTCAAGGTGCAAAACACAGTACCAATAGTCACACGCAACACATACAAGATAGCAAGCATATGTTGGTATTACAGCCACGCAATAAGGAAGTTCAAGCTCCAGCCCTCCATCTGCAGTCGACCACAATAGGGCCTGTCTTCTGCTGAGTGACGCTGTCTCTGGTCTGGATGCCACACCACACTGCCCCTGGTGGAGTGAACTGGCTCCAACGCCTCTCTCTCGGTGGCTGTAAACAGGTGCCATCTTGGCTCGAGGCCTAGTCCTCACATATGCAAGATAGCTCAGATGTTGGACTTTGATTTGAAAAGCATGACTAACTTTTGTTATCTGGTGGATTTAATTTCAGTTATTCCTGGCAAAAAGTAAACCAAGGAATACATAGTAAAAATCCACTCAAATGTATCCATTAATCCAAATCAAAACATGAATTAACTATAAAAACCTCTCTGTTTGTGTATTAAGTAGGTTCACAAATCAAAATCAACCCATGATTTGTTTGTAACAGATATGATGCAAGTGATTAAAGATGTGGAATAGCTTGCCACAGGATCTTCTATGAGCACAACTTGATATTGAACACACACATTATTTATTATTTCAGTTTTCATGCTTGAAATAAAATTTGCTATTACCCTTAGTGTTTGCAGAATATCTTTCCGTGGTCTCTACCTAGCTCACTTCTGATTTTTGACAGTATGAGTTGATAATATTGCACCAGCACCTTTTCTGACACACTTCATTGTCCCTGAATTATCCAGCATGCAGTACTGGGTTCTGTGATGGTATTGGACCTGCTGACTGCAAAGGTTGTCATCTCAAACAAAGGTCTTAAGTCCTATTGGATATAACTAGCCACAACTACTCTCGCTAAGGTATGGGTTCCGAATGTTTTTATGTCATGAACCATTACAATTAACTGAGGGTCCATGGACCGCAGGTTGGAGACCCTTACACTAAAAGGAGATTCTACTGCAACTACTCAATATTCAAAGACTCGTTTTCTTCCCTATATATTCTCTGCAGCAAGATTTAGCTGCCAATGCCCACTATTTCAGTGGTAGGTCCTCATCTCCCGACCAGGAGAAGATATTTCCAATTAACAATGTAGCTTAAAACACAGTTCATTTATTTACAGTAATACAGGTTTGAATCCATACATTCTTAAAATACATTTAAAACTCACAGAGGATTTCTATTTCAAACACTTATTTCTCAATTACAAACCGTTTCTAAAACACAAAGCATTTCTCAAACCCAATGGATTTCCAAAGCACAGGTACTATTCCTATAAGCTGAAAAGACACACCATGATGTGTATGAGCAAGGCATTCATCGCAGAAACTGAAGCCATGGGAATGGATTCTTTTCACCCCATCTTCCTATCATTCTTCTTGATGTTGTTCAATAACTCCTAATAAATCTGAATTGCTCTCCATATTTACGCTCTTTTTCTACCACTTGGGTGATTTCATACACATATGATATTTTTTCAGATGCCAATATAAATGGTATAAAAGCATTTTGGAGACACAGTTCTTCAGCTACCTTCCATTAATAGTTTAAAGCTGTGAAGCTCACTTCCTTGAGCACATTAAACCTTCTAACTATAAACACATCATTGTTATTAATACGCTAAATAATATTATCCATCTTGTCTACAAGTTTCCTTGAACCAAGTAACTTAAGAGTCAGCTTCTCTGTTTGAGAAAACTGAATTAACTGACCCATTATCTTATACTGCTTCTTGAGCAGTCATAAAGCAGGTGTAGTGAGCTAAATCTTACTTCTTGCAGACAGAAAGTCTAATATCCACAAAAAATTGATTGCAAAGCTGTTCTTTAGACAACACTTGTTTTAGCCTCAAGGTGATTAGTGCTTGTCATTTACATTTCAAGAACTGAAGATCAACTTCCCTTTATGACCAGAAGTCAAACAACTGTTAGTTGGATGTTTACTTACATCTGTTTGTGATCTTACAGAAGACGCTATGTTTAGAAAGCAACATTGGCAAACAACCAAGAATGAGAAAGAGACCAAGAAGTGAATTTCCATCACAGTTGGCAGAAATTTCCAACGAGCCTACTCCACACTGCATCACAAAAGAAACTTCTTGAAGCAAGATGTGTGTCAACAGGCTTCGGTTCTCCTTCCTGATTGTAGCAATAAGAAGAGGGCATGTCCTGCGTAATGGGGTCCTTAATGATGGATGTCGTTTTTTTTGAGGAATCATCTTTTGCAGGTGTCTGAGATGCTGGGGAGGCTTGTACCCACGATGGAGCTGGCTGAGTTTACAACTTCTTGCAACTTTTTGCGATACTATGCATTGGCTCCGCCATACCAGATCATGATGCAACCAGTTAATATACATAGTATTACTGTTGAAACTTGTGAGTGTCTTTGGTGACATACCAGGACTCCTCAAACTTCTAATGAAATATAGCCACTGTTGTGCCATTGTTGTAATTCTTTGCCCTCCTGCCATCTGGGAAAAGGCACCAAAGCATTCAGGCTCTCACAACCAGACTGTGCAACAGTTTCTTCCCCCAAGCCATCAGATTCTTCAATACCCAGAGTCTGGACTGATACCAACTTACTGCCCTCTACTGTGCCTATTGTCTTGTTTATTATTTATTGTAATGCCTGCACTGTTTTGTGCACTTTATGCAGTCCTGGGTAGGTCTGTAGTCTAGTGTAGTTTTTGTGTTGGTTTACGTAGTTCAGTGTAGTTTTTGTATTGTTTCATGTAGCACCATGGTCCTGAAAAATGTTGTCTCATTTTTACTGTGTACTATACCAGCAGTTATGGTCAAAATGACAATAAAAAGACACTTGACTTGAATTGCATCAATATGCTGGACCCAGGATAGATCTACAAAGATGTTGACATCCAGGAACTTGAAACAGCTCACTCTTTCTGTTGTGTATTTAATATTTCAATAACATTTCAGTAATCTTGCATATATATTGTTTGATTAAGTTGAATAATTTAACTTGAATAATAATAATTTAAATTGAATTTAAATTTAAATAATTCATTACAGGTTATGTGTAGAAATACATAATTGCGTACATCATTACACTACCATGTGGTGCATGCACACCTTGCTAAAAAGTAAAGACGAAGTTAAAACCGCACTCTCCGGACTTCCGTGTTTCCTTTGAAATAAGTTAAAGTTTTAAAGTTACAGAATGTAGCGTTTTCCACTGCTGATCCCTTAGTGGGGACTGGTATGTTTTCCCTCAACTGCCCCTTCCTGAATACCTCAATGAATCCCTTGGTCTTACTGACTCTGAGTGCAAGGTTGTTGCTGTGACACCACTCAACCAGCTGATCTATCTTGCTCTTGTATGCCTCTTCATTACCACGTGAAATTCTGTACCTCACTCTGCCTTACTATTTGCCGTTCATCCAGTACGGTCCTACTACAGCAAAATGTTGGTTTACCTGTAAGATTTATGATGTTCTTTCAGAAAGTTTTATGATCCACGTACTATTTCAATAAAATCTCATACAGGATATTTTCCATAATTTTGCCAACAGGATTTGCTCTGCAATACTAATCAAAACAAGCATTGGGATTGTGCATATCAAATAACATTTTTTGTCACAATACAAATTGCTTCCGGGGGACATCACGTGATGACGTAGGATCGAGACGCAGGGACCCAGCTCTCCCGTAAAAAGTTAATAAATTAATGTTTAAATGAAGAAAAGTTAGTCAATACTTTTTAAAAGTTACTTATAAACAACTCCGGACTGTGTCAAGCTATGCCTCAAGGAAGGAAGATGAAGAAAACTAATACCGGGAAGACTACGCAAGTTGGAACAAGAACAAGGCCCACGTCTACCGAGGAACTGCGGTCTCAGGTACATTATATCACCGGCGATACGGAACAGGAGACTGTGGCAACACTGGCCACTTCCAAAGGAAAAAACCATCGTGAACTGCGCAAACGCGAAGGATGGAGCATGCGCAAATGGGAGCAACAAGAACTACAAAGCCCAGCTACCACTGCAACTGAAAGTGATAGCGAATCGGAGGGACAGTCAAATCTCTCGGAAGGATCAGATGAAGAAAGAGGTAAAAGTCCTTCTAGAAATATAGAAAATACTTTGAGACAAATAATGCGTAAATTAGACACATTAAAAGTAATTAAAAATAATCAAAAAATACTCGAAAAAAAATGACCAATATGGAGATTATGCTTGATAAAATGACAAAGAGACAGGAAAAAATGGAAAAAAGAATTACGGACTTGGAAACTACAACGGAAGACATGGTTGAAAGAATGGACAAAATGGAAAAGGAAAATACTGCTTAGACATCAGAAAGAAAACAATTTATGGAAAAAATTGATAAGCTTGAAAATCTCAGTAGACGAAATAATATTAAAATTGTTGGGCTTAAAGAAGATATAGAAGGAGAAGATCCAATAAATTTTTTTCAAAAATGGATCCCTGAAAAATTGAAAATGGAAAGAGAAACTCCAATTGAGATTGAAAGGGTGCATAGATCTTTAAGGTCAAGACCTCGAGCTGATCAAAACCCACGATCAATTTTGATAAAATGCTTATGATACCAAGACAAAGAAAAGATCCTGAAGGCCGCTGCCCAAAGTGCCAAAAATAGAAATGGGCCACTGATGATAGCAGGGAAACCAATTCTTTTTTATCCTGATATAAGTTACAACCTGTTGAAGAGAAAGAAGGAATTTAACCCAGCGAAAAAAGCCTTATGGGAAAAGGGTTATAAATTTACAATGCGTCATCCAGCAACACTGATAATTTTTTTGGAGGAGGGAAAAATTTTTTTTTCCGATTATCGAAAAGCGGAGGAGTTTGTACAAGAACTTCCATCAATTCGCTAATTACACATAGAGGCTTCCAAACGTAATGGATTAAAGATGAAGATAGACCCAAGGAACAGAAGCGATGGACATTTATGGATATTATAGAAGAGAAAAGCAAAATTTTAGAAATACTAAATGAGAATAGTATTTTTTTTTTCTCTTCTTATACATATACTTTTTTATGTTGCGGGGGGGCTGGGAGGCTGTGGATCGGTTACTGCGGGATTCACGTGTGTAATCATGGCGGTTGCCATGACCCGTACAGCAGAGGGGGGTAATGTTGTGTCTTTTTTCCACAACATTAGTAGGGGGGTATTTTTCTTTCCTTTATATTTTAATTTTTTTCTATCTTTTTGCCTGGATGATTGGTGGGGACACACATAGCAACATGGAGATTTTTATAAAGATTTCCCAGGATACCACGAAAGTGGAAAGATTAGGTATTATTATAGATTGGAGTAATATAATAAAAAAATAATGACTAATCTACTAAATTTTTTGTTTTAATGTTAATGGGCTTAATGGGCCAGTAAAAAGAAAAAGTATTTTAACATATATTAAAAAAAATGAGAACTCTGTGGAGCATGTGGGGATCTTCCAACATCCAGGCATTCCTTTTTTTTCTTTCTTATTTTTTTAATAGGGATGTTAGGGGGGAGGGGTTAAGGGGAGGGGGGGTTGGGTAACACTTTTTTTTTCATGCACATTTATTCTGTAACTATTTGAAAACAATAAAAAAAAGTTTTTAAAAAAAACAAATTGCTTCCACTGGACTTGTGCCTGCAAAAGCAAAAGACAGCACACCTGAATTTTTCAACATCGTGGTTGCAAATGCAGACAAGTCACTTGACCCAAAAATTCAAGATATATAACATGACACAACTCGTAATGTAACCTCATCAATCCTCCTCTGCTTCACAAGGTTAAATTGCAGAAGTGCTTTTCGAGTAGAGATCCCTTGTCCCAAGAATGGACAGGACTCCGGAGCTGATTTTCTGTTATTTGTGAAGTGGGGTGCCATGCGCAATCATAGTCGATTGAAAACGGATGTGGGAGCACGGAGGAACATTGTGAAATCTCCAGGAAGACCTTCTTCGTTGCTGCTGCTGCTGTGAGGTCCGGGTCTCTGCTGGGAAGAACAGGCCCCCAGTCCTCAGGGTCACATTGCAGATGGCTGTTGGCGGGGCCGTCTTAATACACTCGGCAAAGGATGGTGCTCGGAGAAGCTGTGCCGGAGGGGATGGTCGTCGGATCGGAGGTTCGACGGACTCGGAGTCCGCTGCGGTCAGGTCGCTTTCAGTGTGTGCTGTGTCTGTGAGGCTTGGGTTCGACGGAGCTTTCATTGTGTGCTGCGTCAGTGAGGCTGAGTCGGGCGGCGCCGTGGGAGTCCATAGCGGGGGTATTCCCCCGATGGCGAGTCTGTCGGGACCCTGGGGACTTGTGGAAACTGTGGTGATTTCTTTTGAACTTATAGTCCTTTAACATCTTTGGACTATCTTTACTGCGCCCATGGTCTGTTTTTAATCAATTATGTTATTGTTTACACTGTTGTAACTATGTGGTTTTGTGCAGGTCTTGTAACCTCAGTTTTTGGTCTTGTTTGTCTGGTGGATTTGGAGCTCCTTTCCGGGGAACGCGCTAGATGGTAGCGCGATATTAATACGCAGCAGCCTCTCCGGACTCTGGATTAGGGATTGCCAAACATTACGTGGATTTTCTGGTGTAGTCTGTTTTGTCATATGCTTTTGTGATATCATTCTGGAGGAACGTTGTCTCATTTTTTAACTGCATTGCATTTGTGGTTTCTAAATGACAATAAACTGAATCTGAATCTGATTAAAGAGAGTTACAAATCCTCCTCTTCTGCCCTCCTTCTAGTAACTTGTGTGATTTGTTTTTTTTTGCATGGGGGGAGCTGATATTTTTCTTTGAACAGGTTGTCTTTGGTTTTCTCTGTTTCATGGCTGCCTGTAGAGAAGATGAATCTCAGGGTTTGAATGATGCTGACATGCTGTGATAATAAATGTACTTTGAATCTTTGAACCACTTTGGAACTTGTTTTACTCTATACCTTACCAAAATGTTCCTGCTGAATGTTCCATAAAATCATAATGATGCACAACCTGACCCAAAATAACCAGCACATATCAATCGATACAAATCCCATTTATCAGTGCTTGATCGGTAGCCCACTGTGCTTTGCTGATTTCAGATACCTATCCAGATATTTTGAGGTTACCTGCCTGCACCGCTTTCTCAGGCAGTGTGCTTAAGTAACACTTTACCTTTGATCAGTTATGCTAAACGCACTGTAGAAGCAGAGAGGTATACAGTATATATTCATTCACATACTTCATCACATGTAAGATCAATTGAATGTCTTCTCTCAAATACTATTTCAATCTTTTCTGGTGTGATGAAAACCCTTCTTTCCTAATAAACACACCATGTCGTCTTTGGTGAACATTTTTTCTAATCCCTCCATTCCATAGAGACTTATTCTGAACTTGGCCCTTCTGTGAAAACGCACCAGGCACCCTCGACCTGCCGGAGTTCCTCCGTATTTAAAAGACTTTCGTGGAACTGTCTGAGCTGAGGGGCAGTGCAAGATGGAATAGAATGTCCAAAAACAGAATGGTTTAAAATAAACAGGTCAACAGTTGCAGCTCCAACATTTTAATACTATGTAATCTATAGTTAAAAGCAAAAAAAACCCAATAAAGAACCATATGCACTAGAGATTCTGCAGATGCTGTAAATCTTGAAGACTACATACAATGTACTGGAGGAACTTACCAGGTTAGGCAGCATCCTTGCAGAGGAATAAACCGTCAATGCTTCAGGCTAAGACCTCCCCCCGAATGAAGGGCCTCAGCCCAAAACACCGACTGTTTATTCTCCTCCATAGATGCTGCCTGACCTGCTGAGTTCCTCCAGCATTTTGTGCGTGTTCCTTCACGAACCAAGCTATTCTCATAGACAAGCTTCTCCCATGCAATATGAAATGTGCCAACTATGATGATAATAATTTTGTCCAACGGATTATTTAATTATTTATTGAGATACAACATGGAACAGGCCCTTCTGGGAGGAAACCGGAGCATGTGAAGAAAACCCACGAGTTCCATGGGGAGGACCGTACAGACTCCTTACATAGTATCGTTCTAATCACTACGCTACTGCGGCACCCACATCCTGTAATCAGCTCACCTGAACACAGAATAGATTTCATCTCTTTTTTCGAAAGAAAACATGGCATGGTTTGTTATTACTGACCTTTTGGCCCCCTAGTTCCAGGTACCCCTCGAACTGCTGGAGCTCCTCGTAGCTTAAAAGCATCTTCAGGGGCTCCTTTAACTGTGAGGTGCCCGTGGCTTGTGAACAGAGGGCTCACTGGCTCTGCAGCTGCTAGTAAGGCAACCTGGAATGCGAGGAAAAAGTTAAATGAACATTTTTAGCTGTTATTTGGAAGCCCAAGGAAGGCTGATTACATGTACGCAGCTGTGCAAAAAATCTTTGGCACACGTAATAAAATATCTGTAAGGTGAAGATGCTTTCAAAAACAATGCAAAGTTTCTAAGTATCAAAAAGTTACTATAAAGAGCAGTAAACAACTAAATCAAGACAATATTTGGTGTGACCACCCTTTGCCTTCAACTCTCTTAGGTACACTGCATCAGAAAATCAGCTGGTAAGTTGTTCCACACATCTTGGAGAACTTGCCGCAGTTCTCCTGCAGACTTTGGCTGTCTGACTTGCTTCTGGATCTCCAGGTAATCCCAGACAGCCTCGATGCTGTTGAGATCAGAAGCCATATTTTAAAAAATTAGCCTGCCTAAGACTTTTGCAGAGGACTGCAACTTGCTGTAAAATGCGTTTAAAATGTGAAGCTTACAATGGAAAATGGAACCACGATCAGACCAAATCCCAGGCTTGTAATTTAGTCATGATTACAACATAAATCCTCTGATCTGGCAGCTAAGGCGGATCTTGATGAAAGGAGAATGAATGATTAACCCAGGGTGAACCAACATGTTGGTGCTGGTGCTAACCTCCAACTGAGTTTTCATTCAGATCTTATCTTTCTGCACGTTTCTTAAAATTCATCTGTTTTCAGCAAGTTTAAATCTTGTTCGACAAAATTTATGGACACTGCTTCATAAATTATTCAGAGGAGCTGTACCTTTTGTCTAAATGCCTCGTGCAAAGTGTATTTATTGCATTGTTGAATGGGGCTTCTTGACTTAGTTGCTTTAAGAGAGTTGGGAGTCCTCATGCAGGATTTCCTAAAGGTTAATTTGCAGGTTGAGTCGGTGATGAGGAAGGCAGATGTGATGTTAGCATTCATTTTGAGAGAATTAGCATATATAAGCAAGGATGTAATGTTAAGGCTCAATACGGCAAGAGTGAGGCCTACTTGGAGTAGTGTCAGAATCAGATTTAATATCACCGGCGTATCTCGTGAAGTTTGTTTACTTTATGGCAGCAATACAATGAAACAGATGATAAATAAACGTAGAGAAAAAACTTTGTAACATTAAGTATATGTATGTCTATTAAATAGTTAAGTTAAAATATGTAGTACAAAACAACAGAAATAAAAATGTAGTGAGGTAGTGTTCATGAGCGCAGTTTTGTCCCCCTTATTGAAGAAAGGATATGCTTACGTTGGAGAGGATTCAAAAGAGGTCCACAAAAATGATTCCGGGATTGAAAGGCTTATCATATGAGGTGTGTTTCATCGCTCTGGGCCTGAACTCATTGGAATTCAGAAGAATGAGGTGGGGGGAATCTCACAGGATCTCATCAAATGTTGAAAGGCCTTGATAGAGTGCATGTTGAGAGGGTATTTCCTATGGTGGGGGAGTCTAAGGCCAGAGGGCACAGCATTAGAATGGAGCGGAGTCCTTTCGGAACGGAGATGAGGAGGAATTTCCTTAGCTAGAGAGTGGTGAATCTGTGCAATTTGTTGCCACAGGCAGCTGTGGAGGCCAAGTTATTGGATATATTTAAGGCAGAGATTGCTAGATTCTTGATTAGTCAGGGCATGAAGTGATGCAGGGAGAAGGCAGGAGATTGGGGCTGAGAGGGAAGTGGATCAGCCATGATGAAATGGCAGAGCAGACTCGATGGGCCGAATGGCCTAATTCTGCTCCTATAGCAGTATTTAGTCTAAGCAATCATGCCTCAAGAGTGATGCTGTCAGTGTGTTATTGGTGGCCGATGGTGGAATATGAAATGCCCTTCCTTATTTCCCACCTGGCTCCATGCACTGATCAGCTGCCACATTTACTCAGAATAAAATCTGACTCTTTCACTCCACCAACCAAGCATGGTGATGACCTGACTCTCCTTGACCAGACGTGAAGCTCTATTTACCTACCCAGTATGGACTGTGGGAGGAAACAGGAAGACCTGGGGAAGACCCACACATTCCATGGGGAGGACATACAAACTCCTTACAGAGGACGCTGGAATTGAACTCCGAACTCTGATGCCCCTGAGCTATAATAGCATCACGCTAACTGCTACACTACTGTGGCACCCAATGTACGGAGGAGAAAAGCAAATTGAATCATTTGTTCAGCCACAAAGTGTTTGATAACTTGATGTTTAAAATATTAGGGAAAATCTGTAAAACAATGATCAAGATTATGATGATCTCATCCTGTTGAATCTACAAAGCAATGAGGTTCTAGTCTAAACCAAACCAAATTATATTATCACATGTAAGAATTAATCAATAACAAAGCGAGGGACATAATTACATCACCAATCACAGACAATTAGAATTAGTAATTCTACACCAAATGGACATTTAATTTACATATATACATGAAAGGGATGGGAGATTGTTGAGTTCTGTCCATTTGGGCTATGTAAGCCTTTCATTGGGATGTTCACTTTTCCTATCAAGGGTAAGTGCACAGAGGTAGGAGGGGATGTTGAGTAAGAAAATGGCAGACAAGTGTACTAAACAGAGAAAGGAAAGTTGTGAAAATGAATGAAAATCTCGTGCTAATTGTTTGAACGTTAGCCTTAGGTTTTCAAATGAAGATAAAATGTGAAAGTTGTGTGCTTCCTTGAGGGCCCTTTGGTTATTAATTGTATCTTTCATCTCTTGCTTGCAGCAACGAGTAGGGTAGATTTTGCCTGGATTCTTTGCAGTTAAATAAAGATAAAGTAATTAATGTGAAAAATTACCTAAACCCACGCGGTCATAGGGAGAACTTACAAACTTCTTACGGGCAGCGGTGGGAATTGAACCTGAGTTTCTGGTATGGGAAAGCGTTGTGTTAACCATTACACTGCCATGCCATCCAAATTGTTTAATCTCCTTCCCTTTGAGTAGATTTCCACAAGGATGTTACCATTTCATAATGTCAAAATACTTCAGAGATTCTTTTGGGAAGTTCCCAACGATCTGTCAATGAATATAACTCATAATTTGCATCACACATTTCAGGAATTTGTCTTCTTCTGTAGAATTTGACTTTGATCAGATCAAAATATAATTATTATAAATATTATCATGGGTCAGGAAAGCAATTCAAAGCACCAAGTATATAGATATTAAAAGTAGTAATGGCAGACTGTACTAATTTTGGACATAAGGACAATTTTGGACTCCATTCTACGATGAAGCACAGATCAAGAGGGTTAAGAACAAAGGTGGGACCAGAACTCAGATGTTACAGCTGTCAAAGAAGGACTGAAAAGGTCAAGATAACATCCATGGAAAAGAAGCTGTCCTAGGCAGGATGTAATGGAGATCTTTAAAATAATGACCAGACTGGACAACAGAGACCAATAAAAAATAGTTCCATCATCAAAGCCTGGGACTACAAAGACATAGCAACACACATAAAATGCTGGAGGACATAGCAGGCCAGGCAGCATCTATGGAAAAGAGTGAACAGTCGATGTTTTGGGCTGAGACCCTTCTTCAGAACAGGAAAGGAAGGGGAGAAGTCAGAGTAAGAAGGTGGGGGAGGGGAGTAAGAAGTACAAGGTGGCAGGTGATTGGTGAAACCGGGAAAGGGGGAGATGTGATGTAACGAGCTACGATGTTGTTTGGTGAAAGAGTTAAAGGGGGAATCTGATAGAAGAGGATAGAAAACCATGGGAAAAAGGGAAGGGGGAAGAGCACCAGAGGGAAGTGATGGGCAGGTAAGGAGATTGGTGAGAGAGGGAAACAGGAACAGGGAATGGTGGCAATTACAGGAACTGCAAGGAATTGATGTTCTTGCACAGGTTGGAGACTACTCAGACAGAATACAAGGTGTTGCTCCTCCAGCCTGAGTGTGGCCTCATCACGACAGTAGAGGAGGCCATGGACTGACATGTTGGAATGGAAATGGAAAGTGGAACTGAAATGGGTGGCTACAGGGAGATTCCGCTTTTAGGACTACAAAGACTTGATAGATACCAAAATTAAGTAAGAAAAGTGAGAGTTTTTTCCACTTAAAGGGATTCAATGATTCAAAGTGCATTTATTATCAACGTACATATGCAGTATACAGCCCTAAAATTCGTCTTCCCTCACAGACAGTCATGAAACAAAGAACCATGTAACCAAGATGTTTAAAGAAACAATTATCAAACATCAACCCCCCCTCCTCCCACACACACAAAAAAAACCATGCAAACAGGCTCTACCAGTAGCAGAAGCATATCTGATGTAAAAGAAGGCACTGCCACAATTGATGTAAATAAGCTTAGATGCTAGATGTTTAAAGGGGAGAAAAGGGAATAGAGGAATATGTTGGAAGGCTAGATTGATGGGGATGGAATGAATGGCAGTTTCTGTGCTATCCATTTTGAGTAAAATCAAGCATTTACAATTCAACTCAATGTACCTTCGCCTCCAGTGTACTCAAACGATCTGTCAGCTGGGAAATTTTACTGCAGTTCAAACAATCTGTAAAAGAGTAGCAATTTTAGTTAGAATTTCAAGTTTTTTAAAAAATATTGAACGATTAAACAAAAAGAGTTATGCTAAGATGTATGTTATGAATTGTTGCATAATACTAAATATCTTGAGTTATCTTTTCTCTCTTGTTAAATTTCATTTCAAAATCCATGTCAAAATAAAATCATAGTTGCGTTTCTTGGGAAACCAAAGCACGCACATTACAACTTTTTACTAACCCAACACAGGCAGGCCCCAACCCATTTGATGCCTCATCTGTAAAAGTTCAATTCCACATACATACCAATTGAGCTGATGGAGAATTCTGAAGTTTAATTCAGATATAGTACTATCTTAGTACTATTAAGGTTCCTACCCATCCATCCAACATCCTCTTTGACTTTCTGCCATCAGGCAGGAGACTCCGATGCAGAAAGACAAGAACGGTCAGGATGGGAAACAGCTTCTTCCCTCAGACCATTAGGCTTCTGAACTCCCCGCTGCATCGCATTGAAAGTGTCATTGGTTAATCTGTTCTGTACCTTACAATATTTAATTTATGCACTTTACTTTGTTTAATTCTGCATAATTCACTTGTAGGTTTAATTATTACTTTCCTAAGTTATTGTGTGTTATGTGTACTACTGTGCTTTACACCCTGGTCTGAAGAAACATTGTCTCACTTGATGGTATACATGCATATAGTTAAATGACAACAACTTGGTACATTTTATCCAGCTGAACATGTTTTCAGATGGATTTCCAATAGAGAAGCCCTGAATGGCTTTCTCCTCCATAACCCCAGACATTGTAGTGAGAGTAACTCTCTGCCACAGCATCAACTAACCATATCAAACAGGGTCCTGGGGTGCTTTTTCAGTTATTGCAAGCCTTAACCTGCAGAAATGGACAAGTTATTTTTTCCCCTGAATTTCAGCCACTGAAATAGTTTGCATATGTGTAGTCCTATAAATTAGGCTATACAGTTGGCCCTCCTTATCCGCGAGTTCCGCATGCGCGAATTCAACCAACCGCGAATCGCGAAAACCCGGAAGTGCTCTTCCAGCACTTGTTGTTCGAGCATGTACAGACTTTTTTTCTTGTTATTATTCTCTAAACAATAGAGTATAACAACTATCTTACATAGCATTTACATTGTATTAGGTATTATAAGTAATCTAGAGATGATTTAACGTATACAGGAGGATGTGCGTGGGTTATCGTGGATCGGGATCGAAAAAAATCGGAAGTCGGAACAGGAACATCGGTATTATTTAGCATCAGTTAGTCAAACATTTGTCTTAGTATATAGTATATATTTCACATTTCTATGCATATAAAACACTTAAGAATGTATGTTTTAGCGCCGGACTCGGGAACGGAAATTTCCAAGTTCGATCCAGTGACAGATCGCTTCCGAGTGTGCTCTCCACCGTGCCTGGTTGATGTGGAGGATCAAAAACCCAAAACCTCAAAACCCAATAATTAAACCATTGCATTGCTTAGTAATAATTGTAGCTTTCATCGGGGCAGGGCCTTTCTCACTTTATCCTTTAAAATTGTTCTGATTGTTGACCGACGTAGCCTAACGCTTTTCCAATGACCGATGGCGTTTCACCTCTTTCTGATCGTTTTATTATTTCCACTTTGTTTTCAATTGTGATCGTGATTATTTTCATGAACAGAAACTCGGTGGCCGAGCGGATTCAGAGCTCGGCCACCGGGTCCTAACGTCCACAGCACTGAGGTAGGTTAAATAAGGTCTGGGGTTCCGCTGGGTCCTGAGGTCCACCACATTGAGGCAGGTTGAATAAAGGACTTGAGCATCCGCGGATTTTGATATCTGCAAGGGGTCCCGGAACCAATCCCTTGTGGATAAGGAGGCCCGACTGTATTTATTTTTCAGTATGCAGAGGAGAGAAGGAAGAGCTCAGAAATAAACATCTGCATCTGAAAGGAGAGATGCAAGGGACAGCAGACAATGGGCCTCATACTGAGTTTCAATGAATTGGGGAAAGCAATGGATTCATGAACTCCCTGCACTGGAAGTATTAGTAAGGGGCTCTGAAGGATTGGCTGCTGCTAGTATTGCAGATGGTATCTCTTTATATACTTAACATTTGTTATTGGGTCTAATTAAATTATTTAGTTTAATCTGTCAGTCATTTTACCATATCCACACTTAAAACAATGAAAATATTAAGCAAGTCTTCAGTTGACTGCCAGATCCATTGAATATTTTAATAATCTCTAACATTACAACACATATAATGGGTTGTTAGTGTAGAGTAGCCAAGAGGAATGTTCTTGGTACCCTGCCAAATGACAAAAAGTAAAACAAGGAGCTCTGCACATTGAAAAGCCCAACAGGACACTGCTTGGTTCTATTTTTCAGAGTGGGTGAGGGAAGAGAATGGAAGTGCCCCAGTGCAGAGACAGGGTCTGTCGATCAACGGAGAGGCATTGCTCACGCCATGCACACAAGCTCCGAATGGCCAAATGAATACCCTGACATTTTCCGCCGGGATGACAATGAAGCTGTCAGCGGCTGTCCCTGTTGCTGTAACATTCCAGCAACTTTTGGCATTGCATTTGCTCAGCTAAACATGAAAATCCAAAAGTTGCTGACAGCAGTTTCCTGCTCCTCCATGGGGTGCTTAGCTTGCAGATCATTCAATGCAGAATCAATTATTTGAAATGACAATAACATCATACTGCAATAAGATCTCGTTCAGAAATCCGCCGAGAAATACTAAATGATCTTGAATGGAACTTTTAATAGCTTTTCTCAAGATATAATCACTGGTGGACCATGTCCCTGGCTCTGAATCGCCTTTTGTTTCTGTGCTAATCTCCATTCCCAGAAGCAGGGTGGCAGCGGTCTTGGGCCCAGAAACCGAGGACCACAGAGAAGACTGTGAGGCCCAAGGCAGCAGCAGAAGGGGCCAAGTCACTGGAAGACCACGGACCAGTGAAAGGCCAGGGCTCCAGCAGCCTAGCAGTACATTGGGGGATTGGGACCCAGAGACCTCTGCCCAGTATGGTGTCAGGCCAGGCTTAAAGTCCCTTCAGATTGGAACCCAAGAGCGGAGCAGAGATGGACTTACTATTGGTGGAAGATCAAGGAAGGGGGAAGATGCCCCAGTAAAAAGGCAGGGGGGGAGGGGAGGGGGGATAGCTAGAAGGTAATAGATGAAGCCAGGTGGGTTGGAAAGATAGAGGGCTGGAGAAGAAGGAAGCTGATTGGAGAGGAGAGTGGAACATAGGAGAGAGGGAAGGAGGAGGGAGGTGATAGGCAGGTGAGAAGAGGTAAGAGGCCTGAGTGGGGAATAGAGGAAGAGAGGAGGGAGAGGGATTTTTCTTAAACCCGGAAGGAGAAATCTCAGGCTGCAACCAGCTTCAAGCACCGAACACTGGGACTGCGAGAGGGTTCCTCTAGGAAATGCAACCAATGCCAGGACGGTGTGACCAGGTGGCACAGGTCACCTTACATCGAAGGAAGAGGAATGATCAAGGGAGTAATAGTAATGTGGATTCTATGGCTGGAACAGCCTGCAGCCACAAGCGCAATTCCAGGATATGATGGTCATATGCTGGTGTGAGGGCCACAAACTTCGGAGCGGCTGTAGAAGATTCTGGGGATGTGGTGGGACAAAGGTCTCATTTCAGTCCTGTACAACTCTGTAAGAGGAGGAGTGCTGCTGTCTGAGATGGTGGTTCACGGCAGTGTTTATGGCACTGATAGACAAAGGGCTGAGGCCCTGCGCAACGATTCTGAGCAACCAGGAAGGAGCAGGATCTCAAAGGAGGTACCCCGCACCACTGAAGACAGGAGTAGCAAGACAGGACACATGAAAGATGTGGGCGCAGAAGTGATGAAGGGGAGGTATGAATGCAGATACATGGAATAAGTTGTGGGAGGTATGGAACTGATACTCAGGAGCTGTCAGGTGGGCCTTTATACCCAGCTTGGTGGACAGATGCGGAGCTTGGCATACAGTCGAAAGCATAGCTAGAATCGGAAGGCAAAAGGTCAGTGACAGAATTTTGAAGGCAGAGCACACAAAGACTGGAAAACAGATAAAAAGGGTCATACAAAAAAGGCCGCCCTCATGGTGGCGGAGAACCGCCTTACATTCCGTATGGGTTGCCTCCAACCTGAATATTGATTTCTCTTTCCAATATTTTTTTTCCCCTTCCCCACCTGTCTTCTATTCCCCACTCTGGCCTTTTACCTTTTCTCACCTGCCTATCACTTCCCCCTTGGTCCTCTCCTTCTTTCGTTTCTCCTATGGTCCACTCTCCTCTCCTATCATATTCCTTCCTCTTCAGCCCTTTTAACTATCACCCAACACCTTCTAGCTATCCAGCACCTTTTTATTCTGGCTTCATCCCCCTTCCTTCTCAGTCCTGAAGAAGGGTCTCGGCCAGAAATGTCAATGTTTACTCCTTTCCATTGGTGCTGCCTGACCTGCTGAGTTCCTCCAGCAATTTTTGTGTGTGTTGCTTTGGATTTCCAGCATCTGCAGGCTTTCTGGAGTAGGTAAAAGCAGTGCCCGGATAAAGTGGATATTTTACTGCAAGGACGGCAGTGCTTTACACAGATAAGAAAGCAAAGATAGAAACGTGGAGTGTTTGCATTGTGTGTGTTTGCATTGTGTGTGTGTGTGTGTGTGTGTGTGTGTGTGTGTGTGTGTGTGTGTGTGTGTGTGTGTGTGTGTGTGTGTGTGTGTGTGTGTGTGTGTGTGTGTGTGTGTGTGTGTGTGTGTGAGAGAGATCCTGTTGGACATTGATGTGCCATGAGTGTTTTGTAAAAAAGTTGCTCTGTAGAGCAAAAAAAGACATCACAAAGTGGCAACGAGAAAGGGATATCTTGATATCTTGCTTGATAAATCTTAAATGAGTTTTAAGCATCAAAGCTAAATCCTTGCATTGCTTTCTTGCAACAGCTCACATTAAAAAAAAGATTTCCTTTCTCCCGTTACTTCTGTACTGGTTGAAAAAGAGCAATGCAAACTAATCCCACTCTCCTGTCTGTATCTGTGCAGATCACATCTCCTCAGCGGTGCATTCAAGAGTTGCTTAAATGTGACAAAGCTTTCTACCTCCACAACCATTTCAGGTCTAGTTGGCTGAAAATGTTCATCTCCCCTCAAATCCTTCTACCAATGATTTTAAATCTAAGCAACACAGACAAAATGCTGGAGGAACTCAGCAGGCCAGGCAGCGTCTATGGAACAGCTGACGTTTTGGGCTGAGACCCTTCATCAGGAATGATGCATCAGAATCTATGCCTCTGGCTTTTGACCTCTTCTAAGAGAAATAGGTTCTTCCTAATACTCTTTCGAGGCTCTACATCATTTCATACCTCAATTAAACCTTCACTTGGCCACTCCAGTTTTGGAAAAAATACCACTGGCTTATCCAAACTTTTCCCATAGCTACAAGTTTCCAGGCCTAGTAACACCTTCACAACAGTAGTCACATTATACAATCTTTAATGCAATCTTTCCTGCAAAGCAGTTGGACCGTACTGTGGCCTAACCAGTGTGGTACATGGGTTTTAAACATATCTTCCCTGCTCATATTCTATGCCTCATCAAATAGCAGCTTGTAAGCTTTTATAACCCTGTTACTGTTAAGGACTTGCGGATGTACATTCCACCGAATCTGTTCCTCCAAGCTTCCCAATAGTCTTGTTGAAATGCATTATCTCACACTTAACAAATGAAATTCCATTTGCCACTTTTTCAGCCAAGAGACAAGATCATTTATATCCTTTTGGTGTTAAAAGCTTTTCTCTTCATTATCAATTACTCAGACAATCCATACTCTTCAGTCTCCATAGCGATTGTCAGCAGAATATTCAGCGACCGGCGTTCACAGCTGTTCCCAATTTCTTTTCACTCTCACTGGAGATGTCACTGGAAATTTGGGAACTGAAACTATCACCAAGTGTTTTCTTTATAGCTGGCCTGAGTCCACTGAAGTCAAGAGTGACATAAATATATTGTCCAGCTAGGATAGGTTGACTCAGGAATGGGCTATCCTAGCCGACAATATATTTATGTCACTCTTGGTAGTACACGATTTACTGCCGAGATAGGACTGCTGAGTCTTTCAAGGGCAGTGCAGGTGGAGTATACTCTACAATTAACTCGTTGTGGTGCACAAACGTGGCGGCTCTGTCCCAGTCCTGCTCACCCGACCTGGAACATCCATTTTTATCTGCCGTGGGGGTTTCCAGCCATCACCTTGGTAGCGGTGTATGTTCCACCTCAGGCCTGTGTCAAACAGGCTCTAACAGAGCGTCGCAATCAGCAGGGATGAAACAGCACACCCTGGTGTCTTGTCCATCGTTCTGGGGGACTCTAAGCAGGCCAGCTTGAAAAAGTTCCTAAATAATTATCACCAGCATATCACTTCTGGAATCAGAGGAGCCAACACACTGGATCATTGTTACATCACTATCAAGAACGCTTACCTTGTCATCCCACGCCCTCACTGTGGAAAGTCTGATCACCTATACTCCCTGAGTATAGGCAGAGAATGAAGCCCATGTGGCTACTAGGGAGGATCAAGAAGGTATGGACAAGGGAGGCAGAGGAGCACTTACACGACTGCTTTGAGTTGGTGGTCTGGACAGTACTGGAGTCCGAATTCATATGCCACAGTTGTCACTGACTTCATTAAAACCTGTGCGGATGAGTGTGTGCCTATGAGAACATGCTGTGCATATCTGAATAAAAAGCTGTGGATGAACCAGGAGATTCTCAGACTGCTGAGGACTAGATCTGTGGCATTCAAATATGGTGATCCAGGACTACAGAAGGAGGCCAGGTACGACTTATGGCAGGCTATCTCAGGAGCAAAAGACCAACTACGATTGTGGTTAGAGGCGGAGTTGGATGCATGTCAACTCTGGCAGGGTTTGCAGCCATTACTTCCTGCAAGGTGAAACCTAACATCATGAATGGGAGTGGTGCTTCACTCCCAGATGAGCAAAATGCTTTTCAAGCAGCCCTTGATAGGGAGAATAAAACTACAGCTACGAGGATCCTTGCAGCATCTACTGACCCTCTGATCTCTGTCTCAGAGGCTGACATCAGAATGTCCTTCAAGAGGGTGAACCCTCGCAAAACAACAGACCCATATGGTGTATCTGGAAGGGCTCTGAGAACCCGTGCCCACCAACTGGTGGACGCATTCAAAGACATTTTCAATCTCTCAGTGCTACAGTCAGAAGTTCCCACCTGCTTTAAAAGTGCCCAAGACGAGCAGGAGGGCTGCCTGTCACAACCACGGATTCGGCAGCACAGCAGATACAGCAATTGCGTTCGTGAATATGCAGGTTTCAGCTAACTATTATTTCATTGTGATGGTATTTAACTCCATCCTTTTCATCGTAGCACTTGTCGAGACTTGAGCAAAGCACAGCAACACTTCGCTGCCTGCTTACATTCGGCTTGCCTGAGAAATTGGACTGTCAAGTCAACTGGCTCTGAAAACTAATAGTATTCATTTTATATTTAATTATTCCTTTCAGCCACAGCGTTGCCTTCGCTTTCCACTTGAGGGGAATAATTAACTGCTTGGTTTAGCCTAATGTTTATTGTTTTCCTTTCCCTCTAACTCTGTTTGCATTAAAAACGGTTTCAGTCTCTCTCTCTCTCCCTCTCTTTCTCCCTCTCTCTCTCTCAGCACTTGAGCCATTTCAGAACATACTGACACTGTCTTAATGACTATCGTCCAGTAACGCTCACATCTAGGTGCTGAAGTGCTTTGAGAGTTTCCTTATGGCTAGAATCAACTCCTGCCTAAGCAAGGACATGGATCCACTCCAATTTGCCTATTGCTACAATAGGTCTACAGCAGATGCGACCTCATTAGCTCTTCATGCAGCCTTGGATCACTTGAACAATACTAATACTTACGTCAGGCTTCTGTTAATTGACTGCAGATCAGCATTCAACACAATAATTCCTACAGTTTTGATCTAAAAGCTCCGAATCCTGGGCCTCTGTACCTCCCGCTGCTACTGGATTCTCGACCTCCTCATCAGAAGACCACTTGCTGTGCAGATAGGAAACAATATCTTCACCTCCTTGATAATCAACACTGGCGCACCTCAAGAATGTGTGCTTAGCCCGCTGTGCTACTCTCGCTACACCCTAGACTGTGTGGCTAGGCGCAGTCCAAATGCCATCTATTCACTCATGACACACTTACTGTTGAGAGAATTTCAGATGGTGACAAAAAGGACATACAGGAGTGAGACAGATCAGCTGGTTGAGTGGTGTCACAGCAACAACCTTGCACTCAACATAGTAAGACCAAATAATTGATTGTGGACTTCAGAAAGGGTAAGACAAGGGCACACAAACCTGTCCTCATCGAGGGTTCAGGTGGAAAGGGTGAGCAGCTCCAAGTTCCTGGGTGTCAACATCTCTGAGGATCTATCCTGACCCAAACATATCAGTGCAGTTACAAAGAAGGCAAGACAGTGGTCATGCTTCATTAGGAGCTTGAGGAGATTCGGTAGGTCACTAAAGACACTTGCAAATTTCTACAGATGTACTACCGAGAGCATTCTAACTGACTGTATCACCATCTGGTTTGGGGGGGTGGGGCTACTGCACAGGATTGTAATAAGCTGCAGAAAGTTGAGAACTCATTCAGTTCCATCATGGGCACTAGCCTCCCCAGCAACCAGGATAGCTTCAAGGAGCAGCATCCATCATTAAGGACCCCCATTACCCAGTTTGTGCCTAGTTCTCATTGCTACCATCAGGTACATCAGGTACAGAAACCTGAAGGCACGCTCTCAACAATTCAGGAACAGCTTCTTCCCCTCTGCCATCTGATTTCTGAATAGATATTGAAATCATGAATACCTTTTTTCTCTCTCGTTTTGCAATTATTTATTCAATTTAACTTTTAAAAAAATCTATATTCTTACTGTAAATTACAGTTTTTATTACATATTGCAATGTACTGCTGTGCATAGCAACAGATTTCATGACGTTTAACAATATTAAACCTGATTCAGATTCTGATTTGTAATATTTGGGCTTCAACATCTCATCTATGATCTACTAATAAAATATTGAAAACAGGGTTTCAACTTTATCTGCATTATCTAACAATGCTGTGTTATTAACTTTCTTTAATATCCAAATAATAAGCATAATTTTTTGAGAGCTGTCCTAAGAGGGGAGATTGACCATGGCTAGGTCATGGAAGCATGCTCATAGGAAGTAATGAAGCACCAAATAGAAAGTAAATTTAGAAATTAAAATGAGGAACAGTAATTTTAAAAGGAGGATATCATACTTGACTAAGTTAACTAAAGAGATTACAATGAGAAAAGACAAGGGTGCTGCTGATTTCCAAATAATTTTCAAGAAGGTGCCATATAATAGGATTTATGAATGTGGTCACGTCGAGTTCGGGAAGAGTTACATACTGGATAATGAGTTGGCTGCACAACAAAAAGCAGAGAAGAGGGAAAAATAGCAATTAGAGTGCAGAAGGGAGAAAGCCAGGTCTTACAAGAGTTTGTGTTGTTTTCAATGTGCATCCAAAGGCAAAAACATCTCACAGCAAATTGTCTGTTGCTATGACGGCAGCAAATTATACGACATTAATCAACATGAAGAATGAGTAGATCATAATTCCATTAGGGAAAAATGCTGCTTATACAAAAATGCAGCATTTAGAAAACATGAATTCTTCTTCTTCTTCAGCCCATCAGCCCTCCTGGGGCACGGGACTCCAATGGCAGCTTGCCAGAGTCCTGTGTCCTAGGCCCTTCTTTTGATTTGTCTCCAGGTTTAGTCCATCTTCTTGGTGTATTCTCCCTCTCCCAGGGGTGAGATCTTTGCAGCTTCTGTAGCACTGGGATTTTACGGGATGGGAAGATAGACCCATGCCCAAAAGAATTTACATTAGCAAAGGTAAATCCTTGCTTTCTAGCAGCAAAGGGATTCAGGACGAGAAGTGATAAATCACTCAAATCTTGACAAGGCTATAACGAAAGCAATCCAAGCATTGGGCATTATTTCTATGGGGAGGTTTATCCTAGACTTCTACTGAGCCTTCTAGAAAGGGGCAAACAAGCTAGAGCTCCTTGCTTTGAGACCAGAAGTTTACTTCACAGAGGGCTTTAAAATGATGAAAGGTTTGATAAGAGAAGGCACAGACTATTTCTCCTGAATTGGATAAACAAAAGCAGACCCCATCAGTCTGTAAGATCATTAAAGAAGTATCTACAGAATGAAGATGAGACATCTTTACCCAGAATGGACAGCAGTTGGAACCTAGGCTTTGGGACGGTTGAGACTTTCAGAACAGGACATTTAAGGAGAGCTTACAAGGGCAGAACATTTCTACTGATGGAGTTAGGTGAAGAAATTGGGAGAAGGCTTGAGTGGGACAGCAGCTAATGGAATACTGTTATCATGAATTTTCTACTTGTTAATGATCAGATCATGTGCCAGAAGGAAATGTTATACCACTTAAACTTCACAACTGATGAATTATAAAGAGTTCTTCATTACAAATTAACTTGCCTTTACCAGCTTTCCTTTCTGCTCTTCTCCAGAAAGCAATCACTGTTGTGCTTGCCCAACAGAACATTCAGAAACGGAGGAGTGAGATCCAATCCTGATAAGGAGCCTTTATGGGATACATGCACTTTAACAACAGGCAATTCTTGATCGGGAGGAAATCCAGCTTCCTCATGACTCTCCCCCGAAACCCAAGCCAAACTGCAGCACCCTTTCCCCGTCTTGGCAGAAATGAATGATAAACAATAGCGTGCATGAATTCACTGCCTAAACCAGGTGATCCATTAGGAAGTTATGTATGTCTTTCAATGTTACGTAAAGACACTGCCAAATGGGCTTTCAGTTACTCTGATTTCTGGCTTTATCATAACCTTTGGGAAGAAACGTTTCTTAAACGATGCATCAGGGACTAGCTCCTAGCATTCAATTTCATCAACCTTAATTAGACATTCAGCAGAGTTCTGAAAATACGTACAAGTATGCACATACAAAGTTCCATTGCTGATGAGCCTGGCTAACCACACACCTCCGCCCTGTGTTACATTCTACACGTTATTCTCGGGGTCTAAAACTCTTATTCAAAGGTAGCCACTCTAGATTGAGGAACACATGCTACTACTCTGGGTTTAAGAGATGGCCAGTGTGAAAAGTGCAGACTCTTCCATTGATGCTGACGGACAGCTTGTGAGGTGGCGTGCTCTTTCCACTGTTTACACGGGCCTTCTGGCGGCTCCTGACCCCTGACCTTGAGGCTCTCCCAAATGCTCCTTCCAAAATGGGCTAGAAGTTCCCACAAATGGATAGGTTTCTTGACTGCCTCATGCTCTTCTTCCATAAGGGAGTTTGGAATAAAATGTCTGCTTTGTGCATGCAAACTGATATGGCCTGTCCGACGTAGCTAGGCAAGAGTGACGAGGATCTCAACACTGGCAATGTTGACCTGTTGACCTCTATTTGAATAGAGGCATCATGTGACACACTTCTCTGGAAACATGGACCTGAACAGCAAGACTAAACCTGTCTTAATTTTTCATTTAAAATCTGTTCGCAAGTTCTACATTCTAACTGGCTGCGTCACCATCTGGTACGGGGGTCTGGGGTGACTGCACACCATCAAATTAAGTTGCAGAGAGTTGTAAACTCAGCCATCTTCATCATGGGCATTAGCCCCGTCAATATCCAGGACGCGCTCAAGGAGCGATGCTTCCAAAGGACCTCCATCACCCAGGACATGCCTTGTTCTTCTTGCAGCCGTCGGGAAGGAGGTCCAGAAGCCTGAAGGCACACACTCAACGATTTAGAAACAGCTTCTTCCCCTCTGCCATCCGATTTCTGAATAGACATTGAACCCATGAACACGAACTCACAACTTTTTAAAATCTTTATTAAAATTTTGCACTACTTATTTAATTTAACTACTACATACATGCTTAAGGTAATTCACAGTTCCCCCCCCCCCCCCTACATTATTAAGTATTGCATTGAACTGGTGGCTGCTGCAAATTCAGCAAATTTCACGACATATGCTAGGTATTAAACCTGATCTTGACTTGGGAGAGTTTACTCCACGACTTCCAGTGCAAATCTTTTTGTTCAAACATCTGGAATTGAATTTATCAGAAACATAATTCCATTCATTGGAAAAGTAAACATATTACAGTCATCCAAATCAGTTCAGATGACTTTGGAATTGATTCCTAACCAGCATTCCTGATGGCTCCTTTAGATAGATGCAACTCCAACAGATTATTTGGCTCATCAATATTAAAATTATTGTATAATATGACAGTAGAGTGGCCACTTCCAAGCTTCCAAATCCTATCAGTTAAGAAGCTGATTGGAGCATCTTCTTCTGTTCCGTGACTTTGACTTCATCAGAAACTATGCAACAGAAGCAGGGTTTCTGCGGGATTCCAGCCAGTGGAGCAGACGTAGGCTCAGGGAAATTCTCAGTGGTAGGTTTCCATTGCCTCAGAACTGCTATGGATTACACCAACAACCTTACACTAAATTGAAGCCTCATATTCACTTTTCGTCTGTTTGGCTAGATGTGAAAGATGATGGATACTTGATAATCTTCCAACTCAGTTTTGACATGGCCCTCAACTTAGGATCTTTGCTTTAGCTACAGGCCGTAATCAGTTAAAGCAAATATGAAACAGAGAACTCCTGAGATTCCAATTCCTATGCTGGTCCACAGCTTCCTCGTGTGCCAAGATGAGGCCACCCTCAGGGTGAAGGAGAAACATCTTATATTCTGTCTGGGTACCCTCCAACCTGATGGCATGAATATCGATTTTTTTCCTTCTGGTAATCAAATCCCACTCCCCCCTTCCTCCATTATCCACTGACCTTTTACCTCTTCTCACCAGACTACTACACCCCACCGGGTCCCCTCCACCTTCCCTTTCTACTATTGTCCACTCTCCTCTCCTATCAGATCCCTTCTTCTCCAACCCTTGACCTTTCCCACCCACCTGGCTTCACCTATCACCTTCCAGCTTTCCTCTTTCCCTTCTCCCTCATCTTTTTATTCTGGCATCTTCTCCCTTCCTTCTCAATCGTGAAGAAGGGTCTCGGGCACCATGAAACATCAACTGTTTATTCATCTCCATAGATGCTACCTGACCTGCTGAGTTTCTCCAGCATTTTGTGTGTGTTTCTTTGCATTTCCAGCATTTACAGACTTACTTGTGTCTACGAGATTTTGTTTAAAAACAAAAACTAGGTCTTCAGATGTCACCTTGTCCTCTATGCAAATAATCCACACATTTTAAGGACTGCCAAACTGGCACATCCCTTCAACAATATGTTGCCTCTACAGTGCTACCTTCTAATTTGTACAGAAATTATTACAAACATATTTGTTGAGTGCAGTTAGATAATCACCAGATATTCTGACGGTATGCACAGATTTTAACGGGTGATAGCTTAGCAGGGCCGAAATATAGTGAGTGGGAGATTTTCTCAGTTTGCTCAGCTCTGTGCTGAACTGAGGCTGTGACCTGCCCTGGCTACAGTGCTGCCTGGCTTCACGTCTGTAATCCTGCGGCATTTACTTTGCTCTACAATGAAGCAGGTCTGGCCTCCTCCAGCTGTGGAGAGAGTGAGCAGTTTCAAGTTCCTGGGTGTCAAGATCTCTGAGGACCTAACCCTGTCCCAACATATCAAAGTAGTTATAGAGAAGGCAAGACAGTGGCTATACTTCATTAGGAGTTTGAAGAGTTTTGGTATGTCAACAAATGTACACAAAAACTTCTATAAATGTACCGTGGAAAGCATTCTGACAGGCTGCATCACTATGGGGGGGGGGGGGGGGGGCTACTGCACAGGACTGAAAGAAGCTGCAGATGTTGTAAATTTAGTCAGCTCCATCTTGGGAACTAGCCTACTAAGTACCCAGGACATCTTCAAGGAGTGGTGTCTCAGAAAGGCAGCGTCCATTATTAGGGACCTCCAGCATCCAGGGCATGTCTTTTTTCCCTGTTACCATCAGGCCCTAAGGCACACACTCAGCGATTCAGGAACAGCTTCTTCCCCTCTGCCATCCAATTCCTAAATGGACGTAAAACCCTTGAACACTACCTCACTTACTCAATATATAGTATTTCTCTCTTTTGCACAATTTTTAATCTATTCAATATACGTATACTGTAATTGATTAACTTATTTACTTATTATTTTTTTCTTCTTCTATATTATGTATTGCATTGAACTGCTGCTGCTAAGTTAACAAATTTCACAACATATGCTGGTGATAATAAACCTGATTCTGATTCTGATTTTGTAGTGACGCCTGGCCTCATGCCTTTCGTAAAACTTCTGATTACTTACTTTTTGCCTACTTTTATTGTTTGTGTGATTATTTTATTCTCTCTCTGTGCACTGGGTGTCTGACGGTCTTTTTTTAATGGGTTCTTTTGGGTTTCCTTGTTTTGTGGCTGCCTGAGAGGAGTGGAATCTCTAATTTCCAAACGATGAAATTAAGGAGAATGGAGTAGTTCTGTATCTGAATTTATGTAAAATCTGTAATGATTCCTCAGCATTTTAAAAGGAAGTTGCAAACTACAGCTTTCAAAGATTTTGATGAAGAAAAAAATTAAGACAGAATGTTTCCAGATTATGGGCTTCAGATCAGCTGGAAGCCATTCTCAGCTCAAGTGGAATTTCAGTAGTATTCATTTTTGTGTAAAATATGAAAGCGAGCCATTTGTGAGCATGTTTTATGTGTGTCAATTTGTGCAGCAATGTCATCTGGGAAGCTCTGCTGCAGCTTTCTGATCAGACATGGCGCAAGCCCAGCAGGCTGTCAACATGAAGAGCCATCTCAGATTTCCTCCTAGGAGATGTAGGCGCTTAAGGATCTGTAATGATTTTTCCTTCAAATTGCGTAGGGTAGAGAGTAAAAAAATTCAAATTAGGAACGATTTTCTCACCATTGACATTTCCTGCAAATGTAGCAGACTGTATACCATTTCATCACGTAAGATCACAGGACATTTTACTTATTTATTTATTGAGATAGAGCGTGGAATAGGGTTTCCCTTCAAGCCGTGCCACCCAGCAATCCCCCGATTTAATCCTTGCCTAGTCATGGGACAATTTATAATAACCAATTAACCTACCAATCAATACATCCTTGGGCTGTGGGAAAAACCGGAGCACACAGAGGAAACCCACGTAGTCACAGGGAGAACGTACAAACTCCTTACAGGCCTGTACTATAAGGTGTTGTGCTAACCCCTACTTTACTGTGCCCCCCTGTAATTATAATTTCATTGATTCAATAATATTCAGGCACAGGAAATAATTTTTAGATTTTACTCATAAATCACATAAAGCGATATAACTTTAAATCTTTGTATGTGTTGAAATATTAACCAATTTGCAAAGATACCAAGCAACATGTTCAGCAATATAACTGAGAGCACATGTCGCAGATGATACTTGTTTCTTTTCATGTGGTTCCATTTTTATCACCTGACAAGTGAGATTGCAAAAAACAGCTCAACTCATTTTTCATCTCTTCAGACCAACGTATGCTCGATGTAATGACCAGGCACTTGAGAACGTCTCTTTGATGGCAGAGGTGAATTCAGAAAGGCAATTATAGAACAATTTTCCACAGAAAAAAAATTCATTTTTATTCTTGAACCACATCCCAAATATGATTATATTGTAGTTTAAGCTAATATTTTGGAATTTAAATGAAGTCAACCTCTGGGAAATGTGAAGTGACATTATGTTTACAAAGCTGAGGGTAATGTGGCTCAAGGAGATTTGACACTAGAACTCTTATAAAGTATGTCTGTTGACCCCAAGTGTGGCAAGCATTCATTACTGCTGGCATTCTAAGGGTAAGCATTCATTATATTGAGATTTGTTATATTAATTTGTTTGCAATACTCTTAAGCTAAATCATCCTTCACAATTGAAAAGGTATTAATTTATTTGTTTGTTTGTTTATTTAAATCGTACATCCATCCTGCAACATGAGGGAGTAAAAATCTTTGTGTCATGACTCCGTTGAAATGTACAGACATGTGAATTTATAAGTCTAATGGCTCGTAGAAAGAAGCTGTCCCGGAGCCTGTTGGTCCTGGCTTTAATGCTGCGGTACTGTTTGCCAGACGGAAGCAGCTGAAACAGTTTATGGTTGGGGTGACTGGTGTCTCCGATGATCATCCAGGCCTTCTTTATGTACCTGCTGCTGTAAATGTCGGAGGGAAGTTCACATCCACAGATGCGCTGGGCTGTCCGTATCACTCTCTGCAGTGCCCAGCGATCAAGGTTGGTGCAGTTCCCGTACCACACGGTGATACAGCCAGCCAGGGTGCTTTCAATAGTGCCCCTGTAGAAGGTCTTGAAGATCTGGGGGCCCGTGCCAAACTTCTTCAGTCGCCTGAGGTGGAAGAGACGCTGCTGTGCTCTCGTTGCCAATACAGAGATCTGTAGACCTCCAGAGACTCATTACATGGCTGGAGGGCTCAAACAGTCTGGTTTCACTTAGAACCATCAAACTATGAGTAAAATGAGCAGGCTGACAATGAACCAGTCCTCATTTCTAGGTTTGGGGAGGTGGAGGAAGAGATGCAGGACTTTGGAATAGGCAATATGCCCATTAAGACATGAAGAATCCAAGATACTAAAGCCAGCATGAAAACAAAGTAATCCATCTTCCTAACAAAAGGAAGAGAACAAGATGAAGAAATTCTGTTGACTGGATAATAAGAATTTCCTTCTTGACCTTTGTATGAATGTGGTATGAATATTTCTCCTCCCACTTTTGTTATTCATGAGTCATGTGCCTCCTATGATTCCCCTCCTAGAATGTCGATGGATTGCTGGAGAACTTTTTGAAAAATGGAACAGGAGGGTATTCAAAGATTCGAAAATTCAAAGTACATTTATCATCAAAGCATATATGCAGTATATTACCCTGAGATTTGTTTTCCCATAGACAGCCATGAAACAAAAAAAAACATAGAACACATTTAAAGAAAAGCATCAAATCGTAGTGCATGATAAAAAAGAACAAATCCCACAAACGGCAAAAAAAATTGAGCGAAAAACATAGAATACAAAACACCAAAGCACAAAGACAGTAGAAGAGTCCAGGTACATTCAGTTCAACAAATCCAATGGTAGTGCAGTGGTTAGCACAACACTTTACAGTTCAGGTGACCTTGGTTCAATTCCTGCTGCTGCCTGTAAGGAGTTTGCACGTCCGCCCTGTGACCGTGAGGTTTCCTCTGGGTTCTCCAGTTTCCTCCCAAAGTCCAAAGATGTACCAGTTGGTAGGATGATTAGGAATTGTAAATTGTCCCGCGATTACGCTAGGATTAAATCAGGGGACTGCTGGGGGGCATGGCTCGAAGAGTCAGAAGGGCCGATTCCATTCTGTATCTCAATAAATAAATAAATTATATATAGTGCCCTGGTTCATACTTTTACTGTTATGCTGTATGTATTTCATTTTGGCAGTTCTGTACAAGCAGTCTGTTCTGCTTTCATGCTTGTTTGGGTTACTGTTGAGTTAAGAGATGATGATGGTCGGATTAAGGGGAGGCTTCTCTGGTGTGGAACACTAAGTTTGGGCTTGGGGGTTTTTGTTTCAGAGAAGGTGAAGAGAGAAGATGCTGGGGAGATCCGGTCGTAGCATATGATCCAGTGGGAGACCCGTTTATTCGAGATGGATTGCGAGCGACGTTCGGAAGGTGGTGTGAGCTTTCACGTTGACGGAGAAGTTCAAGATGAGCTCCAACTTGTGCACATTTGACTGTTTAACTAGAATGGGCCCATTTCTTCTTATTATTCTTTACTAATCCTTTATTGAGATTCTGTTATTTCATGGCAGTAATTTGTAACAGGGTCCCTAACAGCAATAGCAAGTGGTTCTAAAGCCAAATTAAATAATAAAGGGCTAAGGGTCAGCCCTGACGGGTACCTCTATATAATCTAAAGTAAGGAGACTTTTGGTTATTAGTGAGAACCGCAGCTACCGGGCCATGATAAATCAATTTAATCCAGGAGATAAATCCTGGACCAAAATTGAACCTCTTCAAAACCTGGAATAGATAAGGCCACTCCACCCTATCAAAGGCTTTCTCTGCATCCAAAGATACAATACATTCAGATTCTTTGGCTGAGGGGGAATAAATGATATTTAATAATCTTCAAATATTAAAATGTGAGTACCTATTTTTAATAAATCCTGTTGGTTGATCGTTTGAGATAATATTAGGCAAGATACTCTCAAGCCTATTTGCTAGAATCTTAGAGAGGATTTTAAAATCTACATTCAGTAAAGAAATATGTCTGTAGGATACACATTCCAGTGGGTCTTTCCCTTTTTTTGGAATCAATGAAATTAGTGCTTCATAAAAAGTTTTAGGAAGGTTCCCAGAAGATGTAGAATCAGTGAACGTTTGATGAAGATGTGGTATAAGCGTTTTGTGAAAGGTCTTATAAAATTCTAATGTATAACCATCAGGTCCCGGAGCTTTACCTAATTGCATAGAGGAGATAGCCTTGGCCTTGGCTATCTTCTCTTGTTTAATAGGTGCATCTAACATATCTATTGCTCTTAGGGATTCTAATTCTGTGCAGGCTATTAGGAGAGGGGATAAATTACATAAAGTTTCGCTATACACGGATGATTTATTAGTTTACATTTCAAATCCTAAGAAATCTATTCCTTCTATGTTATCTATATTTACGGAATTTGGTACTTTTTCTGGATATAAACTTAATTTACATAAAAGTGATTTTTTCCTATTAATAATTATTTTGATTATTATGATCAAATACCTTTCAATATTGCCAAAAACCATTTTACTCACCTTGGTATCAAAATTACAACAAATTTTAAAGACCTATATAGGTATAATTTCTTCCCTTTAGTTGAATATACTCAACAGGCGCTTTCCAAATGGTCACCTATGTCGATGTCATTGATAGGTCGAATAAATGCTATAAAAATGGTTATTCTACTGAAATTTTTATATATATTTCAAGCAGTTCCCTCTTTTGTTCCAAAAACATTTTTTGATAAAATAGACTCTCTGATTTTGTCTTATGTTTGGAATAATAAAAGCTCTAGAGTGAATAAACTTTTATTGCAAAAATCAAAAAAAGATGGAGGACTGGCTTTACCAAACTTTAGATTTTATTATTTGGCAATTAATATTCGCTCTATTACTTTCTGGATTTATGATATAGACGATCAAGATCGCCCTTCATGGTTACAGCTGGAGGAAAATTCAGTTGAGGGGTTTTCGTTAGCTTCTTTATTAGGAGCTCCTCTTCCCTTTTCGTTCTCCAGAATAGATAAACAAGCTCTTAACCCTATTATTAAACATACTTTAAAAATTTGTTTTCAGTTTCGTAGATTTTTTGAATTAAATGATTTTTTACTTTCTAGTAATATTTATTCTAATTTCTTTTTTAAACCATCAACTTTGGATAAGGCTTTTCTAACATGGCAAATTAAGGGAATAAAAACTTTTTTAGATTTGTTTTTACAAGACTGTTTAATGTCTTTTTCACAGTTAATGGATAAATATGATAACTCCAATACACATTTTTTCAGGTATTTACAGGTTAGGAATTTCTTACGTGATTTTTTACCAAATTACCCCTTGATCTGCTCTTCAAATTTGGCTTATGTTATTTTTCAGTTTAAACCTTTTCAAAAACGATTAATAGCTATCATTTATAAACAGTTAATGAATGCTCACACATCACCTAATGATAGGGTTCAACGCTCCTGGGAAGTAGAACTTCAACATTCACTCTCAGATAACCAATGGAGTAAAATTTATTATTTAGTTAATAATTCATCTATCTGCGCACGCCATATTTTAATTCAGTTTAAGATAGTACATAGGGCCCATATGTCCAAAGATAAATTGGTGCATATTTTTCCTAATATATGCCCTATTTGTGATAGATGTAATGCAGAAGTGGCTACTCTAACCCATATGTTTCGGTCAAGTGTAAGTTTAAATAATTTTTGGAGGGATGTGTTTGGAATATTATCTGAAGTTATAGATATAGATGTTCATCCTAATCCACTTACAGCAATTTTTGGGATTTTCCCAGAGGAAGCAAGCAAAGTGTCTGCCTCTGCCCAACATGTGATAGCTTTTTCAACTTTACTGGCTAGGAGAGCTATTTTGCTACACTGGAAGGAAAGAATCTAACTCAACCACTGTTTGTTATTGGCTCTCCTCCATCATGTCATGTTTAAGCTTGGAGAAAATTAGAAGCCGGACATTTGATACATCTTTTGATTTTGAACAAGTATGGTGACCCTTTATTCAATATGTTCACATGATTTAATTTATCTTTATTTATTTATTTCTCTTTATTCTCTTTGGAGAATATCCTTGTCCATGAAGGTTCGGAGATGACTGGAAGGATGTGTTTTTTTTTCTCTCTCTTTCTTTTTTAAGTTTATCCTCATTTGGACTGCCCAATCTTTCTTTTTCTTTCTCTCTTTTTTGTTTTAGTTCAGTTAGTGGGGTTTTTCTTTCTCTATCAATAAAATTTCCAATCTTTTTTTACGATTGCTATGAGGAGCTGTAATTTCTCTCTGACCATTGTATATATAACAGCGTAATATATTACCTATTTGAGTTTGATACTATATGATTTTTGTCTTTAATATTGCTGTTTATATGTCTTTTATATTATCTACTTGTTAAACTCCTCTTTCGATTTGTATTTGTATATTCTTTATTTGAAAATCAATAAAAAAGATTGAAAAATGAAATAATTTGTAACAGGGTAGCAAATTACACAGCATCCACACAAGCAGGGGGTTTTGGGGTGGGATCGAGCGCACCTCAATCTCATGAGTTTGGCGGGCAGACTCACGCAGCCAAGGAACCCAGGGTGTTTCTTATAATTTCAACAAAAGCTTTTTCATACAGAGTGAACAAAATGATTTTAATGAGTATCATTCACCAGCCACTAGTCTTCTTAAGCACTTTACTTTCTGAAGAAGCAGCAAACATTGCAGCTATTCCTCGTCTTAGCGACTGAAGAATTAACGGTGAAGGTATGGTATGGAATGATAGGGACGATTCTAGTGTCCTATCCATATCGATTTGGCCATATTTACAGGCGTTGCCAATTGTCCTCCAATCTTACTAGGAATTTCACCTGGTGGCCTCAGAACTTCTTAGCAAAGAAGCCACTGACCTGTTTAACACCCCTAATCATACCCACAGTTACAAAAAAATAAGCCTCCCATGCCTCATATAACTGAAGTAACTGTGGAAATTGATTCCTTAATCAAGTTGTCCAAGTTGAATAGCAATTAAATGTCCTCCTTTGATTCTAATTTGATTGGAAGACAAAATCTCAATGGGGGTGGGGGTGGGGGTGGGGGGGGTGAATTGTAGCATGTAAGTAATGTTCAGTCATGGTCAGTGTGGAGCTGAGATTATATTCAAAGACAATCAGCTAAATGGTAGATCCTTAAGCAGTTCGGCTTACAGCTGCCTCACCTGGGGAAGGTTTCAGAGCGGGACAAATCTGGGTGCTCTGCATTTTAAGTTATTCATCAGCTTAGAGCATTGGACATAGAACAGCAGAGCATGGGTACAGGCCCTTCGGCCCACAATGTTGTGCTGAACCAGCTAAAAAGCAAATCAAAAACACCCAAACCTTAATTCCTCCTATCTACACCCTGTCCATATCCCTCCATCTTCCTCACATCCATGAGCCTATCTAAATGTCTCTTAAAAGCCTCCGATTTGTTTACCTCTACCACCACACCAGGCAGTGCATTCCAGGCACCCACCACTCTCTGAGTAAAATCTTACCCCCCCACATCCCCCTTCAATTTACCCCCTCTCACCTTCAATGCATGCCCTCTGGTATTAGACATATCAACCCTGGGAAACAGATACTCTCTGTCCACTCTATCTGTGCCTCTCATAATCTTATAAACCTCTCTCAGATCCCCCCTCAGCCTCTGCCGCTCCAGAGAAAACAACCCAAGTTTATCCAGCTTCTCGTGATAGCACGTGCCCTCTAAACCAGGCAGCATCCTGGTAAACCTCTTCTGCCCCCTCTCCAAAGCCTCAACATCCTTCCAAGTCCTATAAAGTTGCAACATAACCTCAGAGTTTTGAACTTAATGCCTCAACTAATAAAAGCAAGCATTCCATAGACCTTCTTAACTCCCTTATCGACCTGGGTAGCCACTTTCAAGGAGCTGTGAACCTGATCCCAAGATCTCTCTACTCAGCAACACTGTCAAATACCTTGCCCTTCACAATGTACAGTCTCCTTGCATTTGCCCTACTGAGGTGCAATGCCTCATATTTATCTGGATTAAACTCCATCTGCCATTTCTCAGTGCATACCTGCAGCTGATCTATATTGTGCTGTATCCTTTGCCAGCCTTCCACAACTCCACCAATCTTAGTATCATCTGCAAATTTACTAACCCACCCACTGCTGCTTAACCATGAGCAAACAGCTGATCTTTCTCAAATTGCTGATGCTGGCACAGATTTGAGGGAGCGTGGATGAAAGTAATGAAGAATAAGAAACAGTAACACCAGAGGCGCTCTCTAAATTGGGATAACTCAATGGAACTTATTTTCAGTACAGATGTGACATAAAGCAACAGTACCCCTCAACTTCCAACAGCATATCCAACTTCAACAAAATGCCAGTCTTTGACAGACATTAATATAAGGATCTGCAAAAGTAAACATTCCTCATCCTCGTAATACGGTGCTGCTAAAACTAAAATATGACAGATGGATTACAGGGTTCGGGCGACCTGGGGAAGCTTTCCCTTCAAAAATAAATATCACATCAGCAAACATGTCCTTTGATGTGTCATCACAGTTATATAAGTGCCTGCTTCCACATCCATTGCGTATCCTTCTGAAAACCAGTCAGTGTTAACCACTGACAAGCAATTAAATCAGAGTCAAGCAGAGATACCATACAGGTTCACTTGAACAGCGTCATCAATCCTGGCAAGTCTTCACTGCTGTAAACTAAATTCCAAACACTGGCACTCAAAGGAAACAGAAGTCCCATAACTACATTTAATTGAAAGACCATGGACAAGTTAACTGTTATTTGTCAAAGGGAAGTGGAAGTGGCATTTATTATCTCTGGTTATTTTTCTGAACTTAGTTGGAGACTAAGTTACTCAAACTTGTTGGAGACAGTTAAAATCAATCATACTGTTGAGTCAACAGGGACATTCTGGGTCGAACTCGGTAAGGATGGCAGATTTTCATCCTTGAAAAACATTATTAAGCCAGAAATGTTTTAACACTATTTTAATAATATTGTGATTGCCAGTACTGATACCAGCTTCCATTCTGAATGAACTAAAGTAATGAACTTAAGTTTAAGCTGAATTCTCCAACTTCCTCAAATTCTAGCACCACCATTTTCAAGAGCAATTACTACCCCTCAACCACCAGCTCTTGAACAAAAGGGGATAACTACACTCACTTGCCTCTCCAAAGAGATGTTCCCACAACCAACGATCTCACTTTAAGGACTCTTTATCTTGTTATTTCATGCTCTCATTATTTATTGCTATTTAATTATATTTGTATTTGCATAGTTTGTTGTCTTCTGCACTCTGGTTGATCTTTCGTTGATCTCGTTATAGTAACTATTCTATATATAAACTGAGTATGCCCGCAGGAAATTGAATTTCAGGGCTTTATGTGGTGACATACATGCACTTTGATTATAAAATTTACTTTGATCTTTGTACTTCCCTAGTGGGGTTGTATGTGGCAACATATATGTACTTTGATAATAAAATTATCTTTGAACTTCCACAGTGGGGATTAAACTCATTTTGCTGGATTAATAGTCCACACCTCCGATAGCAGCCCAATAATTTACCACTATGTTACCAAGCCCAGGAAGTACCTGATGCACACTAATCAAAGTAGTTGTTTGGTTTTGTTTTTCATCATATTTTAAGAGAACTTAGCCAACAAAGCAATCATCAAATGCAGAAGATCAAGTTTTTTTAAAAAACAGCATTCTCATCTAAGCTGTGCAAGTTCAGAACTTGCTTTTCAATGCACAGGTGACATGGTAGAGTAATGGTTAGCCCAATGCCTTACGGTACAGATGACCCGGGTTCAATTCCCGCCGCTGCCTGTAAGGAGTTTGTATGTTCTCCCTCTGACCACATGGGTTTCCTCCGGGTCCAAAGACGTACCAATTGGGAGGTTAATTGGTCAAATGCTGGGTGGCAAGACTCAAAGGTCCAAAACGGACTATTCCATGCTGCAGCTCAATAAATAAATGAAATCTTAACTTTCGCAGATAAATTTATGAAAGCAAGATTTTGGCAAAATACAACATTAAATTTATTCAAGGTCCACGGCAAAGCATTTACTTCAATAGAGGCAAAACAATGATCATTTTAATGTTGGCCACAAAAATATTTCTGCCATTAATCCAAAGTTTGCTCATGGACTAAAACCAAGGTGTTACATCCCAGCTTGCACTAAGTGACAAGTTAATCGAATGCTAACGCATTTGAATTATTCCATCCCACTGTTCTCACACACCTGAACAGACGTCTTGAACGATAAGATGGATTCTTTTTTGTTATGATCTTGCACTTTATCGTTTACCTGCACTGCACTTTTTCTGGAAGCTTTGACAGTTAATTCTGCGTTGTTATTGTTTTACCTTATTCTAGCTCTGTAATGATTTGATCTGTCTAAAGCTGCATGCCAAGTTTTCCACTCTATCTTGGTGCACGTGACAGTAATAAACCAATACCATTTGGATTGAGTCTCAATATTGAAAGTGGATTGCATTTGTTCATTAGGCAAGAGAAAGTATTTTACCAGAATAGCAGAGGTTTAACTTAATGCAAGATAGCAGTCACCTGTAAAAAAAATACATCTCATATGAAATTACTACAGTTTTAGTGGATGACTGGGTGGAGAAATGTCTCTACCAAAGACGATGAAAGTGCTCCTTCCCTCCACTAGCCTGCAGCTCACCCTTGGACAAGGTGTAGCACCTGCTTAGCCCCCCGATCAGGGTCATGTGAAGCCATGGGAGCAGGTGATGGGCGGTCGTATGAGCTGCTAGTGCATATCACAAGCCCTGGTTATGCGACCACTGACACCAGGCAGACAATCTCTAAAGAGCATTGATAATGGCTGGGGTCACCCATCTTGCAAACACACTGACCAGAAGGCAATGGCAAACCACTTCTGGAGAAAAATTTGCCAAGAACAATCATGGTCACGGAAAGACCATGATCGCCCATGTGATACAACACAGCGCATAATGCACGAACAACCTGCTGCAATAGGCTGCATAGATCAACAAAATTTATTTTTGATAACAGGATTTTGCAGTGCCCTAGTTACTGAAAAAGAACACATTTACTTCTCAGCTCAAACATGATCATTATTATTGGCTCAAATTGATGAAGATATCATCTGGGATTATATCAAGGTAGTTAAGATGATATTTGTGCCAATTTACTGAAACATCAAGTGTCTTGTGCATGTCTACAGCTTGCAGATGTAGGTTCTAGATCATAACAGCTGTAGATTTTAAAAGCAATAATAAATTTTACTGAGGATGTCTGTTTATTTTCCTTCTTCCCCAGTTTAAAACAACAGACAATTTACCTGTCAGACACTGTCACAACATCTATTCTCAGTTAAAAACAGAAATTGCTGAGAATACCCAAAGGGTCAGGCAGCATCTGTGGGGAAGGAAATAGATTTAAGGGGGTATGTTGCTGACCTCCTGTCAGCAGGCTCAGGATAAAGGAAGGCAAGTCTTCGCCTCGTGCATTGACAGAGTTATGAAATTATATGACCAGCGATGTTCACCTGAGTCCAAACCTACTGCAGACGGTGATTCTGCTAAACCAGCCTCACTGTTATAGAAACATAGAAATCTACAGCACATTACAGGCCCTTCGGTCCACAACATTGTGCTGACCAGGTAACCTACTTAAGAAGCTGCCTAGAATTACCCTACTGCATAGCCCTCTATTTTTCTAAGGTCTGTGTCTCTTAAAAGACTCTCTACCACCATCGCTGGCAGTGCATTCCACACACCCGCCACTCTCTGTGTGAAAAACTTACCTCTGACATCCCCCCTACTTCCAAGCATCTTCAGACTATGCCCCTCGTGTTAGCCGTATCAGCCCTGGGACAAAGCCTCTGGCTATCCCCACGATCAATGCTTCTCATCATCTTATATACCTTAAACAGCTGTTACATCAACTCAACATGCTAGATCCCACACTTTTTCACCTATGGACCCCTACCATTAACCGAGGGGTCCTGTGTGAGATGCTGAGCAGCTCTGTCTTTTAACAAGAAAGGACCGCTCTAATACCTCTCCTGTAACCCAGCCACTCAGTTTTCAAAGTAAAAGCAAAAGGGTTAGCTGATGGCAACAGCACAATCACTTATAGACACAAGCGGTTCTGCTGGAAATCCAGAATAACACGTACAAAATGCTGGAGGAACTCTGCAGATTGGGCAGCATCAACGGAAAGGATTAAACAGTTGATGTTTCAGGGCCAGACCCTTCATCAGGACTGGACAGGAAGTGGGGGGGGGGGGGGGGGGAGATGCCAGATTAAATAGGTTGGGAAAGAGGAAGGAGTACAAGTCCGCAGGTGATAGGTGAAGCCAGGTGAGGAGGAAGGGACACAAAGTCACTGCAGATGCTGTGGTCAAATCAACACGTACGAACTCAGCAGGTCGGGCAGCATCCGTGGAAGCGAGCAGTCAATGTTTCGAGCCGAGACCCTCTTCAGTCCTGACAAAGGGTCTTGGCCCGAAACGTTGACTGCTCATTTCCATGGATGCTGCCCGACCTGCTGAGTTCCTCCAGCTTGTTTGTACATGTTGAGGAGGAAGGGAGGTGGACGGGGGAGCGGGGGATGAAGTGAAAAGCTCGGAGATGATAGGTGGGAAAGGTAAAGGGATAAAGAAAGAAGAATCTATTAGGAGAGGAGAGTGACAATGGGAGAAAGTGAAGGAGGGGGGATCTGGTAAGTGGGTGAGGAAAATAGAAGGTGTAAGAGGGGAGCCAGAGTGGGGAATGGAAGAAGGGAGAGAATTAGTGGAAGTCATAGAAATCAAAGCTGATGCCATTTGGTTGGAGGCTACACAGATGCAATACGAAGTGCACACGCAGCAAAATTGCTTTTTTTCAATGCTCTAATGGCCCAGGCTGTAGTGCCCTCATTCAGTTGTAACACTTTCACTGGGTTGAGCTTTCTGTCATGACATCAACCTTTACACCAGCTATAGTATATCAGCAGGACCTAACCAAAATAAGCACTGCTCTTTCAGGCTGATACTTTGGTGGAAATCAACCCTAATCCTAGTATTAGCTTGCGGTAAACACTCCCCAATTTTATTTAAATTCCAGGGCCAATAACTGCTAAAAGCTGGGGTAGAGGAAATTCACTTCATCCTGAATTTCCTCCTCTCACTGAACAAAGCTGCAGCAGTAATCCATGCAGAAATATATTATCCAACATAAACAATTTTTTGCTGGCATTAGAACAAAGTAGCTTTGGGCGGGGGAGAATAAAACACCGCATTTTAAAAACTTAAGGGCGCCTGTACAGGTGCGTTCATGGGGTGTTGCGTCGTAAAATGAGCACCGGCTCAGAATTCAGTAACGAGTGAGGTCCAGGGCGCCATGAATTTTGGAATTAACCTTAGATGATCAAAGGCCTTCCCTTCAGGGGCTGAATCCATTGTCACAGAAACAGCGTTCATGTTATTGGAGCAACGCACACAAAATGCTGGAGCTGCTCAGCAGCATCTATGGAGAGAAATAAACAGCCACCGTTTCAGGTCAAGAGTCTTCATCAGAATCTGGTTTCTTCTGCCCCATTCCCTTCTAGTCCTGACAAGTTTTCACCCATTATGATCCATTGACTACTTGTCATTTCTTTCTATTGATAACGAGGAAGCTGCTTTAAAGGATAAATTTGCATCTTATTATTTTTTTTGGGAATGAGCCATAAATTGATATTGTTTTAATGAAATGGATACATTTGATGTATATACATCATACAGAAAATAAGACAGAAACATTGAAAATAAGCATCATTGGCCTCTTCGGACCTGTTCTACCATCCAATACAATCATAACTGACCCTCCGTATCAGGGGTTCCCACCTTTTTTATCCCATGGACCAAAACCATTAAGCAAGGGGACTGTAGACCCTGGGTTGGGAAACCCTGCTCTATAATCAATGTCACGTTCCTGTTCTCTCAGCACAACCTTCAGTACCTTTTAGTTACGAAATCTATTACCTTCTTAAATATCTTCAAAGAATTGGTCTCCACAACCTTTGACACTGACCATCGAGAACATGAGATGAAGAATCCTTGAAATTGGGTCCATTGGTTTCTCCTCTTCTTGGTCCTAAACATCTCACCCCATATCCCAAGGCTGTGTGATTCCTACCCCACAGGGAAATACCTTCATTGCATTCAACCTATTGAACCCCTTCAACGTTTGATAGGAAACAGGGCTTTCCACAGAATCACCAATTTGTTATATCTTAGAGGAAACTACACAGCCCCTTATATCTCTATCGGCTCCTTGTAAAGGAAACTAGTCAGACCCAAACACCTTCTGATGACTATAAATTCCATTTTAAATGTCTTGATCGATCTAACATTGACCAAGGCTATGGATTTTGCTTTATATTTACTTCCTTGCATTGTTCATCCAAAATATTTGTAGAGGGAAAGTAGTCCAGACAGCAGACATATTTCATCCCAAACTTGACTCAAATTTTTAAAAAAAGGGTAATAAATACAAACAAGAGAAAATCACCAGATGCTGGAAATCCGTGCAACACACACAAAATGCTGGAGGAACTCAGCAGGCCGGGCAGGTTCAATGGAAAAAAGCACAGTCAACGTTTCAGGCCGAGACCCACATTCTTCTCTAGTTTTATTAAGCGTAACTTAGTTATTTGCATGTTTCAGCCTTTTAAAAAAAGCTTTTCAATTGTTCCTAACTTTAAATTCTAGAAGCCTGAAACTCTACTTTCGTAATGTGTGACATCTTCTCGCCTCTAGTCATATACTCATTGGTATTCAAATTTATGTAAAATAATAAGCAAACGCTAGTCTTTTATGTGTTCTTATTGCTTACTTAACCCTCTTACTAAGAAAGTTGGGTAAAACATATGTAAAAGTCTCAAGGAACCCAGGTGTCCATGTGGCCATTATTCATGTGGAAATCTAGACAGACTGTTGGCAAGTTAATAGGTCTTTGGGGTACTACAAACAACCAAACTTCTGTACGCTCCTGACATCTAGATATGCACACTGTCTGGTGGGGATTATTGGGCAGCAATCAGGGCTAGAGACCCCGGGTGAATATTTAGCCTCCTTGGTTCAGAGCAGCCAAATGTCTTTTGTAAAGTTAAACCTTTGGAGTGTAGCTACTCCCAGTATTCTCCCCCCCCCCCCCCCATGAAAAGCCAAGTGTGCAATGTCTCCTCCTGTCTTAAATCTTGTTCTGATGAATGGGGAGCAGTCATGAAAAGGATCGCAGAGCTAAAATGGAAAAAAAAAGTTAAATTGGTTCAAAGTTACACTACCTAATTTGGATAGCAAATCAGAAACACAAATCAGTTCTGCAGATACTGGAAATCCAGAGTAACGCACAAAAAAATGCTGGAGGAACTCAGCAGGCCAGGCAGCATCTACAGAAAAGAGTGAACAGTCAACATCTTCAGGACTGGAAAGGAAGAGAAAAAGTCAGCATGAGAAGGTTGGGGGGAGCAGAAGAAGTACAAGGTGGTAGGGGATGGGTGAAACTGGGAGATGGGAGAGGGGTGAAGTAAAAATCTAGGAAGTTGATTGGAGAAAGAGATAAAGGGCTGGAGAAGGGGGAATCTGTTAGGAGAGGACAGAAGACCATGGAAGAAAGGGAAGGGGGAGGATCACCAGAGGGAGGTGATGGGCACATAAGGAGATAAGGTGAGGGAGGGAAACAGGAATTGAATTGATTTTATTTACATGAGGAGTAAAAGTCTTTACATTATGCCTCCCTGTAAATGTGCAATGTGCAATTATAGCAATTTATAATAAATAGTATGTACAAAAATAACATAGAAATACAGTTGTGTCAGCATGAATTAATCACTCTGATGGCCTGGTGGAAGAAGCTGTTCTAGAGCCTGTTGGTCCTGGCTTTTAGGCTGCGGTACCTTTTCCCATACGGTAGCAGCTGGAACAGTTTGTGGTTGGGGTGACTCGGGTCCCCAATGATCCTTTGGGCCCTTTTTATAGACCCTTCTTTGTAAATGTCCTGAATAGTGGGAAGTTCACATCTACAGATGCGCTGGGCTGTCTGCACCACTCTCTGTAGAGTCCTGCGATTGAGGGAAGTACAGTTCCCATACCAGGTAGTGATACAGCCAGTCAGGATGCTCTCAATTGTGCCCCTGCAGAAAGTTCTTATGATTTGGGGGGCCATACCAAACTTCTTCAACCGTCTGAGGTGAAAGAGGCGCTGTTGTGCCTTTTTCATCACACAGCTAGTATGTACAGACCATGTGAGATTCTCGGTGATGTTTATTCCAAGGAACTTAAAGCTGTTCACCCTCTCAACCCCAATTCCATTGATGTCAATCAGGGCTAGCCTGTCTCCATTCCACAACCAGCTCCTTTGTTTTTGTGACATGAAGAATGGTGAAGTGGTGTGGAGGACGATCAATTATCAGAAGTTCGAATAAAAAGTCAACCTATAGACCGAGAACCTTCATCAGGGAGTGTTTTGGCTCCAAATGATGACTTTTTATTCCTCTCCATAGACTCTGCCCTGACCTGCTGATTTCCTCCAGCACTTTGTGTATGTTTTGGATAGAATGTGTGTCCTGAAGAAGGGTCGTGGTCCGAAACATCGACTGTTTATTCATTTCCACAGATGCGATCTGACCTGCTGAGTTCCATCAGCATCTTGTGTGTGTTGCTTTGGATTTCCAGCATCTGCAGAATCTCTTGTGTTTAAGTATGTCCAATGTTTACAGTAAAGATGGTTAACAAAATATTCCCTAATCTTCGCATAAAATTGTAAATACTATGAGTTACAGTTTACAAACTGCTCACAAGTCTATTGGACAGTTAAAAAAACAAGCTGGTGGAAACTAATACTTCCTAATTTGTATGAAGTGAAGCATTCAACCAAAATAGAGTAAATATATATTTATTTTTGTATATCTAATTTTACAGAATTTTGATTTTGGACTGAAGCATGCAATTGTCCTAAAATTTTTAGAATTGCCATTTTATTATTGTGAAATCGACCAGGAAATATATTTTGCTAATATATAACAACAGTTACTTTTGCTCCAACTAATTTCCTGGCTACAGTTCTCAGTGTAAGCAAGCTTATATTGAAAGACAGGTGACTCAATTCCTATCACAATTGCATAAACACACTCAGTGGACACAGGTTAATGTAGATCTTCCGCCAGTAATTACGAAGTTCAAAGTTCAAGGTGAAATTTATTATCAAAGTACATATATGTCACCATATACAACCCTGAAATTCATTCTATTGTGGACATACACAATAAATCTAAATAAACCATACCAGACTCATAGAAACATAGAAAACCTACAGCACAATACAGGCCCTTCAGCCCACATAGTTGTGCCGAACATGTCCCTACCTTAGAAATTACTAGGCTTACCTATAGCCCTCTATTTTACTAAGCTCCATGTACCTATCTAAAAGTCTCTTAAAAGACCCTATCATATCCACCTCCACCACCATTGCCGGCAGCCCATTCCACGCACTCATCATTCTCTGCGTAAAAAACTTACCCCTGACATCTCCTCTGTACCTACTCCCCAGCACCTTAAACCTGTGTCCTCTTGTGGCAACCATTTCAGCCCTGGGAAAAAGCCTCTGACTATCCACACGATCAATGCCTCTCATCATCTTATACACCTCTATCAGGTCACCTCTCATCCTCTTTCAATGAAGGACCACCCAACTGGGGCATTCAACCAGAATGCAGAAGACTCCAAACTGTGCAAATTCAGAAAGAAGAAACAATAATACGTATAAATAAAAAGCAATAACTATTGAGAACATGAGATGAAGAGTTCTTGAAAGTGACCCCATTGGTTGTGGGAACATTTCAATGATACAATGAGTGAAATTGAGTGAAATTATCCCTTTGGTTCAAGAGCCTGATGGTTGAGGGGTCACAACTGTTCCTCAGCTGATTAAGATATTTAAATTATTTATTTCAAGTTTCATTGCAAATTCACAAAAAGATTTGACCCAATTAATAAAATATTAAAATAGCAGGAATCTGCAGGGATGGAAAGGACCATTCACAAGTTTTAATTTTGAAACCACCTTGAAGCAAATGGCAACTGCAGTTTCCAGTTGACACACTCATTCTCTGCACCTCTCTTCAAGTACTTCCACAATAATTGCACAACAGAGTTTTACATGGGGCACTCAGGAAACCACAGCCAGCAGACTAACCGGGACATTAACTGGACCTGATTTTCCCCGTGGAGATGAGAAAGACAGAGTGCAAACATACTGGATTCTATCTCTGAGAACTTACCTCTGGGTTGAGAAGCAGTTGTGGATGGCCCATGCAGCACACCCTCCTGCAGATGGCAATAGCAGGATCAAAATAAATCCGACTGTTGGCCTCTTCAACTTATAAAGTGTCTATGAGAGAAGGTCCCCAGCTAAGACAGACAATGATCTCTTTTGTACACTATTTAATTACTTTAAAGTATATATTTCTAATTATAATTTATAATATAGTTTATGTGTTGCAACAAATAACATTGTAAAATAATATTTACAAAACAGACCTCCAAAGAGGATCACGACCTTGTTGTAGGGTTTGGAGGCTTGCGTGCCTCAATGACCTGGAGAGCTCTGTTGGCTGGACACAGGGCTTCATACTTTTGACTGCTGGTAGGGTCACCCATGCCAAACAGGTCAAAGGGTAGAGGTCAGACTAAGAGTGGTCCACCTGTCCTCCAGGTTCGGGGGTTCAGCTCAGGGCTGACAACCCTGACTGGTAAAACAAAATGGTTACAGAAACAGCAGTGAAGAATCCTTCTATATGGACAGAGATGGAGGATCTATTTCGCTGCCCTAAACACCAGCGTTGTAACGGGCATTAAGTAAGCACTGTAGGCCAGTAGTAATAAAAACCTGATTCTGAAACCTACCAACGACTACCTCAAAACACAACAGAAGTCACACTGCCTCTGCAAATGGCTTCAAATTCACTAGCAGCAAAATCAACATCCTCTCCTTCTACAACAGGAGCATAGTGTCTATGCCAAAAAAGAACCTCCCAAACTACACCCCCATTCCAACGCGCACACACACGCACACACACCCTGCCTTCTTCTCGACCTGTGGCAGAATCCGCAGATCACGCTCACCTTGGAATCTACAGAGCCGGACTGGGAACGAGTCATTCTTGATCCCAAGGCAACCTGTGCCCAGCTGAGACTGCTTAGCAAAACAAGAACCCTAACGGCAGGGAAGGTGGGCTGCCTTTTGTAAAACGGCTGCACTCATGAAGTCAGCAAAAGGCTGTGAAAGAAGGGGGTTTGTGTCCTACAGGGTGAAAGAACAGTATAGAGAGTTTATTCAGGTTGGGAGAGTGTTGCAAAGGGCCTACTTCATGTCACTATGTTCACCTTCAACCAAATGACCCTGCCCTCAATCTGATCACTCAGCTGGAAATCTGATCACTTGGCTGCCCTCCTACCTGCAGGAGTAGGTAGGCTAAAGAGCAAGGCTCTAGAAGTAAGGACAACAAAGAGATGGTTGCTGGAGGCAGGGGAGCGGCTACGGGATTCTTCGAGTCAGTAGATTGGGCCATATTCAAGGACATCAGAGGATCTGAATGAATACACCACGGTCAGCATGGTCTTCGTGAAGAGAGTCGTAGATGAGGGTCTCCCCACAAAATCATTCAGTGTCTTCCCCAATTGGAAACCCTGGATGAACAATGAGATCCGTCACCTGCCTGACCCAGTGGCGTTCAGGTCTGGCAGCCAAGTCAGATACAAACGGCCCAGGGAGGATCCTTGGAAAGCCATCTCCCGTGCAAAGGGGCAACGCCAGGGCAGCTGCGGCAGGGCCTGAACGCGTTCACCTGCTCCAGAGTGAAGCCAAGCCACATAAACGACAACAATCCGCACTCAGATCAGCTTCTGTGTTCGCTTTGACCCTTGTGCTGGAATGAGCTGTCAGCGCAAGTGGTGCACGTGAGCTCAGTTTCAATGTTTAAGAGAAGTTTGGACGGGCACAACGATGGCGGGGGAATGGAGGGCTATGGTCACCTCCATTCCTCAAAATCTCACAATCCACAATGGACTACCTCAAGAGATGCAAGCTGAAGGTTTTGCCATGGCCCTCAGAGTCCCCCGACCTAAACATCATCGAAAATTTGTGGATAGACCTCAAAAGAGCAGTGCACGCAAGACGGCCCAAGAATCTCACAGAACTAGAAGCCCTTTACAAGGAAGAATGGGCGAAAATCCCCCAAATAAGAATTGAAAGACTCCTAGCTTAGCTGGCAACACACAACTTGAACCATATCATCAAGGTCGCCGATGGGCCAAATCCGGCATCCTCTTTGACATTTTACCATCAGGCAGGAGACTCTGATGCATAAAGGGAAGAACGGTCAGGATGGGAAACAGCTTCTTCCCTCAGGCCATTAGGCTTCTGAACTCCCTGCCACATTACATCCAAAGTGTCACCAGTTAACATATCCAGTATCCTACAATATTTATTCTATGCTCTTCGTTTACTTATGTGTAATTCATTTGCAGATTTAGTTCTTACTTTCCTAAGTCATTGTGTGTTATATGTACTGCTGTGCTGTACACCCTGGTCTGAAGAAATGGTGTCTCATTTGACAGTATACATGTATATACAGTGGAATGCAAAAGTTTGGGCACCCCGATCAAAATTTCTGTTACTGTGAATAGTTAAGTGAGTTAGAAGATGAACTGAACTCCAAAAGTCATAAAGTGAAAGATGAAACATTATTTTCCACATTTTAAGCAAGATTAGTGTATTATTTTTGTTTTGTACAATTTTAGAGTGGAAAAAAAGGGAAGGAGCACCATGCATAAGTTTGGGCACCCCAAGAGATTTGAGCTCTCAGATAACTTTTACCAAGGTGTCAGACCTTAATTAGCTTGTTAGGACTATGGCTTGTTCACAGTCATCGTTAGGAAAGGCCAGGTGATGTGAATTTCAAAGCTTTATAAATACCCTGACTCCTCAGACCTTGTCTCAACAATCAGCAGCCATGGGCTCCTCTAAGCAGCTGCCTAGCACTCTGAAAATTAAAATAAATGATGCCCACAAAGCAGGAGAAGGCTATAAGAAGATAGCAAAGTGTTTTCAGGTAGCCGTTTCCTCAGTTCGTAATATAACTAAGAAATGGCAGCTAACAGGAATGGTGGAGGTCAAGTTGAGGTCTGGAAGACCAAGAAAACTTTGAGAGAGCTGCTCGTAGGATTGCTAGAAAGGCAAATCAAAACCCCCGTTTGACTGCAAAAGACCTTCAGGAAGATTTAGCAGACTCTGGAGTGGTGGTGCACAGTTCTACTGTGCAGCGACACCCGCACAAATATGACCTTCATGGAAGAGTCATCAGAAGAAAACCTTTCCTGCATCCTCACCACAAAATTCAGCATCAGAAGTTTGCAAAGGAACATCTAAACAAGACTAATGCATTATGAGTAAAGGTATGTTTAGAGAAAAAAGGGTGCAGAATTTCATGAAAAGAACACCTCTCCAACTGTTAAGCACGGGGGTGGATCGATCATGCTTTGGGCTTGTGTTGCAGCCAGTGGCATGGGGAACATTTCACTGGGAGAGGGAAGAAAGATTTCAATTAAATACCAGCAAATTCTGGAAGCAAACATCAGACCGTCTGTAAAAAAGCTGAAGATGAAAAGAGGATGATTTCTACAACAGGATAATGATCCTAAACACACCTCAAAATCCACAATGGACTACCTCAAGAGACGCAAGCTAAAGGTTTTGCCATGGCCCTCAGAGTCCCCCGACCTAAACATCATCGAAAATTTGTGGATAGACCTCAAAAGAGCAGTGCACGCAAGACGGCCCAAGAATCTCACAGAACTAGAAGCCCTTTACAAGGAAGAATGGGCGAAAATCCCCCAAATAAGAATTGAAAGACTCCTAGCTTAGCTGGCAACACACAACTTGAACCACATCATCAAGGTCGCCGATGACACGACCATGGTGGGTCTCATCAGCAAGAACGACGAGTCAGCTTACAGAGAGGAGGTGCAGCGGCTAACGGACTGGTGCAGAGCCAATAACCTGTCTCTGAATGTGAACAAAAGAGACAGTTGTTGACTTCAGGAGGACATGGACTGACCACTCTCCGCTGAACATCGACGGCTCCTCAGTAGAGATCGTTGAGAGCACCAAATTTCTTGGTGTTCACCTGGCGGAGAATCTCAACTGGTCCCTCAACACCAGCTCCATAGCAAAGAAAGCCCAGCAGTGTCTCTACTTTTTGCGAAGGTTGAGGAAAGTCCATCTCCCACCCCCCATCCTCATCACATTCTACAGAGGTTGTTTTGAGAGGATCTTGAGCAGCTGCATCACTGCCTGGTTCGGAAATTGCACCATCTCGGATCGCTAGACCCTGCAGCGGATAGTGAGGTCAGCTGAGAAGATCATTGGGGTCTCTCTGCCCGTGATTACAGACATTTACACTACAAGCTGCATCCGCAAAGGAAACAGCATTATGAAGGACCCCATGCACCCCTCATACAATCTCTTCTCCCTCCTGCCGTCTGGGAAAAGGCACCAAAGCATTGGGGCTCTCACGACCAGACTATGTAACAGTTTCTTCCCCCAAGCTATCAGACTCCTCAATCCCCAGAGCCTGGACTGACACCTTACTGCCCTATTGTCTTGTTTATTATTTATTGTAATGCCTGCACTGTTTTGTGCACTTTATGCAGTCCTGGGTAGGTCTGTAGTCTAGTGTAGTTTTTTCTGTGTTGTTTTTACGTAGTTCAGTGTAGTATTTGTATTGTTTCATGTAGCACCATAGTCTTGAAAAATGTTGTCTCATTTTTACTGTGTACTGTACAAGCAGTTACAGTCAAAATGACAATAAAAAGTGACTTGACTTGACTTGAGAAAGCGTTTGCAAGCTGTGATACTTGCCAAATGGTGTATTACCAAGTACTGACCATGCAGGATGCCCAAACTTTTACTTCGGGCCCTTTTCCTTTTTTGTTATTTTGAAACTGTAAATGATGGAAATAAAAAAGTAATCTTGCTTAAAATATTAAAGAAATGTGTCATCTTTAACTTTATGCCTTTTGGAAATCAGGTAATTTTTTACTCGCTTAGCTATTCACAGCAACAGAAATTTTATCCAGGGGTGCCCAAACTTTTGCATGCCACTGTAGTTAAATAACAATAAACCTGACTTGACTCCATAAGTAGAAGGTTCCTAACTTTTAAATGATTACATGTAGAAGGATAAAGGATCTATTGGATCATACATTTTAGGATCTGGTAGCAGCTGAGGGGAAGTATTAGGCCTAGTATTAACTTAAATTGAGATGAATTGTGAATACAGCAGGGTGTAAGTTGGATAGCTGCCTGATCAGTTTCCTGGCAAGGAGATTCAATCTAGTTGCTGGCTTTCCTCTTGTAGAACTAAACAAGCTGTACTTAATTGGAAATGCTCACAACTGAAGGCTGCAGTATGAAATTAGCTTCTCAAAAACAAGAGCAAATATTAAAAGACAAAGGCTGCAAACGCTCCAGTTGCGTCAAATATTCGCAAAATTAAACTCTTTGACTCTGAAGTCAAAGTATTCTGTGTTAAAAGTTTCCTGGAATAAATAGAAAAAGTACTTAATGTGGATCTTACTTGCATTTAGTTCATCCAGTGGTTACCCTAGACAGGGGTTCCCAACCTTTTTTATGCCATGGAGCCTTACCATTAACCGAGGGGCCTGTGCTCACCAGGAGCGGAAATCCTGCCCTAATAATACCATCCTTTACCTGGCAGTGCTTTATCTAACCTATCTCTTGAAGTGAAAAATAATGTTTGAACTGCAAATCAACACAAATTCACAGTGAAAGCAGCAGCAAAAAATTTTTGAAAATATGCAAACTTAAATATTATTCGACAACATACTATTAGGTATCGACTGGGAAACATATTTTCTTTGGTCTGGTAGAAGCTGAGAGGGGAGCAGTGGACATTTTCTGTTCTATAATCCCTTTCAGAAAACAGAGCTATAGGCCTAGGAGCTCCATTAAACCCAGTTAAACTTTCAACAAAGTTACTCACTTCATAGTTGTTTAAAGATGTCATTCTATACTATGTATTTATCTACTATATTTTATGGAGCTAATGTTACCTCAGACATCATAAATGGTGATATGTGATATAGTCTCCTTTTTCCTTATAGCAATAAGTTTGCTTTATTGGATTTGTCAAAAATCCTTGGCAATACTGTCAACTGATTAATGAAAATAATCCAATTAATATTCCTGTTTAGCTTTCAATCTATTTATTTATTTATTGAATAAGCCCTTCCAGCAACCTACCCATTTCATCCTAGCCTAATCACGGGACAATTCACAATGAACATACCAGTCAGTACATCTTTGTGCTGTGGGAGGTAACTGGAACACCTGGAGGAAACCCACAACAAATTTTGTGTATTACATTCTGTGCTTTCACTCATTCTTTCTTGTTACTGTTTGTGCATGGGGGAGGTTGATGTTCTTGTTGCCGTTTGGGCGTAGGGGAGGATTTGATGTCTTTTCTTTGAACGGGTTCCATGGTTTTATTCGTTTCCTGGCTGTCTGTGGGAAGATGAATCTCAAGGGAAGATGAATACTGCATGCACACTTTGATAATAAATGTACTTTCAATCCTTTGAATCTTTTCCTGTTTCCTATTTCCATTCTTCCCAGTAGACCCCTGAATTATGTTCTCTCCCTCTGCTCCATCCGTTCATTTGCATCCTCACTCATTCTGATGCCTCTGCGCCTGTCATTAAACACCTGTGCCTGGCTTCCTTTTACTGCTCCCTATATCCCCTTCCCAATCCTGCCTGGCCACCTCCTCCATGAATCTCTCTCTCTGTATTGTCTTCCCACTTCCATCCTGTTTCACCCTCCACTGAGCATTCTCACTCACTCCCTGCTCTCCAGTCTCAGGTTATCAGGTAGCATGCCCATGGTTATCCTGCTCCCTCCTCTCCATTAGCCATTCTCTCTACTCTCTGACCATCCCTCTCCGTAAACCTTCTCCCTATACTTCTGGCCTAAACTGCTCCTGAATCAGCAATGCTTCTCTGCCAATCCTGATAGATACTAAAATAGAAAATGCTGGGACACTCGACAGAACAGGCAGCATCTGTGGAAACAAATATCGTTAACACTTATTTTTGAAAATGCTTCTGACAACGTTAACTCTCAATGACTTCTGTTTTTATTTCTGACTTCACCATTTGCCATTTTGTGATTTTCATTTACTAACGTACACTGAGGAAAGGGCGTTACATAGAACAGTATAGCACAGGAACAGGCCCTTCAGCCCATCACCTTGTGCCAAACCAGCTAGGCATATTTTAAAAATCCAAATACTAATCCCTCCTACCTACACGATGTTCATATCCCTCCATTTTCCTCAAATCCATGAGCCTATCTAAACACCTCTTAAAAGCCTCTAATGTATTTGCCTCTGCCACCATACCAGGCAGGGCATTCCAGTTATCCACCATTCTCTTAACCCTCATCCCCTTTGAACGTACCCCCCCCCCCCCCCCCAACCTTCAGTGCGTGCCCTCTTGTATCAGAAAATTCTACCCTGGGATAAAGAGACTCTGTCTACTCCAATCTATGCCTCTCATATTCTTATAAACCTCTGTCAGATCTACCCCACCCCCAGCCTCCTCCACTCCAAAGGAAACAACGCAAGTTTGTCCGGCCTCTCATGGTAGCCCGTGCCCTCTAAACCGGGCAGCATCCTGGTAAACCTCTTCCGCACCCTCTCCAAAGCCTCAACGTCCTTCCGATAGTGGGGTAACCAGAACTGTAGATGCTCCAAATGTGGCCTCACCAAAGTTTAATAAAGTTGCGACATAACCTCTTGACTTTTGAACTCAGTGCCTCGACTAATAAAAGCAAGTATTCCATAAGCCTTCTTAACCAGCATATCGACCAGTGTAGTGACTTTCAAGGAGCTATGAACTTGCATCCCAAGATCTCTCTGCTCAGCTAAGGGTCTTGCCTTTAACAGTGTACTATCTCCTTGCATTTGCCTTACCAAGGTGCAACACCTCACTTTTATGTGGGTTAAACACCATCTGCCATTTCAGCGGACAAACTTATACAAATTCAAAATAATCACGTGAAAATCTGCTGATGCTGGAAGTCCAAGGCGACACACAAAAAATGCTGGAGGAACTCAGCAGGCCGGGCAGCATCTACGGAAAGGAATAAACAGTCGATGTTTTGGGCTGAGACCCTTCATCGGGACTGGGGAAAAAGATGAGAAGTCAGGGTAAGAAGCTGGAGGAGGAGAGGAAGAAATACATGATGGCAGGTGATAGGTGAAGCCGGGAGAGGGGGAGGGGGAGAATAAAGATCTGGCAAGTTGGTTGGTGAAAGAGATAAAGGGCTGGAGGAGGGGGGATCTGATAAGAGAGGGTAGAAGAGAATGGAAGAAAGGGAAGGGGGAGGAAATCTGGGGGGGGGGGGGGTGATTGGCAGATAAGGAGATAAGGTGAGAGAGGGAAACAGCAATGGGGAATGGTGAAGTGGGGCTGGGCAATTACCAGAAGTTAGAGAAACTGATACTGATGTCATCAGGTTGGAGGCTACCCAGGTGGAATATAAGGTGTTGCTCCTCCAACCTGAGAGTAGCCTCAATGGGGCAACAGAGGATACTATGGATACCGTGGACTGACATTCAGAATAATGGTCGTCATTCAGATGAAAATGATGAAACACAGTTTGGGATTTTCAAACGGCCTGCTAAAATGAACACAACACATTGTGAGAATCATGGGATCGGGCACATGGTTTTCATAATAATCTATTATTTTTTTATGGCAGCTGTTTTTACACTAAATCACATCCTATTGGTTTAGAAAGCATTGCCAATGGCCTACGCTGCTTTTCTTGCAAGCATTTGTAAAGGATTTTGTCTCAGTTTAGTTTAATGTACTGAAAAGATCAACAACGAAATTAACTTTGGTGTTTTGACAAGGTAAAGCCAAGAAAGGAATTGGCAGAATAATCTTGGCAGGAAAGAGATCTCCTTGGGAATCCTGGAGTTGTAAACATGTCCTCTTAAGGTTGGCATGTGCTGTCTGCAGCTGATTCTGATGGACGTTATAGAATTTAACTCAAATGGAAGCTATTGAGAGTCTCCCCCTCAGGAAATAAAATAACAACGATTAGGCAGATCTTTCCTGGTCTGCGGGAGGAATAGGCGAGTCAGACTGAAACTGTGTTTAATTGGTGAGTCTTCTTGCACTAAAATCTAGAGCACTACTTTGCTAATCTGTGTTTCTCATACCAACAACACAGATCAGTGGGAATAGAGGTAATGAGTGAGCACGGGTTTGTTCAGGATGGGATATTTGCAGTTGCGTTTTGATGTGCTGAACCTTATGAATGGACAATATGGGGGATAAGCCAAGTGCTATGTTTTGTAACTTCAAAGTATTAAACTAACTCAAAGGAGGACACCGAGTCTGAAATATGAGTCTAACTTCGTGTTTACTTTAAGTAAGGCGCACACGTATTACGTGGTAGTGTGATGACGCCTGCAATTCACGTGCTTATACATACAACATTGTTATTTAAATGAACAAGAATGCTTAAACAAATAAGATATATATGATATTACTCAAATACTACTGAAATATTAAATGCACAATAATAATCCCTGCTTGGTTATAAACTCCAGAGGTTTAATAACATCGGCATATGTCATGAAATGTGTTGGCTTTGCTGAAGCAATACAATGCGATACATGGTAATAGGGAAAAAACATGAATTAAGTAAGTATATATATTAAATAGTTAAGTTAATTAAATGTGCAAAAATAAAAATAAAAAGTAATGTGGTAGTGTTCACGGGTTCAATGTCCATTCAGAAATCGGATGGCAGAGGGGAAGAAGCTGTTCCTGAATTGCTAAGTGTGTACCTTCAGGCTTCTGTACCTCCTTCCCAATGGTAGCAATGAGAACAAGGCATGACTCGGGTGATGAGGTCCCTTAATGATGGATGCAGCCTTTTTGAGGCATTGCCTCTTGAAGATGTCCTGGATACTACAGAGGCTGGTGCTCGTGATGGAGCAGACCATATCAACTATAATCACAGTATACTAGACCAAGTCATCACTGGATTAGATTAGACTCTACACTGGCATGGGTGAGAGTCTCAATAGCACTGAACGACTGGTAACAGGTAGAGTGGCCTAACTGTAGGCGGTTATGTTATGAGAAGGCTAAGGCAGCAGGAAAAACTACAGAAATGAGAGAGTAAATGCAATACTAATGATGAAAACTTTCTGTTTCAACTGGAGGGGGCAGTCAGCAAATTTTCTTTCTGCCCCCCCCACCCCCATGTGGAGGGCGGAGCTTAGTCAAGATGGCGCTAAATGGAGACTCCTTTGGAAACAGCTCTATTTCCATCTTTAATATCTCTATTTTTCCTTTTCAGGGTTCTTTTGAAGACCCTGACATGGAGTTACACGTGGACTTTGGTTATTTGCGGAATGGGACCCCTTCTCGGGGTGCACGACTGGCCGTTATCCGACACGCCAAGGGCGCGGCCTGAGAGCTCGGCTCACCTTTGGAGGCCTAGGATCTCGGGGCTCTGGATCGAAGGTCGGTGTCCCAGACTGATGTGTCGTGGGAGCCGGAAGATCTTTGGCCGTGTGCCCAGACACCTGCGACCTTCGGGCACAGAGCTCGGAAAAAGCAACGCAATGGACTTTTAACATGGTAAACCAGTGAGTTGTTTGTTATGTCTCTCCTCTCACTGTGAAACGGAGACACCTCCTTCTCCCTTATTAGGAGAGAGGGAGCCTGTGGTATGTTGAATACCGGGTGAACGAGTCGTCTTTGGAGTACTGCAAGTCTGTGTCTTTGCTGTTGCTTTGCTGCACTCTTGAGTGCTCAGAAGTGGGTGCCGATGCCTTTTCTTGCCAGTGGGGGGGGGGGAGAGGGGATCGTTGCTTGCTGCCACTTATGCGTGGGAGGGTGGAGCTGGGGGGAGAATTTGGGGTTCTAACATTTAACTGTCATTCATTCTTCGGGGCAGTCCTCTGTTTTGGTGGATGGTTGTGAAGAAAAAGCATTTCAGGATGTATATTGTATACATTTCTCCGGCATTAAATGTACCTTTGAAACCACCCTGATGTAAACGGTGGCAGGAGGGGAAGGTGAACAGCTGAGAGCTGGAAGATGATAGGTGAAGCCAGGTGGATGGGAAAGGTCAGGAGCTGGAGGAGAAGGAGTCTGATAGGAGAGAAGAGTGGACCATAGGAGAAACGGAAGGGGGGTGACCCGGGGGAAGTAATAAGCAGGTGAGGAGAGGTAAAAGGTCAGATTGGGGAATCGAGGAAAATGGGGGGAGGGCGAGAAATTTATTCACTGGAAGGAGAAAGTTGATATTCATGCCATCAGTTTGGAAGCTACCCAGATGGAATATAAGGTTTTGCTCCTCCATCTGTGTATCCTCCTTTGATTTGACATTGATCTTGTAATGTATTGTGCAACCGTGGCAAAAAAACCCCAATTTTCATGGCATTTCCACCCTGGGTGTGTTTACCTATGACAATAAACCAACTACGTCTGATTTGGTGTCAGAAAGCATTCTGGAAAGACATCCCACACTATACGTCCTAAATGAAAGCACATTACTCATGCAGAAGGTCACATGATCCCATGTAGCATTGTGGCAACTTTGCAAAACAAGTACATAAATCAATAGACCAGATCTAGTTTGACAGATTCTGTAGGTGTGTAAAATTTGAACTGCAGACTGTCAGCTCAGCTCTCAACAGTGTATACAGAACTGCTCCAGTGTTATCATTGAGATGGACGTGTAACTATATACTAGCAATATGTGGCAGTAACGACACTCTGGGGCAAACACTTATGTGGCTATTTGAAACTAGAATGAAAGCAGACTTCAGTTGTTAAACAGCTCTGGTTATGCTCAGGAGCTTTCCTTTGTCCCCTCTGTAATCTTCAATAGACCGCCTAAAAGATAAAAAAACACTCAGTTTCTGCCGACATTGCATCAATCATGCTGCCTTCTGCAATGGCATACCCGCGTCATTCAAAGGTATGGAAATAATTACCAGCAAGTAGGATTTTAAAGAAAATTAGGAGGCTGGAATCACATACAAGGACCCACCTTCTGCCTCCAACCAAACCTGGGTCTCAAGTTTCTGAGTGAAATCTGCTGGTGACTTGTAAGGAAAACTTACACAAATATTATCACTTATTTGCCAGAGTTCAGTTTGTGTACAGCTCTGTCACTGTGGTCCACAGCCTCAAGATATCCAAACAAGTTGTAAATATTTTACTCCGATGTATCAGATTTATTTATCAGGTGCGCTGTGTAAGCAGAGCCCTTGGGATTATTAAGGATCCCAACCATCCATTCAGCATCCTTGTTGAGTTTACACCATCAGGCAGGAGACTCTGCTGCATAAAGACAAGACGGTCAGGATGGGAAACAGTTTCTTCCCCCAGGCCGTTAGGCTTCTGAACTCCCTGCCGCGTTACTTTCAAAGTGTCACCGGTTAATCAGTTCCGAACCTTACAATATTTAATTTATGCACTTTATTTTGTTTATTTATGTGCAATTCATTTGTAGATTTTATTTCTTACTTTCCTAAGTTATCGTGTGTTGTGTATACTACTGTGCTTTACACACTAGTTCGGACAAACGTTGCCTCGTTTGGTGGGCTATGTGTATGTAGTTCAGTGACAATAAACTTGACTTGACTTGAAATGCAGGTTGTTTCTCATCCCCACAGCATCTTGGTTTCATGACAGACAGTCTACCTTTCTAACGCTCTTTGCTCGAAGATACAATTCTCAGCTTCTCTCGTTTGTTCACACTCTGATTTTAATGTTAAGTTCTTAGCTCGTTTTTTTCTGAACTATCTACAGGTTTCTCTCTGCCTTACTCATACTCATAGAAAACCTACAGCACAATGCAGGCCCTGTTCTAACCGTTCCTTCTAATCCTAAAAAACAACAGACACCCTTTAATCTTCTAATATTTCTATGCTTTGAGTTTGTATAATCTCTAACATTATTTTTTGGCATTTTATAAATGTAGGCTGCACGCTATCCAAGGCCATTGTGGTATAAACACTGAAGCTCATAATTATACAGAGTATTTCAGATGCAGCTAAAACAAAACTCATTTATATTCTAGCACTCCACTCACAAAGGATAGCCTCTCACTTGGCTTCCGGATTATTTTCTGAAACTAATCAAAGGTTTGGTTGATTTTAGGATCACTTTTCACTGCAATCATTTGGCAGAGCAACTTTTAATGTTGCTTGATTAGTGCACGTCCTGGCACCCTGATGTCCCCGTGGCAGAGGATCAGAACGCTGGTTGTTGAAAATGATTTGAGTGCATCTCTTTTTCCATTCAATAAGACCATGCATGGTTTGTTAACCACAAACACGTTTTCCCCATCATCCATACAAGTCAATGAACTATCCGATCGAAAGGCTGGCTCTGTTATAGGAGGCAAACTGGACACACTGGAGGCTGTGGTAGAACAAAGAACCCTACATAAAATCCTGGCAACTCTGGACAATGTTTCTCTCCCTCTGCATGCCACCTTGGCTGGACAGAGGAGCACGTTTAGTAATAGACTAAGACAACCACGCTGCTCCAAAGAGCGCTATATGAGGTCATTCTTACCCTTGGCCATTAGGCTCCATAATGAGTCAACCTATAGCTGGGGAAGTAATGACCCCCTCCTGTTAGACTGTTTGAGGGAATTTATTTTTTATTCTTTCTTGCTTCTCTTCTAATATTTATAATGCTACTGTGACACTGTAATTTCCTTTGGGATCAATAAAGCATCTATCTACCTCAATCCAAAATTAAAAATTGACAGTCAACTGCAGATCAGAAAATATTTGTGGAAGAGTTCTGAATTTCGTCCACTCACTTGCATGGCAAGTTTCGAGATTCAAGATTGTTTGGATTGTTTATCATCATTCTTTCGCATACGGATGTAAAAGAGAACAAAATGATTATCACTCTGGATCTGATGCAGTGTAAAAAAAACATAATAAGCGAAAAGAACGCAATAAAAAATCCTAAAAACAACGACTATAAGTATAAAAGCATCCCATAAAACACTATGTACAAGTAACCGTTATATGCATAGACTGATTGCATGTACATAAAGTGACATTAGGTAATGTGTATGTAGTGGCAGTGGGGTGGGTTAATGAGTGGAGGTTTTGATCAGTCTGTCAGCTCAGGAAAAGTGACTTTTTGTCTAGTGGTTCTGGTGTCCAAATGCTTTCAAATATCCAGGGATGGAAAGTATCTTAATTTTCCTGCTGAAGTTGTCACATGACTGACGTTACCTTCTTTTGGCCATTTTCTCCCCAGTATCCTGCGCTGGGCAGTCCTGGTTTACTTTCCCCAGTGAAAAGCCAGGCCCTATATTCCATACAGTGCTTCCCGGACCAGCCAGGGTCTGCTAACTAAACATTCCCAGCTTTAACTGACTCTTGCCTGATACCACAATTTGAATCTGCAGCAAAACCACATCCCAGTGATTACAAGTTCCTTACATCACTAAGATGTGGTTGCAAATGTGTATTATCACGCAGTCATAACATAGCTGATAGTCAGCCCAGTAAAATGCGATTTGTACAGAAACAGTCACATCAGTGCATTATACTCTCGACATTTACACTGCAATCGTTATTAAAAATGCTAAGACAGTGCCTAACAGCTGGTTAACCTGTCATGCATTGAACAGAAACCACCCAAGGGGATGAGAGCCTAGGGGATATATTTAAAACATGCACACACTCACACACGTACACACAGACACATGGAGAGTTCTCTTGTGGTTACGGGGTGTCTGCAGCAAATCTTCAACATACTGGCAGTGTACAGACAGAATCTGGAACCCAGTAGCTGTTAGTTAACTTCGAGAACTTCGGAGGGTCACGGGGACATTTAAAAGAATCAAATTGAAAAAGAAACTGAAGGATAATGAAAGAGCTAGAAAGTTCAGTTGCATCTGTGACTCTTTTTGTTTTCTCTGATGTAGGGGTTTGTTAACATACATTTTTACCAGAGTGTATCAGGCTGAAGTGTTTAGGGAAGTACTTTCTCCTGATTGGTCTAAACTTCCCTCTTGCTGCCAAGGTCTTGCCCAGGTCAAGGGCTCACAGACAAATTTAGTCTGTGTAGTTTCCTCTGTCAGTGAACCAAAAAAGATGAAAATATATCCAGGATACAGTCCAACTACTGTTAACCACTTTTTCAGCTGTCCTAAGATCAAGAAGAGAGGGAGAGAGATCGAGAATGATAGATATATATATAGAGAGAGGGGGAGATGGAGAGATAGAGAGATATGGATAGATAGAGAGAGAGGGGTGAAAGATAGAGATAGACAGAGCAGGAGAGAGAGAGATGACATTACATTGTGTCTTCAACATGATTCTAACTGGATATAAACTGCTCTGCAATTACTTTTTGGACATTTAAGTTATCATTCAAGCAGAGCATGTAAAATTATGCATGAAAACAAAGCAGCCCCAGAAGTAAAATGGCCCATATCAAAATGCAGATGTTTAAAATTTTAGCTGGCAATGTGTGCAAAGCAAAAACCTTGCCGAGTTCCTATAAATGGCTCATTATGTGATTCTGGCACCGAGTGCGTAATCTCACCAGAGATCCCGGCCCAAAGCCCAGTCGTCGTCCAGGACAAACCAGACCGTTTGAGGTCTTGGTGTTCTTTCCCACCTCTGGCCGAATCAAAATTCCCATCCTCTCTACCACAAAGGTTTTCACCTCCAAACGTTTCCCACCTCCTCTACATGGCGAAATCCTCAGCTTTGCCTTTACCATCTCCAGATTTTATTCCTGCATTGCTGCTTGGCTAACTTCCAACTTCTCAAACTTCAGCCTGCTGCCCACTGCAAGTCTCACTCATCAATCACTGCTCTCTTGTTGACATTGGATCCCGCTCTCTCAGTGCCTAAAATTTAAACACTTATCCTCATGTTTCAATGCTTTCATGAGCTTGCCACTGCTAACCCCCTCCAGCTCGATATCCTAATTAGATCCGTCCAATGCTGGCTTGCTGACTCTAGTGCATTACATTGGCTTAACATTTACTTCTTGCATGTTAGCAGCAGTGATTCGCAGAATTTCCAGGTCACAAGAGACTGTTCCACCCTCCAGAAAAGAAGGGTCTCGGCCCGGAACGTCGACATCGCTTCTCCCTATAGATGCTGCCTAGCCTGCTGTGTTCTACCAGCATTTTGTGTGTGCCACCTCATTTGTCCTTTTGCCCATTAGTGAGCAAACTATTCTCTAGTAAAGTTCCTATCCCTTTCCCTGTCAAAGGCACTGATCAATCCTGTGTCTACTACCGAGTGAATTTCAATCACAACCACTCTCTGTGTAATGTAAGTTTTCTGTCCACACAACTCAGAAGCTGAGGGCAATTTGAAGTTACAAAAGAGCACATTTAGCACAATGGATCTGGGACGTGTCTCTTGCTACCTATATTCCAAGCAGCAGTGGCCATTCTTCAGTTACCTTGATCTCAGTCTGAGTTTTCCCTGCTAAATCTCTCCATCTCTGCTTCTTTAAGGCTCCTTAAAATCCAACAGTTTGACCAACCTTCTGATGTCTCTCTTCCCCTCCCTTTCTTTGGCTGAGCAGATATTGCTTTTTGTCAGACTGTACTTCTCTAATTTCTCTCCAGTTAAAATCACCATGTATTTGCAAGTTACTCTTCTGAAATCCATCTGGTAGAGGGAGAGAGAGGGAACGAGATAGACAGAGGGAAAGAGAGAGGGAGGGAGAGAGAGAGAGAGAGAGAGAGGGATAAAGAAAGAGAGAGCTAGAGAGAGAGTGCCTATGAAGATCTGTGCATAGGCTTCGGAGATGTGGAAACCCGAATGTCTCGTACCTTGTGGGTTCGAAGCTCCTTTGCAGCCAGGGATACTAATATCATTAGAAATGGCTGGTGGAGCATCTGCTCTTGAACCCACTCTGCTTTTCAGTGATATACTGGATCAGTTACTTCAACCCGATGTTCATGCTCCCCACCCTTTGCTCAGCACATTATTAATTTATCTAGAATACACTCAATAGCTGAGGAGCTACAGTACTGTTGTTATGATACCAGCCCCCTCCTTTGTGAGAATTGCAAGAGCCCTAGAAAAGGGGGGGTCAATGACCCAAAAGAGAGAGAGAGAGACAGGCTGAATGGACACAGGAAATGGAAAGACAGCGACGTGCTGGATACCACATTCCACTGGGACAAAAGCTGGAGACTGTGGCATTGTTCTCAGGAGACACCTGGGAACTGCAGACGTGCCAACTCGCAGGGACATTGTAAAGCCCTCGGGCAAAGTGGGCTGGTTGAGAGAGAGATTGCATCACCTGCAACCTGATTGACACCTGAGATCCCGTGAGGCAGTATAAAGAAGGGTCTGAAAGAGGACGACCCTCAGACGCACCAAGGAGACACCAAGAAGCACGATAACGCTTCCCGTGGGAACGGGAAGCCATTTTGAAATAAGCCACGTGCGTTAAATTCCGAATGCGGGGTTTGTGGCTGGAACCAACGGAAGATCGCTTTTATTTAACGCCAGGGAAGCCAAATCCTCTGAGGCTGAGGATTTGATTCATAAAGGCAACGGCAAGTGTCTCTTTTCCTAACAATCTCTCTCTCTCTCTCCAACACGTGAAACCAAAAGCCTGCAGACTTCAGAGTGACTCTTTATATTTCCAATTGGACTCAGTATTATACCCTAGACAACGAAAGAGCTTATTTCTGAGTGATTATTAATGTACCTGCGTTTTAGATTGAGTATTGACGCATGTTATCTGAATGTTTGTATTAACCTTAATTTTTGTGCCCCTTTATTAATAAAACGTTTGAAAATAGTAGCATCCGACTCAGCTGATCCATCTATCTTTGCTGGTAAGTTACCTGGTTACGGGGTTTTCGTAACAAGTGGGGTTCTCGTCTCGGGATTTGACACCAAAAAGGGGGAGGTCAGTCAATCGGGATTGTAAGTCAAAAAAAAAAGTAATTTGGATCTGGTACGCAGGTAGCCAGACAGAAAACCAGCAAAGATGGACGTGTGTGAATTTATGAAAAACGCGACTGTGGCGGCGCTAGAGGTGAGCACCAAAGCAGACTTGTTAAATTTGGCGAAGGGGTTAGAGATGGAAAACGAGCAGAATCAAGCTGAGAGGCAAAGACAGCATGAAATTCGGATCAGAGAGTTAGCAGCAGCCAAGAGAGCGGCAGCGGGGAGAGAAAGAGAGAGGGAGGAGCTAAGGAGAGAGCGGTTTAATGTTAGTCGGGAGCTGAGATTAGTACCTCCGTTCGAGAAGACGGATGTTGATAGTTATTTCATTACTATATACCAGAATCAGAAGTGGCCGGGGGAGCAGTGGGTCGCGTTGTTGCGAAGTGTGTTAGCAGGAGGGAGGACCCGCAGACCAGCGAGTGCGGTGGCCCCGCCCCTGGAGTACCAAAGCTATCGCGCATGCGCGGTCACACGCAGCCTGTCCAGAAAAGCAGTGAGCAGTTTAAATCGGGCCAGCAGTAATCTGGCCAAGATGTTTTTACCGACCCTGTACCATGAGGGTTCCGAGGGTGGTAAAACAGAAAGCAGTAAAGTAAAAGGGGGTAAGGGAGAGGAAATAGCCCTGCCCTTAGTGAAGAGAAAGGTCCTAGAGGTAGGAACTAAAGTTGAGAAACGGATAAAGTTGTTAAAATGTCCAGAGTTGGACATGGTTAATCTGTCTGGTTTGGCAGAATTGTTTGAAGAAGTTCAGAGTTCTAAAGGTGTTCTCGATTGTCCCGAGAGTGAAATGAGGGCAGTCTTAGAGAGGAAGGGTGTCCTTGCTGTGGAGAAGTCAGCTGAAATGGCCGAGGAGGTTGTTTCAGCTCGCAGGGTTGCGCCTTCCCCAACGGGGGGCTGCCTAGAGAGTAGCTGGAAGGATCGGGGGACGTTAGAATTTGAAAAAGGTACGGGTATTGAAAGCCTGGAAGGGGCCGATGTCCCGTTTGAGTGTGTCCAAGATGGGGGCGCACGTGGTGCTGAACCTGGTAACAGAGCTCAGGGGAAGTCTGAGGTGTTTGATTCAGGGGGACGGGGCGGCCGTCTTTGTGGATCAGATAGGGTTGGTTCAGTAGGAAAAGGGTTAACCTTGGTAACCGTGGGAAGTGTGAGTTCCACGGTGTTTGTATTCGAGAGTGGGGCCAAGGTTAATGCCGAATTTAAAGGGGGAATGAGGATTGTTATTGAAGGAAACGGAAAGTCTGTAGTTCCCAAGTCGAAGGAAGAAATTTTAAACCTGGCAGATCGCTCACAGAGTGAGTCGGGAAATAGCGGGGCCCCCCACTCTATTGTTACGCCAGGGTGGGGTGTGAAGAGGTTGCATTCGAAATGCTACCTGAAAGAGGAGTTGGAATTAAAAACAAATAGCCTGAAGGGTCTTGACAGTTTGGGGCATGGTGTTGAAAAAAATAGCCCCGATGAACGAGGCGGGCGGGAGTTCTCGCCAGAAAAGAGGTGACGGTTAATGGGGATGCCATTTTTTTTAAACAGCAAAGCAGGTTTTTACGGGTTGCGCCAAAGCCTGTGAATAATAAAGACAGACCTTTGGAGACCTGCCGGCGAAGTAAACCGACCGAAACGATTAGTATTCGCATAAACTTTTGTAGATGCACCTAAGCTAAGATCACACCTCCGCAGTTTTGTGGCTGAAAACAATAAATAAATAGGTGGTTATTGAGCTGAAGTCTGATGCTGCTGGGCGTTAGCATGGCACGTGAGGTTAAGGTATTAAAGGAAAGGGGCACTGTAATTGTTAACTGTTTAGATGCTGACTTGAATGTATAACTGTATTACTCTGTAGTGAAAAGAAAAGCTTCTGTATTGTATTAGATTCAAAATTTCTGTAAGACTGTACCACTCTGGGTTTTAACCGCTGGTAAAAACCTTTTTAAGAGGGGAGGTGTTATGATACCAGCCCCCTCCTTTGTGAGAATTGCAAGAGCCCTAGAAAAGGGGGGGTCAATGACCCAAAAGAGAGAGAGAGAGACAGGCTGAATGGACACAGGAAATGGAAAGACAGCGACGTGCTGGATACCACATTCCACTGGGACAAAAGCTGGAGACTGTGGCATTGTTCTCAGGAGACACCTGGGAACTGCAGACGTGCCAACTCGCAGGGACATTGTAAAGCCCTCGGGCAAAGTGGGCTGGTTGAGAGAGAGATTGCATCACCTGCAACCTGATTGACACCTGAGATCCCGTGAGGCAGTATAAAGAAGGGTCTGAAAGAGGACGACCCTCAGACGCACCAAGGAGACACCAAGAAGCACGATAACGCTTCCCGTGGGAACGGGAAGCCATTTTGAAATAAGCCACGTGCGTTAAATTCCGAATGCGGGGTTTGTGGCTGGAACCAACGGAAGATCGCTTTTATTTAACGCCAGGGAAGCCAAATCCTCTGAGGCTGAGGATTTGATTCATAAAGGCAACGGCAAGTGTCTCTTTTCCTAACAATCTCTCTCTCTCTCTCCAACACGTGAAACCAAAAGCCTGCAGACTTCAGAGTGACTCTTTATATTTCCAATTGGACTCAGTATTATACCCTAGACAACGAAAGAGCTTATTTCTGAGTGATTATTAATGTACCTGCGTTTTAGATTGAGTATTGACGCATGTTATCTGAATGTTTGTATTAACCTTAATTTTTGTGCCCCTTTATTAATAAAACGTTTGAAAATAGTAGCATCCGACTCAGCTGATCCATCTATCTTTGCTGGTAAGTTACCTGGTTACGGGGTTTTCGTAACACTGTAAAGAACGCCAAAAACTCACACGCTGAATTAATCATCCTCTCAGTCCTACACAATCAATTTTTTATACCAAGTCTCCTAATTCTAGCTTCTCCATCCTCAAGAACTACATATTAACACCTGCTTTGTCAATCCCTTACATTTCAGAATCCTGTACATTTCAACCCCCACCCCCACACACTTTCTCCTAAACTCCAATGAGTTCAGGCCCATACAGATCAACTGTTGCTCAAAGAATAAAATACTTTGAGCCCACTGATTAGTATTCCTAATCAATGTGTTTAACATCAGTGTGTTAAACTGTCCATTGAACACTGTCCAGTGGTCTGATCATCATTCCAGAATCAGATTTATCATGAGCATCTTATTGGACACGGATTTGTTGTTTTCCACAGCAATACCAAGACATAAATAATGACATATGTTTTCTATTATTATGTCATCCCTCCTCATCATCCACAACTCGGGTGCCCCCCAGGGCTGTGTGCTGATCCCATTGGTGTACACTCCGCTCACACATGACTGCACAGCCAAACACCCAAGCAATCTTATTGTCAAGTTCAACAGTGCTGGGGCTCACCACCAACAACGATGAGACGGCCCACAGAGGTGGAAGATCTCGAGGCCTGGTGCCAGGCAATTAGCTCAACATCCACAAGACAAAGGAGATGGTTATCAACTTGAGGAGAACTTTCTCCACTCACTCCTGTCTTTACATCGGCAGCACAGCAGCGGAAACTCTCAGCAGTTTCAAACTCCTGGCAGTGCACATCTCACGCAATCTCTCATGGTCCCAGGACACATTCTACACAATCAGGAAACCTCACCAATGACTCTACCTACAGAGGAGGCCGAGGAGAGCTGGACTTTGTACATCCACATTCATGTCATCTGACAGATGCCCAGCAGAAGACATCCTTAACAAGCTGCATCACTGCATGGTATGGAAACTGCACTTCAGTGAACAGGAAGGCTCTACAATGGGTAGTCGAAACTACCCAACACATCACCGGCACCAGCCCACCCGCTATCAAGGACATATGTACAGAGCGGTGCCAGGAAAGAGCCAGTAACATCAAGAAGAATCTCACCCACCCTGCTCATGGACTGCTTGTCCCATTCCCATCAGGGAGCAGGCTACGTAGCATCCACATCAGGACCAGCAGACTGAAAAACAGTTACTTTCCCCAAGCAGTGAGGATGATCACCACCTCTACCCACTAACTCACCCCTCCACCCACTAACTCACCCCTCCACAGCCCCAACCACCACTACTTCACCACTTCCTGTCGAAGCCACCTTATGTACAGACACTCCTGTGCCTAGCGTATCTTTATGGACATACAATCAATGTATTTATGTAAACTATCTTACACATTTATCTTATTATTGTGTTCTTTATCTTATTGTGTTTTTTTGTGTTGGGTCGGATCCAGAGTGACAATGATTTTGTTCTCGTTCACACTTGTGCACTGGAAATGACATTAACCAATCATGAACCTTGAATCTGCAGTTCTGTGAACAAGTACAATTGAACTCATTTCCTGGGAAAGAGAGAAAACAAACCAACTTTATTTATTGGATGTCGTTCTACCTTCTCTGAAACCTTTTCCAAACTCTGACAATATCTTTCCGAGCTGAAACATTAGCGTTGTTTTTCTTTCCACCGATGCCTGCTTCGCTGAATGCCTCCCGGATTTGTGGTTTTGTTCCCTCGTAACCATGATGGTGTGGAAGTCACCCAATCTGCCCTGCTGAACTCCCCAAGTATTTTGCATGTTTCTCCAGTTATTATGACATTACCCAATCTACCCTGCAAATTGCTGCTGTTGCTTCCTGTGGTGCAGAAAGCATTTTCTGTCTGTTTTTACAAGGCTGAATTGCCAGCTCAACACTCAACCCAGCGCGGACGGAAAGCATGCAAGGGGTCAGCCGGATTCGAACCCGTGACCACTCGCCTCGAAGTCCAGTGTGGATGCCACTACACTGCCGGCCGGTTACCCCACAGAACTCCCCAAGTATTTTGGATGCTCTTCCAGTTATCACCACGTTGGGAACAGAATTACTTCACCGCCTATAAAGGAACAATATTGATTCATTACAGAAACAACAAAGCATTGACAGTGTGCTCCGTCTTCCCAGTTTACTGGTCTGGTTACTGCTTCCTGTGCAGAAAACCAGAGGGGACAAAGCCTCTTTAACGCTTTGCCAGCTCCGCAAAGCTGGCCAGACTGAAGAACATAAAATTTGTCTGCAATTTCTCTGTCCCTTACTCCTCGAAATATAATAGCCTTGATGATTCTTGAAGTAGTCCCTTTTAAGTTGCTTTCAACAAGGTGGTGAAATGAGATTAAAGGCAAAAATATACCATAGAATATTGTATATAATGCTATATACTATATGCAATATGAACATTGTATATAGTTGGCGTGTGGCCTAGTGGGCAAGGCATCAGACTAGTAACCTGAAGGTCACTGTTTCGAGCCTCAGCTGAGGCAGCGTGTTTGTGTCCTTGAGCAAGGCACTTAACAGCACATTGCTCTGCGACGTCACCGGTGCCAAGCTGCATGGGTCCTAGTGCCCTTCCCTTGGACAACATCGGTGGCGTGGAGAGGGGAAGGCCTGCAGCTTGGGCAACTGCCGGTCTCCCATACAACCCTGCCCAGGCCTGTGCCCTGGAAACTCCAGACGCAGATCCATGGTCTCTCGAGACCGACGGATGCCACCACCATTGTATATATAATATCGTATATAATGATAGAATATCAATCGAGCAGGGGTTCCCAACCTTTTTTGAGCCATGGACCAATACCATTAAGCAAGTTGTCCACGACATTCACTTGGCTCTGATTGAACTATGGGTCTCAGACTCTCTTTGTGGAGTTCAGTTCAGAACACTATTTGTTTGCACGATCTGCTCTGCTTTTTCTTTTCTCTGAACACTGGGGCGTTTGACAGTCATTTTTTTTTTGATGGGTTCTTTTTCTCGAAGCTGCCTGCCAGGAGATGACTCAAAAGGCTGTATAATGTATACATACTTTGGTAATAAATATACTTTGAACTTTGACCGGAAGACCACAATCTGTGTGGATTGTTAATAAACCTCGCTGACCTCGCTGACAATTAACGCTGGTGCTCCTCAGGGGGTGTGTGCTTAGCACACTGCTCTACTCTCTCTACACCCATGACTGTGTGGCTAGGTATAGCTCAAGCAGCATCCATAAAGACCGTAAAATCATAAGGAATAGGACCAGAATTAGGCCACCTGGCCCTTCGAGTCTGCTCTGCCATTCAATCACGGCCAATCCCTATCTCCTCCTCAAACCCAGTTCCTGGCCTTCTCCCCGTAACATCTGATGCCATGTCCAATCAAGACCCTATCAACCTCTGCCTTAATGACCTGGCCTCCACAGCTGCATGTGTAACAAATTCCACAAATTCACCACCCTTTTTTGCTGATGATACAACCATTGCTGGCAGAATTTCAGATGGTGATGAAGTGGGGGGGGGGGGGGGGGGAGGTACAGGAGTGAGTTATACTAGTTAGCTGAGTGGTGTCACAGCAACAACCTCACACTCAACATCAGCAAAACCAAAGAGCTGATTGTGGACTTCAGAAAGGGTAAGACAAAGGAACATGAACAAATCGTCATAGAGAGATTAGAGCTGAAGAAAGTGAGAAATTTCATGTTCCTGGGTATTAATATCTCTGAGGACCTAACCTGGATGTAACATTGATGCAGCTATGAAGAAGGCAAGACAGCAGCTATATATCATTAGGAGTTTGAGATTTGGTTCGTCGACTAAAACATTTGTAAAACTTCTACAAATGTACTGTGGAGAGCATTCTGACAGGCTGCATCAGCATCTGGCATGGGAGGTGGGTCAACGGCGCAAAATCAAAATAAGTTGCAGAAGCTTTTAAAATTAAACAGATTCATCATGGGTACCCGCCTCCGTAATATCCAAGGAGCGGTACCTTAGGAAGGCAGCGTCCATCATTAACGATCCCCACCGCCCAGGACATGCCCCCTTCATATTGTTACCATTGGGAAAGAGGTACAGGAGCCTGAAGGCACACACTCAACGATCCAGGGACAATTTCTTCCCTTCTGCCATGCAATTTCTAAATGGACATTGAATCCATAAACACTAACTGACTACTTTTTTATTTCTGTTATTTTGCACTATTTATTTTAAATTAGCTATTTAATAGTCATACATATACTAACTGTAATTCAGTTCTCTTCTCTATACTTACTTATTTAATTGTACTGTGCTGTAAAGTTAACAAATATCACCACATACGCTGGTGATATTAAACCTGATTCTGACCCCAGTTTGGGAAACCCTACAATTAACACTAAAACTCACTAAAACATCGAGAGTACAACAGTTTAGCCAACAAGGCTGAGATTGGGAAGCTTTTAAAAACTGATTTGGAAAATTCACATTAATGGTGGGGAGATGGCACATCGATACTGACACTGCCTCACACACCTGGGACTTGGGTTCAGTTCTGACCTTCAATAATGTCTCTCTATTACCACCTGGGTCACAGTTAGGAGGGTCTGGTTTCCTCCCACACCCCACAGATAGGTAGGTTGCTATTTGTGAGTGAATCACCTCTAGTGTGGTTAACAAGTAAATCAACACAACAGAAGATGCTGGAGGAGCTCAGCAAGTCAGGTAGCATCTATGGAGATGAACGAAGAGTCGATGTTCAGGCCAAAACCTTCATTAGGGTTCTCTATTCCTCTCCATAAATACTCCCTGACCTGCTGCGTTCCTTCAGCATTTTATGTGTGTTACTCTGAATTACCAGCATCTGCCAAATCTCTTGTGCTTAAAATCACTTGTGGTGGCACAGTAGCACAGTGGTCAGCACAACACTAGCGGCATGGGTTCAATTCCCACCGCTGCCTGTAAGGAGTTTGCACGTTCTCCCTGCGATCGCACGTGTTTCCAGTTTCGTTCCATAGTCCAAAGACATACTGGTCGGTAGGTCACTGTAAATTGTCCTGCAATCAGGCAAGGATTAAATCAGGGGATTGCTGGGCGGCGTGGGTCAAAGGGATGGAAGGGCCTATTCTGTGTTGTATTTCAATAAATAAATGAAATTAAAAGGGGCGTTGATAGGCATGCAGGAGCAAAACACACAAAATGTTGGAGGAACTCAGCAGCTCAGGCAGCATCTATGGAAACGAATAAACAGTCGACGTTTCGGGCTGAGACCCTTCATCGGTATGGGCCTGATGGGAGTTAGCATGCACCTGGTGCGTAAAATGGCTTCCTCTTGTGATACAGAGAATAAGGGAGGGAAGGTGCAGATCATGAAACTTGATATTTTACAACTTTCATATGTGAACGGTTGGAATCACAGGTTGTAATTCCATACACATCATGATATAATTTTTTCATACTACCAGCTGCCAACTGGAAAAGGCTCTCTGAGGCACAAATTCAAGCAGTGGAAACATTTCAGAGAGGGCCACTGTTAACATTCCTCAGAGACAAGAGACTGCATACCACATTACTCTACCACTTCCGTCGAGATCTGACTGGGCATAAAATTAAAATCCTGATCTGAGCATAGCCTACCTAGATGCCAGGTGTGACTATTTTTGCGTGATATTTTACCGGGCCCAAACCCAAATATATCATCAGATCCTGTCAGGCTCAGGTTGGGTTATCAGGCTCCAACTTGGAGAGAAAAAAATTGGAAGACATTTATCATCTTTGAAAGGAAAGATTAGTGTGATGGACTAAACACAAGGCGATTATTCAAGATGGAATTGTTTAAATGTGTAAGATGTGAAAAACGGCCATTTAAAAAAATACATATTTTCACTCTTCACTCTTAATTGCAGGCTTCCCTTAAAGCTTAGGAGGACGATGGCGCCTAATGGCGACTCCTTTGCTTGCATCTTCGGAAACAGCTCTATTTCTATTTTTGATAGCTCTTTTTTTTCCCTTTCAGGGTTCTTCTGAAGACCCTGACCTGCAGTTACACGCTGACTTCTGGTCTTTGCAGAAACGAGACCCACTCTCAGGGTCGCTTTTCGATATGCCAAGGACGCGGCCTGGAAGAGAGGCACGCCTTCAGGGTGCTAGACTTTCGTGGCTCTGGAGGTGGGCGGATTCAAGGCTGGTGCCTCCACCTGGGAGACGGAAGATCGAAAGCAGCGAGCCGGCTGTGTGCCCAGAGACCCGAGCTCCTTGGGCACAGAGCTCTGAAAAGGTGATGCAACAGACTTCTAACACCATAAATCAGTGAGCTGCTTTGTTATGCCTCCCCTCTCGCTGTGAAACGGGGATACCTCTTTTTCCCTTATTAGGGAGAAGAGAGAGCCTGTGGAATGTCGAATACCAGGTGAACAAGCAGTCTTTTGGGTACTGCAAGTCTATGTCAGTGTCACTTGAGTGCTCGGTGGCGGGGGGGGGGGGTTGATGCTTTTTTGCTGTTGGGAGTTTATTGCCTTGTTTCTGCTTGTGCATGGGAGGGGGAGTTGGGGGAGCAAAGAATTAACTGTCATTCATTCTTTGGGGCACTCCTCTGTTTTTGTGGGCGTTTGTGAAGAAAAAGAATTTCAGGATGTATATTGGATACGTTTCTCTGACATTAGATGTATCGATTGAATCTATTAGTCACATGGAATGCAGTTAAACATATTGTCCAGTTTACATGCAGTGATGTCCCATAAACAGCACTTAGGGGAAAGAAGGGGCATCTCAGTAAATACACTTAACAGGAGCACATCTTACAACACGGCACATTACAACCCCAGGACTGAAGTGAATAATTTCAGATAACCAGCCTTTCCAGTCTATAGAGGAGCAGATCAATTCTGTTGAAAGATCACTACCCTGTATCGTTAGATTTGACTGTTTCTTCCCAGGAGGACCCCAAACTTCCCAAGACTTCCAAAATTCTCCATTTTACTTTCAGGTTGCTAGCATCTACAGTATTTTGTACCTCCAGTATGTATTTTGTAGCTTTTAGCAATTCCTCTAGTCTTTCTGCTTTACTCTTCCCTTCTCCTATTGGCATCTGTTTACTTATATTCACAAGTTCCCTCAGGTACATAGCTTGTGATCAACAAGACTTCATTACCCTCTGCCATGAACTCTTCAGACCAGCGTGGGGCGTAGCACAGCATCGGGCCTTGGAAATCCAACACACCTGAACATCATTGATTTGGTTTAACCGCAACTTGTTATGTGACTGGTTTAGTCATTAAACTTTCCTTGTGCCGCTTGTTTTTTTTTGAATACGGGTTCCTGTGCTACTTGCACTCTAAGTTCGTCACGACTAGCATTCATCGCTGAGTCCCGAACTTGGGTTCCGGGTGAACTAACGTCCTGTGTACTCCAGCCCTCTCGAGTAAGTTTGCTCAGAGTCATTTGTAATCCTTTGTTATGTTCTTCAATTAAATCCTCATCGTTACTTCCTACCTTTGAGTCTCAATTTTACTCTGCGTCTGGGTTCATTTGTCTTGTTACACTCTCGGATGGGAGATCATTGACTTGGAATATTAACTCTTTCCACAGATGCTGCATGGCCTGTTGAGTATCACCCAGAACATGCCCTTTTCTCATTGCTACCATCAGGGAGGATGTACAAGAGCCTGAAGACACACATCCAACATTTTAGGAACAGCTTCTTCCCCTTCTCCAACAGATTTCTGAATGGACAATGAACCTGCGAACACTTCCTCAATTATTTTTCCTCTCTTTCTGAAGTACTTATTACATTACAGATACAGTGTGGAATAGGCCCTTCTGGCCCTTCGAGCCACCCTGCCCAGCAATCCCCCGATTTAATCCTAGCTTAATCACAGGAGAATTTACAATGGCCAATTAACCTACGGGTAAGTGTTTGCACTGTGGGAAGAAACTGGAGCACCCTAAGGAAACTCACACGGTTATGGGAGAACATACAAACTCTTTACAGGCAATGGCGGGAATTGAACCTGGGTAGCCTGTACTGTAAAGCATTATGCTAACCATTACACAACCATGCTGCCCTTATTTAATTTAATTAAAAAATATATTTTCTATTATAATTCATAGTTTTTAAAATTACGTATTGCAATGCACTGCAGCTGCAAAAGGACAAATTTAATGAGGTACTCCAGTTAAATTAAATCCCATTCTGATATTTCTGACACTTTTTCTTAATATTTATTGTCCACCCTCTGCTAGTACCACCAATGGTTGTGTCACCGTGTCTCTCTTGATCTCTACCTATTACTCCCTTTCTCTGCAAAGTCAAACACATTGATGTCTAAGTTTTCTCATTAGACCTATTGTTTCTCTCTCCATAGGTGCTGCCTGCCCTGCTGAGTATTTCAAGCACTTTCTGATCTTTTAGCAGTTACAGAAAAAATTATTCTTTCCTGCTGCAGGAATGTGGAAAGAAACCAGCATGTCTCCTTCTAAAGTTGCTGTTTCATTATCAGACGACTTCGGAGAGAACTTCACGCGACAAAGCAGTGGAATTAAAATCATATCACACATATCAAATTATACCAACAATTAAATAGTCATGTAATCAGATTAACTCATGGTATTCCTCACATCAACGTAAACAGTACATTCCACAATTCAGTGGGTTGTCTTTATATTGAGTTAACTCCCAGAACATTGAGCAAAATCATTGTTTCAATTGCACTTTAAAAGTGTAAAATTGTAGATTTGGACTCTAATTCAGGTCTATGATGTGTTTCTAGATCTGGCTGCAAGATTTTGTTACTATTTTTGGGCGAGTTATGAATTGGGGCAGCGGACAGACAATGAACACTGAGCTGAATGAACTGAAATAGGCCTTCTGATTTTACATTTTGTACTCTGCATTTTCTTGTTTTTTTTGTTGCCACTTGCATGATTTTTTTGCGGGTGGGGGGAGGGGGTTTTGATGCTCGGTGTTTTTCTTTGAAGGGGTTGGCTCGTTGTTTCGTGGCTGTCCGTGGGGAAGGCGAATCTCAGAGTTGCACTCTGCATGCACACTTTTATAATAAATGTACTTTGAATCTTGAATTTGTCCATAAGAGCTGACCTTCCCATCAGTCCTGCTCCTCAAAAATCGATACCGGAGTTCAGGTCTACAGCGGGGAAAAATAACTCAATCTTGCGTCAAAACCCAGCATGAACAGGGTTCAGAAAAAAACTACAGAACAAAGGAAAGGACGTTGTGCACAGCAGGAACATCTTGACTCCTTGCTGACTAAGGTTAGACCCCGACACAACCGATTGACTGTCAAAGGCAAGGGCAGCGTACGAATCGGGAGGCAGGATTTGATTGGTGGGTGATGAGCTCAGTGGTGGAAGCATTTGCTATTCTTGTGAACGAGCGGAGCTGAGGAAACCAACAGGAAGGAAAGGCACTTTGGGAAAAATGAGGCAAGATGGTTGGCTGTTTAAAGTTAACAGGATCCAAATGACGGTATATAGTTTGAAGACCCGTTGAGTCTCTGTTGTAACTTGTCTACATTTTGCAAGCAAAGTTTACTTCTCACTGCAAACACAGTTTACAAAATAATTTCTGCCTGGTGAGTGTCTTCAAATGAGTGGTTGGGTTAGAAGTAAATCATACTACATAATTTTATTAACTGGCAAATTAAATCTAATTCACAGTGCTTAGAAACTGCTTTTAAGAACAGTCCTGGAGGTGAAAGATCTCTGCAACACCCCCCCCCCCCCAACATATACACACAGCGACTTGACCTCTTTGTTTACAATGGAAAAGCAATCAATCATTGGTATTGTGAATCAGTGGGCAGGGCAGGAACTGACAAATACCGAAAGAGGAGTTGCAATAATGCCATCAAAAGAGGCACCCTTCCCTCTCTGCTGCCTGATGCTCTCAGCTCGGAGGTCAGCAATAAATTGTTACAAGGATCTAAACAGAACTTCAAATCACATAAACTATTTGTTTTAAACTTGTACACATGGTGGTTTCCATCCTAAGTAACCCAATTTGAATGAGTAAATTCAGGGCTGAATAAAATCCTCTACAACACACTCAAAAGAGGGTTTATACAAAATCATAAACTTATGCCTAGTTCAAAGCACCAGTACAATTTTTTCTCCTAATATTTGAAGTAGTAAGGATTTTGTATGCTTAACATTTGGGAGATGGCCCATAGGCAATTAATCAGGAGCCAAGGAAGATATATAGGATCTCTGACAAAACTAGACTTCCAGGAGCCATGTGATGCACACTGATGATTTTAGTGCTTACCTCATTCTTATTTAGAATAAAGAATGACACTAAATTATAAAAGAAAACACGAGAGAAAAGCAAGATTTCCACAGCTGTCCTGCAATTTCCAAGTGTTGTTTGCCTTGGCCTTAGAACTAATCACCTCAGAAAAGGGACAATGAATCAATTAATTGATCAAAGCTGATTACTTCCACTACTACTGCAAAGGCAGGTCCTGATATCACTTCAATTTTTTTTTAACTAAATTGGCGCATTTTCTTATCACAAACATGAGAAAGACTGTAGATGCTGGAAATCCAAAGCAACTCTCTCTCAAATGCACACACACACACACACACACACACACACACACACACACACACACACACACACACACACACACACACACACACACACACACACACACACACACACACACACACACACACACACACACACAATAATGCTGGAGGAACTCAACAGGTCAAGCAGCACTTATGGAAATGAATGAGCAGTCGATGTTTCAGACCGCGACCCTTCTTCAGGACTGAAAGGGAAGGGGGAAGACACCCGAATAAAAAGGGTGGGGGAGGGGACGGAGGCCGGCTGGAAGGTGATAATTGAAGCCAGGTGGGTGGGAAAGGTAAAGGGCCAGAGAGGAAGGAATATGATAGGAGAGGAGAGTGAACCATAGGAGAATGGGAAGGAGGAGGAGGAGACCCAGGAGGAAATAATAGATGGGTGAGAAGAGGTAGGAGGCCAGAATGGAGAATAGAAGGGGGGAGGAGGGAGGGATTTATTTTAACTGTAAGAAGAAATCGTTATTCATGCCATCAATTCACCCAAGTGGAATATGGAGTGCCATGGGAGGGGTGTGGGACAGGTGGCAGTGAAGGAATGCTAAGGGCGAGGGGGGTAGCACGGGTGCAGACACACCGAGCGCTAAGACACCAGGCCAGGTAATTTTACTCCAAACAATTGGTTTATTAATTATTACAGAATGTCTCTTTGGTGTTTCCCACTGCCTCCCCTTTTCCCAACCATGAATCCCATATCCCTGCCTCCTTCCCACTCTCAGTCCACAACAGAGACCCATGTCAGAATCGGATTTATCACCACTCACGTATGTAATGAAATTTGTTTTTTATGTGGCAGCAGAGTACAGTGCAATACATAAAATTACCAAGTACTATGCAAAAGTCTCTCTCTCTCTCTCTCGCATAGTACTGTAAATTATTTTTCTTTCTTATTTGAATGACTATATTATTTCAAACATGTGATTAAAATTGTGAACAAATGTATGCCCAGACAAAAAAATTCAGCCCATGATTTCTTGAAATTGTTTTAACAGTAAAGCCACTTCAGCTATTTATCTCCACCAACAAATAGTCTCACAGTTCCTGTGTTATTTTACACATTTCACATAAACTCTGGTAGTTACAATTACTGGTACATTCATTATGTGCTGTGTAGTATGACATAGACAGCCATATCTTATCCATGACCATGATTATTCTTGGCAAAATTTTCCACAATGGTTTGCCATTGCCTTCTTCTGGGCAGTGTCTTTACAAGATGGATGACCCCAGCCATTATCAATACTGTTCAGAGATTGTCTGCCTGGTGTCAGTGGTCATATAACCAGGACTTGTGATATGCACCAACTGCTCGTACGACCATCCACCATCTGCTCCCATGGATTCACATGACCCTGATTGGGGTGGTGGGGGGGTTTCAGCAGGGGCTACACCTTGCCCAAATGTGACCTGCAGGCCAGTGGAGGGAAGGAGCACCTTACACCTCGAGACCTGCATCCACCCCACCACATGTTACACCAGGTTTCTCAAAAAGGTGTTGTTTTAATGGCAAGAATGAAGCTCCTTTACTGTTAATTTTCACAGAAAGGTCACAGCTTTTGTGTTTAACCTGGCTTCCAAGGAATTAGGATCTTCCAGCATAGTTGGGGGCAATCAGTTGCTGGAGGTCACTCAGTTAGATTTAAAAGCCACTCTGCCAGCATTCATGAAATTTATATCACCAAATTGCCAGAGTGATGAACCGCTAGGAGTTATGGAATATACCTGCACATTTCTGGTCTAATGTATCAGTCTGAAAGCAGGAGAGGGTTATTCAGACGGTGAATGAATATCTTAGATATGAGTTTCTGAACCATATAAAAGAGTCAAAGCAGTAACATGCCCCATCACTGAACCGTACCCACAACCAATGGACTCACTTTCAAAGACACCTCATCTAATGTTCTGGATATTTATTGCTTACTTACTTAATATTATTTTTTTCACTTTTTTATTTGCGTAGTTTGTTGTCTTTTACACATTAGCCATTTGTCCATCCTGTTGGATGTGGCCTTTCATTGACTCTATTGCATGTCTTGGATTTACTGTTTATGCCCACAAGAAAATGAATCTTCGGGTTGCGTATGGTGACATATATAAATTTGGATAATAATTTGACTTTGAAGTTTGAACTTTGCTTTAACAGGATTACACTGTCGGATTTATTGCTGCAGATAAATGTGTGTGACTAACAGAAAGCCCTTACAGTGCCTTTGTTACAGGACATAAAACTGGGCTAAAAGTCAACTACTCCACCGCAGAATTAAATAAGAAAATTTTTGCTGAAGACCAATAGAAATTCTGTTTAGAGAAATTTCTGCGCTTGCACTAATCCTACCCTAAAAAATTCTACTCTCTCTTCATTCCTGCTAACACTATCCAGATTCTAGCATTCACCTACATATAGGGTAGGGGCATTTACAATAGCCAATTAAGCTACTGATCTGCATGTCTTTGGCAAACCAGAGTACCTGAAGGAATCCCAGGCAATTACAAGGACAATGAGAAGACTCCATTCAAACAGCATGAGAAATAAGAGCAGCGATGGGGTCACTGAGCTGTAATGCAATCATGTTACGAGCTGTGTCACTGCATTTTGAATTTTGGAGTCACGCATTTGTGGGCATATGTGGTACATGTGAGCATATAAATATATGAACCACATTTCATTTGGGGTGGACTGTTTCCAAGCAACAGACCGGGATTTCCTTACAGAGATTCTCTTTAACTCAGGCAACTGCAGAGACAGCTGCATTATTAAAACCTTTCTCTAAGAGTGCTCAGAAACAGCTATATTTCAGAATATTGCAAGTGAATAGTTCCGGCTTCAGAGGTGCATCACACAGGGGTTGATATTAAATAGAGTAATGAGTCATAGTAAAGAACAGAAGCCCATCTTGTCCATGCCGAACCATTTAAATTACATACTCCCATCAACCTGCACTGGAACCATAGCCCTCCATATTGTATCATCATCATGTGCCACATCATATGACATAATCATTATGTGCCATGTCACAAGGGTGATCATGGTCCCATGACCATGGCAAATTTTCTTGGCAAGTTTTTCTGCGGAAGTGGTTTGCCATTGCTGCCTTCTGAGCAGTTTCCTTACAGGACGGCTGACCTCAGCAATGATCACCGCTTTTCAGAGATTGTCTGCCTGGTCGCATAACCAGGGCTTGTGATATGCACCAGCTGCTCATATGACCATCTGCCCCCATGGCTTTACATGACCCTGATTGAGGTGGGGTGGGGTGGGGGGGGGGGCTAAGCAGGTGCTACACCTTGCCCAAGGATGATCTGCAGGTTAGCAGAGGGTAGGAGCGCCTTACACCTCTTTTGGTGGAGATGTATCTCCACCCCACCGCCCACATTAGCTATGTAAAAAATGCACAGTACAAAGTATCTGACCAAGTTTCTGAACCGTGCAAGTCAACCTGTAAATGACAGTAGTGGGGATCAGCTTCATAAAAAAATTTACCCTTTCATTGGTCTGAGTGTCTGGATTGAAAATCACTCATTTTCCCTCAAAATATTCACAAAATGTATAGGTTTTAAAAGCCATCACAGTGTTTTATAACACTCCATCGATGGAATTGAAAGACATGCAGATTATCCACAAACTACATTGTAGATCTGAAATAATTCTTGGTACATTAAAGCAATATGCAAGCAAAGGTCAAATGGAAAAGAACCAACATCTTCTCTCCTGGAGCTCTACCCGGACCTTATCTAAATTCTCCAACCCATGCGGCATTGGTTCTGCCATATCCTTATCCCCAAATTCTTTGGATTATTCTGCTTCCCCAAGCAATCGGACGTACACATTCAACAATGTTTTGCTTGAAGTGCCTGTACTTCCATTCTGACCTTTGCACTCTTTAATTGACCTAGTATAGGCTTGGCAGGATACAATTTCTGATTTGTAAATGCTGGAAAAAAAAAGTTAATTTTACCTTGCAGTCAGACACAAATAAAAAAACAAATCCTCGTCATCACTAGTTAGAATTCAGTCAAAAATCAGCAACCAGGCAGGTTTTAAAAAGTGCAGACAACATTCCAAGGAAGCAGGACTTTACATTTTTCAACTTTTGTCCTTACAAATGTAAAATAAATAAATACACACAAAGATATGTTATCAACTTATGCATATTTATTTTCTATTATCATCTGTCAAAGCCTATACTTTTATTGTTAACACCAGAAATTCTGCAGATGCTGAAAATCCAAAGCAACACACATAAAATGGTGGAGGACCTCAGCAGATCAGGCAGCATCTATGGAAATGATGAAGTAGTGGATGTTTTCTGGCTGATACCCTCCTCCTGGACTGGAAAGGAAGGGGGAAGACACCAGGATAAAAAGGCGAGGGGGAGGGGAAGGAGGGTAGCTAGAACACAATTGGTGATGCTAAGTGGGTGGGAAAGGTCAAAGGCTGGAGAAGAAAGAATCTGATAGGAGAGGAGAGTGGAGCATAGGAGGAGGAGACCCAGGGAGAAGTGATAGGCAGGTGAGAAGAGGTAAAAGGCCGAAGTGGGAAACTGAAGATGAAGGAAAGGGGAGGGGAAAAATTTTATTGGAATGAGAAATCGATATTCATGCCATCTGGGTTGGAGGCTAATGTTAAGCTTTGATAAAATTCCGTGGCCCCCAAAACACCTAATTTTCTGCAAAATTAAAATTGAAATAATCGCCTAAAAATAAATGCTTCATTGCTACAATGAATAATATTTGAATTCTGCTGAAAAGAGTCTTTTCTAATGTGTCTATCTTCTCAGCAAAATACATACAGGTAGTTGGTCAAGGACATGGCATTCTATGCAGTGTTATCCACTAGGAAACTTTCTGCTCCTTCTAGACTTTAAACCACATGACGCCGCCACAAATGACTAGTCCTGGCTATTTAATTCCATTAGAATATCAGTGAAATCCTTACTTGAAAGGTCTCCTGATTTTGCTTGTAATCGGCGAATGTGAGATATCTGTCGTCCGCCATCCAAGGCTTCCAGGAAGTTTCCAGTTTCTGTAACAAGAAGCGACAGTCTAAGTTTTGGTAATGAAAAATACAATCTTTCTCAGAACTGCTGCTTCCATGGAGTTCTAGATAATGCTTGGTCATGAAAAATATGATTTTTTGCAAAAGTGCTGCTTTCATGGAGTTCCAACTAAAGTTTTACAAAACATGAGATGTCACTGCAAATATTAAGGAGGTAACAATTTTCAGAGAAGTTCGATGTCAGTGTCATTCAGTCAATTTGTGATAAATTCATTGACTTTGTTGCAAACCATTTTAATTCTGTAACTAATTGCTCCTGCCTTGTGGTGAATGAAGAGAAAAGAGAAAAAGTCCTTCGGAGGCAAGTTAGCTTGAGTCGCAACGATGCATTTAGTGAAGGGATGATATTCCGGGTGTATTGTCCACAGCAAATCAATGGCATTGACCAGACAGTGCACAGTGTGCCCATCTCAAACAGGCATTCTGAAGCTTGAAAACCTTAATCAGGACCTAACACTTACTTACGGACACCATTGCAAATCTGGCAAAAATTACGACTGTCAGCTTACGCTCAGAGTTGCTTCCTGTTATGCCGCTGGTGCTCAGGGCAGCTGTTTATGCTGTTCCTGTAATGATTTTGTTTGACCAGTCAGGGTTGTTAGCCCTGAGCTGAACCCTCAAACCTGCAGGACTAGTGGACCACTCTTAGCCTGGCCTCTACCCTTTGACCTATTTGACCAAGGGTCAAAGCACAAGGCCCTGACTCCAGCCAACATAGCTGTCCAGGTCATTGAGGCATGCAAGTCACTAGCCCCTACGACAAGGTTGTGGTCCTCTTGGAGGCTGCACTCAATGAGTGGTCCTTAATTTGACCACTGTAAACCGCAAAATAATAGGTAATTACTTTTATATGTACACTACAATGGACCCAGGACCAGCCTCATAATGGTGCTAAAGGTTCGCCTTAAGCTCATTATTTGCTGCCCTCTTTCACCCATAGCAACACCAGGGCTGCCTTGTTTCCCAAAATGGTTCATTTTCCCAGTGCCTCATGTGGTGAAGAATATTGGGATCTCAGAATAGTGTCCACAGCTCTCTTTCAAAATCAGCTTTGAGATCCTGATTCAAAGCAGGCCCCAGACTAATGTCTGCATGTGTGTGTTACAGGCAGGAGAGGAAGCCAAGATCACAGAGAGGTTAACAGGGACACGAGGAAATCTGCAGATGCTGGAAATTAAAGCAACACACACAAAATGCTGGTGGAACGCAGCAGGCTAGGCAGCATCTATAGGGAGAAGCGCTGTCGACGTTTCGGGCCCAGACCCTTCGTCAGGACAGGTTAACAGGGAGCATCTTTAACCAGAAAAATTGTTTCTTTGCTAATGTAGATAAGGATGAAAAAGTACACAAGTTGTGCTTCATGTTTAAAATATTGGACATAAATAAGTCCTAACTTCATTATTTTTAAAGTTGATGGTCGCAGGTGAAATGCTGAAGTTACAAACTTTGTTAAATACTAGCTACAATGGAGAGTAAAACCATGCAGAGTATAAAACCAGCTCTGCACCTAACCAACTTTGTCAGTTGCTTGATGAGAGAGCTATGTTAAAATGATCCCACAGGCAGATAAAATAATTCTTGCTTCATTCTGAAATCATCACAATTGTTGTCAGAGTAATAATTGCATCTATGTGACATTGCAGACTGCTAAAATAGATTTTCTTCTCAAAAGTGAGACATAAACATGTCAAGATTGAAATACCAGACATAAATACCTTTCATCTGACTCACAAATAAGTAAAACCTGATACTATTAGGATTTTTGTTTTGATAAAGTTGAAGAGGTAGTTTCTAAGAATTTCCCCTTCCAAGCTCTAGGCTTTGTCAAGAGCCAGAAGTGCCCTCAGCAAATCAGCTTTCAAGAGAACACCAGTCGCGTATCGTAAAACATCTGTCACCTATAAAGATGCACAGGAACTTGTCATGGCTATCAGCAGGCATCACCTTTACATTTTGCCTAAATTTGTCCTTCACAACACAAGAGAAACACCATCATCAGCAGTTGAAGCAGCAGGGAGCATCTGCTACAGGGCTTGGAAGTCAATCAAGAGCTGTACTTTGAAAGTGTAGGTAATGGGATATGCACTCATCCAGGACTTTTGACAGATACACCAGGGGCACTTTATAGCATCTTAAGACCAGTGCACAGAATGAATTATATATTATTATTAAATGCATTATTAAGCTCTCCATCATTGACTTTGTTATACAAGTTCCCCAATCTTGAGAACAGAGCATTGTCAACATGCATGTTCAGTGATGGTTGCTGATAACTCAGGAGACCTGAACATTATTTCATTTACCAGCTAGGATTATCTGTGTAACTGCCATGTAGAAAATGATATAATTGCGATGAGACTATTTGTTTGTGTACTTAATCTCAAAAGAGGTTAAAACGTGCAATTCTTCTGAATCAATCGATAATCTGTTCAAGGCCGTCAGAAGTGTTAAAATAGAAAACGGGCTCAGGCAGAGAGGAAAAAGTGCACAGATATGATCCAACAAATGATGAATAGATTTCTTCAATTGCAATCCTTCGCTCATCAGGAATGGCTATCTCCCAATGTATACCTTATACGGGGCTCTGAAAATGCATCAGCTGGGGATCTGCATACATAGTTCATCTTAGAGATTCATTACAACTGGGATGGTTGGTCATTGATTGTCAGTCCAGTCCACCACTGGCCATTGATTGTCAAACTAGACCACCATTGGCCATTGATTGTCAGTCTAGTCCACCACTTAGTCATTGATTGTCAGTCCAGTCCACCATTGGCCATTGATTGTCAGTCTAGTCCACCATTTAGTCATTGATTGTCAGTCTAGACCACCATTGGCCATTGATTGTCAGTCTAGACCACCACTGGCCATTGATTGTCAGGCTAGTCCACTGTTTAGAGATGTATTTCCAACTGGGATCTTTGGTCATTGATTGCCAGTTTAGTCCACCACTTGTTTCATCCATTCCTGATTATCCACTTCCTTTCCAGATTCAAGTTCAGATTCAGTTTATTGTCATTTAGAAACCACAAATGCAATGCAGTTAAAAAATGAGACAACGTTCCTCCAGAATGATATCACAAAAGCATGTGACAAAACAGACTACACCAGAAAATCCACATAACATTTGGCAATCCCCAATCCAGGGTCCGGAGAGGCTGCTGTGTATTAATATCATGCTACCGTCTTAGCGCGTTTCCCGGAAAGGAGCTCCAAATCCACCAGACAAACAAGACCAAAAACTAAAGCTACAAGACCTGCACAAAACCACATAGTTACAACAGTGCATACAATAGCATAATTGATAAAAAATAGACCATGGGCACAGTAAAAATAGTCCAAAGATGTTAAAGGACTATAAGTTTGAAAGAAATCACCACACAGTTTCCACAAGTCCTCAGGGTCCTGATAGACTCGTCATCTCACACCAGCGGCAGAAGGGAATACCCCCGCTATGGACTTCCACAGCACCGCCCAACTCAGCCTCGCAGACGCAGCACACAATGAAAGCTCCATCGAACCCAAGCCTCGCAGACGCATCACACACCAAAAGCGACCTGATCACAGTGGACTCCGAGTCCGTCGAACCTCCGAGCCGACGACCATCCCCTCCGGCACAGCTTCTCTGAGCACCATCCTCTGCTGAGCGTATTAAGATGGCCCCGCCAATGGCCATCGGCAACGTGACCCCGAGGACTGGAGGCCTGTTCTTCCCAGCAGAGTCCCCGACCTCACAGCAGCAGCAGCAACGAAGAAGGTCTTCCTGGAGATTTCCCAATGTTCCTCCGTGCTCCCATGTCCATTTCAATCGATTATGATTGCGCATGGCACCCCACTTCACAAATAACTGATAATCAGCTCCGGAGTGGCTGCTGCAAGCTGCGTCGCGCTGCCATCTTGGATTTTGTCATCCAACTCAAACACTGAGTGAGACTACTCTCTGAGTTGACGTTGATGTTGTATTTCTCCACAATTATTTTGAGGCTGTCCTGAAATTCAGAGGTAAATGTGTAGGATGGTTAAGTTGGATGAGGTGGTAGCATGGACACCTGAGTGTTTAGGACTGGCGGGCAGCACTGAAAAGACCTTGAGGAGGTGTGCTAGATACGTGGGTTAAAACCAAAGGAAAAATGGCTGGTGGCACTTTGCACTTCACTGCAAAGATGTTTATTAGTTGTGTCAAAAATTCAAACATATAAAAATTAGTAAAAATAGTGAAAAGAAAACTACCAATATTTACAAAAAATATCTACCAGAAATCACAATAGTAGCCTCATTCTGGTCCAGTATTAACTCCTGGCAGCCCTGGTCTCTCTCTTCCACTGAGAGCAATGAGCCCCATTTATTAGGCACCAGGACATCCCATCATAAAGTTCACTTAAGACGACACATGAATTAGAATACTATGCACCCCACATGTAGTTACAATCATATTACAAAATAAACAAAAGTATCTACATTAATTACAGTATACAAATATATACACATCCCCACACTAAAGAAATGGAATATTCTGCTGTGTACGGCAGGAAAGGCACCATAAAGCCAACCCAAGCTCGGTTTAGGACCCATTATGAGAATATACTAGGGGAAGACATTGGAGTGCACACTCTCAGTGAAACGACATCAGAATGACCAGGCAATGTTTGTGCGTGAGTGAATGCGTGTGTAGGGAGTGTGTTTACCGAGCGCTCTCCAGCACAAGATGGTAGTGGCAGGGGGAGGTATAAAGAATGAAGGAATGGGGAGAGGAGAGGGAGATGAGCGAAGAAAGAAAAAGTGAAAAGAAAGTACAAGAAGAAGTGAAAAAATGAGAGGGGGAAAACTGGAGTAAAGAATAAAGAGAATATGGGAGAATGAAAAATAGAAAAAGACAAAAGAAGAATTGGTAAGGCTGAATTTGGAGTATTGTGTACAGTTCTGGTCACCAAATTATAGGAAAGATATCAACAAAATAGAGAGAGTACAGAGAAGATTTACTAGAATGTTACCTGGGTTTCAGCACCTAAGTTACAGGGAAAGGCTGAACAAGTTAGGTCTTTATTCTTTGGAGTGTAGAAGGTTGAGGGGGGACTTGATAGAGGTATTTAAAATAATGAGGGGGATAGATCGAGTTGACGTGGATAGGCTCTTTCCATTGAGAGTAGGGGAGATTCAAACAAGAGGACATGATTTGAGAGTTAGGGGGCAAAAGTTTAAGGGTAACACGAGGGGAAATTTCTTTACTCAGAGAGTGGTAGCTGTGTGGAATGAGCTTCCAGTAGAAGTGGTAGAGGCAGGTTCGGTATTGTCATTTAAAGTAAAATTGGATAGGTATATGGACAGGAAAGGAATGGAGGGTTATGGGCTGAGTGCGGGCCAGTGGGACTCGGTGAGTGTAAGCGTCGGCACGGACTAGAAGGGCCGAGATGGCCAGTTTCCGTGCTGTAATTGTTAAATGGTTATAAGAAAAAACAGAAGAAAGGAATCAAATCAGCTAGCATCTTGCTTCCATTACATACATTGTATCCGATCAAAAGGGGAGAGTGTTGAACTGATCTTTGAGCAAAGAAAGCCAGATAACGTTATTTAGAAGACTTGGGTAAAGGATCAAAATTGGAAGCTGGGAAAGGAAAGCACTGAACAACAGTATATTTGTCCTGCCTCAATGAGTTGTGTTTGGACCTGCACTTCCCTGTGCAGAGGGCCACTGATTCACCGAGCAGGGGACCAGTCACTCTTTCTCATCAATATTCACCTTCTAATTGCTTGTTACACAGCCAGACTTCCCCAGCAGTCTTCAGAGCCAAGAAATGGGAGTCAGGGGTCGAAAACTAAATTAAAAATATTCATTAGGGGGAGATGCAGCAGAAGTTATATTTGAAGGCTGCCATGAGGCAAAACGAAATTAAATGGGAACTTGCCAAAAAAAAAAATCAATTCAGAATTTTTCTAAAATGCAAAGTAAAAAGCAACTCTTGGAAGTTAGGTGTTTGAACCTAAAAGCCTTATAAGCCAAACTTAAATAACCACAGTGACAGGAGCACATCTGCAGTTTATATTTAGTCTAAACGAGGCACCCAGCTGTGTGTTAAATGTCTGTGAACCTTCAGGTACCATTTCTGAGTGGAACCATGATCGAAACCAAATGGAGCGATTGTAAAACACTGCCGAGTTCACGGCTAACTAACCAAAGAAAACCTCTGTGCAATTTGAACTACATCCTAATCGTGATCCTGTGCAGATAAGTCATTACTGCTCCAGGCTTCATCACCCAATGGTTACACCTGACAACCAATGCAATTAATTATTTTATGCCTCAACATTTGCATCAATTATACACACCCGACAATGCTTTAAATCAACCAAGGCAACAATCAATAATAATTAAATTCACTGAAGCAACTCTGTGCTGTATGAGCCCTGATGAAGGGTCTTGGCCTGAAATGCTGACTGTTTATTCATTTCCATAGATACTGCCTGACCTGCTGAGTTCCTCCAGCATTGTGTCTCTGTTGCTTTGGACTTCCAGCACCTGCAGACTTTCTAGTTTTTATGATTGTGCTGTAATGTGTTAATTTAAGATAAGGATTGAATACATAGTAAGTTCCTCCAAGAGGATCACAACCTTGTTGTCATGGTATGGAGGCTTGTGTGCCTCAATGACCTGGAGAGTTACGTTGGCTGGAGTCAGGGCCTTGTGCTTTGGCTGTTGGTAGGGTCACCCATGCCAGACAGGTCAAAGGGTAGAGGACAGACTAAGAGTGGTCCACAAGTCCTCCAGGTTTGGGAGTTCAGCGTAGGGCTACAACCCTGACTGGTAAAACAAAATTGTTACGGAAACAACAATAAAGAATCTTCTACATCTGAGTGTGACGGTATTCCTGAGTCTCCACCTGGGATTTGCATGACTGACAGTAGTGAAAACTGAGAGAAAGCTACTGACGTGACGAAGGAAGCCCTGAACACCGCCAGAGATGGAGGACCTTCATTGCTGCCCTAAATGCCAGCGGTGTAACGGGCATTAAAGTACGTACATGGTAAGTTATCGAACGGCGGGATCAGGCTTAGCATGATGACACAGTTAAAAGAACAGTGCACAATACCAGCTTCGCAGTGCTCATCCTGTACAATTGCTTGGAATTCATTAGTGCTGATTACATTTTGGGAACCAGGCGAGTGCTTATTCATTACAGCAGGGGATCCCAACCCTTTTTTGTGCCACGGCCCCCTACAACTAACCGGGGGGGTCCTGGAACCCAGGTTGGAAACCTCTGCATCGCAGTAATGTTAGTGAAAAGGAAAAGCTCCAGCCATCAGCAAGTTGCCGACTACACCAGACTTGCACTGCAGACACATGCTCAACGTGATCTTTGTGGAGGCAGGCCCACAGCAGACAGGAATAATCCAGTCCTCCTGTTCTCCAGTGATACATTATTTCCCCCCAAGACTCAAGGGAGTTTTGGCAAAATAAATCAACTTTAGTTGGTGGGATGATGTACTTGCACTGATGCGGTCAGTTTGTCTCTTCTGCTGGTAAAATGGCTCAAAATCGGGCAATTTTAGTGCTATAACTCAGTGAACAAATATACTGCTACATTTAAAAAAACTATTCAGTCTGGTCGCCCCACTATGGGAAGGCTCTTGAGGCTTTGGAGGGGATGCAGAAGAGGTTTACCAGGATGCTGCCCGGTTTTGGGGACACGTGTTATCATGAGAGGCTGGACAAACTTGGGTTGTTTTCTCTGGAGCGGCAGAGGCTGAGGGGGGATCTGAGAGAGGTTTACATGATTATGAAATGCATAGACAGGGAGTATAAATTTCCAAGGGTTGAAATATCATAGAGAATACATTGGAGGTGAGAGGGGGTAGGTTCAGGAGGGATGTGAGGAGGGGTAAGTTTCTTACTCTGAGAGATGGCTGGAATTCACTGCCTGGTATGGTGGTAGAGGCAAATACATTAGAGGGTTCTAAGAGACATATGGATGTAAGGAAGATGGCGGGATATGGACATGGTGTAGATAGGAGAGATTAGTTTTTCAGCAGGTTCAGCACAATATTGTGGGCTCAAGGCCTGTGCTGGACTGTTCTCGGTTTGCTGAAGCTCGCTCATTGGTATTCAGCACCAGCTTCTGTGGATGCCTGCAATGCCACTCATTGTGCATGGTGCCAAAAAATAATGATTCGCTTTTGGTGGATTGAAGTTTCTGCACTGATAATTCAATCTCCAGAGACAAATGGCATGCCAGTAAAACAGTGTGAAATTTCTCAACATTCTTGAATCAGGACCAACAGGACTTGGGCTTTAAGTAATTCTCATTACACAGGCAATATCAGATTCATCATCGACCATGCAATCAAAGATCTTGAATCTTTTTTCCACTCTCCTGAGTGACAGTGTATTAAAGTAAGGACAAAAACCTTCATACAGGTTTTGTTCATTCAGATCTCTCCATTAAATGTTTTAACTAAATATAAATTAAATAGTGCAAATCACTCACTTTCAGCCCATTTTGGCCAAAACTATGCTGAAGTTTGCAGTTTTTCCATTTACAATAACAGGTAATAAGATTAAAATTTTATCTGTAAAATTTAAAACAAACACCATAAATGTATTCATAAATATATACACCATTCATTTCTGCCAAAGGGTTTCGACCCGAATTGTCAACGGTACTCTTTTCCATAGATGCTGCCTGACCTGCTGAGTTCTTCCAGCATTTTGTATGTGCTGCCTGACCATAAATGTGTTTGTGCTATTCCCTGGTTTGTGTGAACTTGAAATCAACCAAAAGAACCAAATCTTGGTTAGGATTAGCTATATGTGACAGCATTAAGGCCCTGGAAAGAACACAACATAGATTTACAGGAATGATGCCAGGGCAAGGGGTTTGTTTTAACAAAGAAATTGGAGGAATTAAGATTGTCCTCCCTGAAGCATAAAGGATTAAAGGAATAATTAGAGGAGATTATAAATGGTTCAGAATTGTATTCTACTGCCTGTTATGCCGCTGGTGCTTCGGGCAGCAATGAAGTTTCTCCATCTCTGTCTGTCCTTGGCAGTCTTCTCCATTGTGCCCCAGGTGTGGTTCAGAGTCCTCACTCTCAGCCTCAATGGTAAGACATCGAGTTGTTCAGAAAGACTAAAAAAGGAGGAATTGTTTTTAATGGGGAAAGCAGAGAGGAAGAAAAACTGAAAGTGATTAGCAATAGAATTAGATAAAACATTTCCTTCAGCGGGCTGCTGCGCTCTGGATTGCGATGCCCAAAAGGGCGGTAAACACAAATTCAATAGTAACTTTGAAAATAGTTTCTCTAATTGCTGAAGGGAAATAGTTTTACGGGGCTCGGGGGGAGCAGGCAAGTTGATCTAATGGGATAATCCTATTAAAGAACTGATGAAGTGAAATGGGAATGCATAAGCCTCTTCATGCACTGTATTATTCCACGCTTACATCACCATGCTGTGTATGATATAGGTAATCACGGACTTGTGACCATGATTGTTCCTGGCAAATATTTCTACAGAAGTGGTTTGCCATTGCCTTCTTCTGGGCAGTGTCTTTACAAGACGGGTGACCACAGCCATTATCAATACTCTTCAGAGATTGTCAGCCTGGCCTCAGTGGTCACATAACCAGGACTTGTGATCTGCACCAGGTGCTCATACGACCATCCGTCACCCGCTCCCGTGGCTTCATATGACCCTGATCGGGGTGGGGGGGGGGTATAAGCAGGTGCTACACCTTGTCCAAGGGTGACCTGCAGGCTAGTGGAGGGAAGGTGACCCTTACACCTCTTTTGGTAGAAATGTATCTCCACCCACCCTCCTACCTTTCTGTAGGACAGACTATAAAAAGCAAGAACTTCAACCGTGACATTCACAAGACATCATTGGACACTCTGCTGAATTGAACATTGTGGCGTTAACTATTGTTATACTGCAAGTTTTGAGTTGTCAGAACATACTTCTTCAGTCCAGCAAGTTCGAAAATCAACATTTTTGATCTTTACCAGTTCTTAAAGGACGTAGTACAATAGAATCAACTCTCTTGGCTAGAGGAGTGCACTGCTACTGAATGGATGCACGTTGCAATGATGAGATGGGAGGGCAGTCACAAGAGATCAGGAGGACTGGATAAGCTGCTGACAGTAGGAAAGGGCTGTGGAAACACCTTCTCCATCCCATAGCTTGCTGATCCCTCAACCAGACCCATCACCATGTTAGGGAACACTCTGGTGTTAGGGTATATTACAAATATTAATTTCAGCAGCAACCAATCTTCCAACAAGAACATGGATTGTAGATTGAATGCATTCCTGAACAATAGTATCCACAGGGCTGTGGACTGGAGTTGATTGCAAACCAGACAATGCTGATTAACGTTCATTTTGGGTGTCTGGAGTGTGGTTACAATGAAGGAGGTGTGTGAAAACTATATGTAACTTAAAGGAAGCCTTGTAGATACATTGTAACTATAGAATTGTTCCACTGTTACCTTTGATCTTTAGCATATAAAAATGTCATGTAATATTGGGTCAGGAGGCCTCTTCCTCCCAGAGTGTCTCATTATGATGGTTGCTGCTCGTTTTTGTTGAATAAAATATTTCTAGATCCACTAGCTTCAGTATCTTTCCAAAGACTTTGTTCATGTCACCATGCTTAAATCAGGAATCCTGACAGGAGTTTGCTATGGAAGATATTATGAGCATATAAGTTTGATCTCTAAACACTTGCAGTACTTTCAAATTCCTATGGCCACTGTGCGAGCAGATCCAGAATGAAAGAGAAGTAGATGAAGCCTCCTCTCTTAGTGTACAGAGTCTGAGAGACCCTAGCTTTGGGGATGCAGCAAAAATTTGACAGCTAGCAGAAATCAGCATTAGCTGCCTAGAAGCTGTGAGTAACCATCATCCCCTTAGCGAAAGCAGTCAAGCATGTACGTGAGATTACGTTGTGAATCAGGACATTATAGACATCAGCAAAGAAGAGGAGTACATTTTATGTGCTGGTCCTGTAAACCTTGTAGCCAACAGATACAGGTGGGTTAACAAAATCTGATGATCTTATGGAGAAAAATAACTGCTTTCTTCAGTTCAACAAGTTTGAAAATCAACAATTCAGGAATAGCTTCTGCCCCTCTGCCATCAGATTTCTGATTGAACCTTGAACTCATGAACATTACCTCACTCCTTTTTTGCACTACATTTTAAATTTACTATTTTCTGATTTATATATACTGTAATTAACTGTTTTTATTATTATGTTTTGCATTGTACTGATGCCAAAAAGCAACAAATTTCATGACATAAGCTGGTGTTGGTAAACCTGATTCTATTCTTTAAAAAAATTACTATTCAAATCATTTGGTCTAGTTTTATATTGGGAAAAAATGTTTTAGGATGAATGAAACACCCTCCAGAAACAATGGGAAGATGGATTTTCTGACGGACATGGGTACACTTGTTCTATCCTGAGTTAAGCTGATTCTCAAAGACACAACACTGGTTTTACATTGCATAAATGCATTGCCAACTCCATATCTCCAGTTCCTGAGACTCACACCACCAGGTTCAAGAACAGTTACTACCCCTCAACCATCAGGCTCTTGAATGAAGGAGGATAACTTCACTCACTCGCCCCATCATTGGAATGTTCCTACAACCAATGATCTCACTTTATCTTCTTATCTCATGTCCTTGTTATTTATTTATGTTTGCATTTGCACAGTTTGCTGCCTTCTACACTCTACTTTTGCCATTGATCCTGTTACAGTTACTATCCTGTAGATTTGCTGAGTGTGCCCGCAGGAAAATGAATCTCAGGGTTGTCTGTGGTGACATATACTCCACGTACTCTGATAACAACGATTACTTTGGTTGTCACTCTGTTGAACCCACCAGATAATATTTTCTTGCCTTGCTAACCCCATCCATTAACCTTTCTAATCATTCTTCTGGAAGCCTTCCTTAAAGTTCACTTCTTTCGTTTTGGGTCAGGCTTAACTCATTTTTGTGATGACCACCGTGGAGTTGCTTTTCTAGCTTAGAGGTGACACGATAGAGCAAGTTGTTATGAAGGATAGCAGTCACAATCTGCACATTTATATTTCAGTACGAGGCAGAAGAGGAGGATACTCAGTGAGAGGAACTTTTGTTCCTGCAAATTGTGACAGTACCTTGGGCATTCCATCATATTTTAAGTCAAGTCACTATTTATTGTCAGTTTGACCATAACTGCTGATACAGTGCATAGTAAAAATGAGACAACGTTTTTCAGGACCATGGTGCTACGTGAAACAATACAAAAACTACACTGAACTACGTAAAAACAACACAGAAAAAACTACACCAGACTACAGACCTACCCAGGACTGCATAAAGTGCACAAAACAGCGCAGGAATTACAATAAATAATAAACAAGACAATAAGTTTGTGTCAGTTCAGACTGGGTATTGAGGAGTCTGATAGCTTGGGGGAAGAAACTGTTACATAGTCTGGTCGTGACAGCCCGAATGCTTCAGTGCTTTTTCCTAGACGGCAGGAGGAAGAAGAATTTGGTTGCGGGGTGAGTGGGGTCCTTCATAAAGCTGTTTGCTTTGCGGATACAGCGTGTAGTGTAAATGTCTGTAATGGCGGGTAGAGAGACCTCGATGATCTTCAATGAAAAGGAACCGTCTTCAAGGCTTCCCACACTTTTTCATGTTATGGACCCCTACCAGTAACTGAGGGGTCCGTACACCCCAGTTTGGAAACTCCTGTAAATACTCTAAGATTTGAAAGATAGATCACAAAATCTGAACATAAAGTCAAAAGAGGGTTCCTAAAACTTCAGATTCAGAAGAGAGAAGGACCTAGTACCAATGTCCGTTGTTGTTGGCATCCCACCAGGAACAGATGCATTTTTTTCCATCATTTTCCTGGTGAAACAATCCAGGGAGAGCAGACATTTGATATATGAAACAAATTGGCATGTTGTTCAAAGTAACTTTTTTTTTCCCTCCTCATAAAAGAAACTTCCAGTGGGCATACAATAATCTTTCAAGAGTCTTTTGAGGTTTTCTATAAAGGATTTTGTGGCTTTTTTTTAATAAGTTGCATGAAGGATTTTGACTGAATGGAAATCTACTTTCACCATTATAGTGTTGATTAAATCACGGAAGACAAACTCAAAGCAGATTAACTTTGAAGGATTTTGTTACATATGTAACAATGAAATAGAAAACGAATATAAAATATAAAAGCCTCTTCAGAATTTATGTACCTGAAGAATTTTAATTTTCTCAGCCATGCTCATTCATGTAGCTTGACACTTACCTGAACTCTCTGTTCCTTTAACCTTTCACACCTACAACCATCTCCTTCTCCCAATCTTAGTTCAACTGATTTAAAATTCTGTTTCAACCCCCTTCTGCCTCCCTGCTTTTACAATCTTAAGTGCAATCCATCACTTTGACCAGTTGTTTGAATAATTTTCCTCATAATTTTCTTTTACTCTCTCTTCTTTGAAGTATTTGGGGGCAATTAAAGGGATGGGCAGATGATGCAAGATTTAAATAACTTTTATGGCCGTACAACAAATTTAGTATTTAAACTGAGGATGGTCATGTCCACTGTCACACCCACTAAGTCTGTTTAAAAAGTAAATGATAAAACAGTATTTTTAAGTAAAAACAGTATATGGGAATATCAGTGTACAATACTCAGCTTAATACTACCGCACAGTCCTGTAGTAATTTTATGCATTGCACTATACTGCTGCCACAACAAATTTCAAAACATATGTGAGTGATAAACGTGATTCTGATATGGGTCTTTATTGTGGACTGAGAGTGGGAAGGGGACAGGGAGAGGGGAATCATAGTTTTGAAAAGGGGAGGAAGCGGAAAGCACCAGAGAGACATTCTGTAATGACCAATAAACCAATTGTTTGGAAACAAGTGACCTTGCCTGGTGTCTCAGGGCTGGGTGTGCCTGCACCCATGCCACCCCCTAACCCTGGTACTCCTTCTCTACCACCTGTCCCACACCTCTCCTGCAGCACTCCACACTCACCATTCCCAACATCCTTTGCAGCCCCATATTAACAAATTTGCTCTCTGGTTCACGTTGACTAACACGGTACTGTGCAAAGGTCTGAAGCACCCTAGCTACATATGTGCCCAAGACTTTTGCATCTTACTGTATGTTTTTAAGATTTGAGATTTACAATGACTGCTCAGATTTCACAAAGAGATATGATGAATAACATTAATTATCCTTCTGAACCTAGTAGTCTTTACTACTACTGCTACTCCAGACTGTTATGTGACTGGCGTTTAGGGTAGCAGTCAAGACCTTCTATCTCTGGTGATGTTCAGGGATTCCTTCATCGTATCAGTAGCTTCCTCTCAGTTTACATTACCGTCAGTCATGCAAGTCCCAGATAGACACTAAGGAATACCATCACACTTTGGATGTAGAAGGATTCCTCACTGTGGTTTCCTGAACAGTCAGGGTTGTTAGCCCTGAGCTGAACCCCCGAACCTGGAGGACAGGTGGACCACACTTAGTCTCACCTCTACCCTCTGACCTGTTTGGCATGGGTGACCCCATGAAGAGCCAAAGCAGAAAGCCCTGACTCGAGCTAACATGGCACTCTGGGTCCCTGAGGGACGCAAGCCTCCAAACCCTACAATAGATTTGTGGTCCCCTTGGAGGCCAGACCTCTTTGGGTGCAGTAAAACAAATCCCAAATTAAGTAACCTTCTTGGTACATTCACTAGATTGATTCATGGGGAGGGAGGGTTGTCTCAGGAGGGGTTTAAAAGCACTAGAGGTCTCAGAGTCACAGAGAAGAGAAAAAGGCCTTTTAGTTCACCAAGTCTACATCGACCCTGTAGTACTATTGTACCTCCTATGCATTGGCAATTCAGATGCTTGTCTGGGCTCTTCTGTGAGTCTCTGCCTCAATCGGGCAGTGTACTCCAGATCCCAAATGGCCTCTGGGGGGAAAAAGGTTCTTTGAATTGCCGAGAGTCCTGCTATATCAATGGTATGAACTGAAATAATTCCAAGTACATTCAACATACACTTATTGGCCACTTTTATTCAGTATAGGAATGGAACCTTGTGTGGTCATCTGCTGCTACAGCCCATCTCCTTCAAGGTTCGACATGCTATGCATTAAAAAAATGTCCTGCCCCCCACTGTTGTAATCCATGGTTGCCTTCCTGTCAGCTTGAACCAGTCTGGTCATTCTCCTCTGACCTCCCTCATTAACAAAGTTTCCACCCACAGAACTGCCCCTCCCTGAATGTGTTTTGTTTCTCACACCATTCTCTGTAAACTCTTAGAGACTGCCGTGTGTGAAAATTCCAGGAGATCAGCAGTTTCCGAGATCCTCAAACCACCCCATCTAGCACCAGTCATGCCATGGTCAAAGTCACTTTGATCATACCTCTTCCCCATTCTGAGATCTTTGGGTTGAACAACAACTGAACTTCCTGCTCATGTCTGCACGCTTTTATGCATTAAGGTGCTGTTCCTGGAGCTTGGCGACCGACCATTTTCTGACATTCTCCAGGCGCGGCTCGGAAGATGGCACCTCCGGGGTGCGGCCCTGTGGACGACCGATTCCAGGCCGGTGTTGCTGACTGAGGCGTCGCGGGAGATGGAATATCAGGATTGCGCTGCGGCGGATATACAGACGGAGATCGCAGTAGTCGAGCGGTCGCACTCTCTCTCTCTCTTTATGGGGGGAGAGTTGGCTGTCGATTCTCGAGTCGGGAATCCCAGAATAAAAAGCGAAGTGGCAGACTGTAATACTGTAACCGCGACCGCCAGTCTCCCCTTACACCGTGAAAACGGGTGACATCGCTCTGTCCCTGGTCAGCCTGTGGTCTGTCGAACTGCTGGGTAAACGGTAGTTTTTGTTGACAAGCCGATCATGGTCTCGCTTCGGGGCTTTTGCTGTTGTTCGGTGGATGGTGGGCGCTGACACTTTTTGCTGAAACGGGCGGGGGGAGGAGGGAGGATGATGCTTTGATGCTTGCTGCTATTTGTATGTGGGAGGGGGATTGGGGGTTCTAATGCTCTTCTCTCTTTCTTTTGGGGCTCTGTTTTTTGTGAATGCCTCCAAAGACAAGTATTTATGGTTGTATACTGGATACGTTCTCTGATAATAAACGGAACCATCTGAAATAGCAGTAGGCAGTTCTATATAACAAGGGTCTCTGACAACATCAGAACTGCATTAACTTGCAGAAGCTTGGTGTTAACAGCTCAATGCTGGTAAGCACTGCGAAGCACGAAGTTTTCAGTTGCCAATCTGCAAAATCTGCAAATTTTGCTCTTTCATTTCAAATCAACCCCTTTCAGAGTTTCCAAATGATTACAAGACTTTGAATGTGCTGTCTCAGCACACAATTTCCATACTCAAGACTTATAGATTTCAAGGCAGTTTAGATTTTATAAGGGTGTACGATTTTCATAGATTATAGGGGTGTGTGGGGTGTCCAGGGATTGGTAGCACCTCTGGTGAGGGGGCTTGTTGTGCCCATTCTGGGACACAACACTCACCTTTGTCCCCACCAGACACTCAGCTCTCACCTGTGGCTCCAAGTAGCTGTTTGCATGTGACAATAGCCACACCCTCATATACCACTTTGACAGACGGGCTAAACCAAGCAGCTTCATACCCCGGTGAGATGTGGACACGCCTGTCAGCTCTGGTGGACTGGGCGGATGGGATCTACAGTGAGATCCAATGGCCAGGAGGGCGGTACTGCAACGCTGCACTGAGAGCGAAGGGCATAACAGGGCACAGAAGGCATCATGGTCATCGAGTGCAACCAAGGAAGATCCCAGTTTGTGAGGTTTGTTCGTACCACTGGATCAGGACTTCTGAGGTCGAAAGAGTGGAACTGTCCCAGTGCAACAGCTTTACCACACAGGTTTCCTGTCATCATTGGACACAATGGACAACCACCAGATTTCACAAACATCAAAGATCAAAGAAACGATGGCAGACTTCAGAAAGGTTAAGTCGAGGGAACACCCACCAATACTCATCAAAGGATTAGAAGTGGAAAGTGTGAGCAATTTCAAGTTTCTGGGTGTTAATATTTCTGAGGATCTAACCTGAACCCAACATATCAGTGCAGCTACAAAGAAGGCATGAAGAGGCTGTATTTCGTTAGGAATTTGAGATTTGGTATGTCACCAAAAGCACTCGCAGTTCCTGCAGACGTAATGTAGAGAGCATTCCAACTAGCTGCATCACCCTCTGGGATGGGGGATTTACTGCACAGGACTGAAATAAGCTGCAGAGTTAATCAGTTCCATCATGGGCACTAGCCTCTGTAGCATCCAGGACATCTTTAATGAGTGATGCCTCAAAAAGGCAGCATCCATCATTAATATGGACCCCCGTCAACCAGGACATGTCTTGCTCTCATTGCTACCTTCAGGAAGGAGGTACAGAAGCCTGAAGGCACACACTCAATGATTCAGGAACAGCTTCTTCCCCTCTACCATCCAATTTCTGAATGAACATTGAACCCATGGACACTACCTCACTACTTTTTTATTTCTATTTCTTGTACTACTTGTCTAATTTAACTACTTAATGTGTGTGTGTGTTTGTGTGTGTGTGTGTGTGTGTGTGTGTGTGTATTTACTGTAATTCACAGTTTTTTCCCCCTATTATCATGTATTACATGTATTGCTGCCACAAAGTGAACAAATTTTACAGGCAGTCCCCAGGTTATGAACAAGTTCCGTTCCTGAGTCCGTCCTTAAGTCGGATTTGTACATAAGTCAGAACAAGTACATTCGGTATTATTTAGTGTCAGTTAGTCAAACATTTGTCTTAGTATATAGTATATATTTTACCATTCTATGCATATAAAACACTTAAGAAACATATGTATTCCAATAATTAAACCACTGCGTTGCTTAGTAATAATTATAGCTTTCATCGGGGCAGGGACTTTCACATGCTCCATTATTCTCACTTTATCCTTTAAAATTGTTCCGATCATTAACTGACTGTAGCCTAATGCTTTTCCAACGACCAATGACATTTCACCTCTTTCCAAATGCTTCATTATTTCCACTTTATTTTCAATCGCGATTGCTTCCCGTCAACGGAACAGAAAGACTGCGGGCTCTGCCGGGTCCTAAGGACCACCGCACTGAATTCCCCGGGTCCTAAAGTCCACCGCACCGAGACAGGTTAAATGGGACAAGTGGGGGCTGTGCTGGGTTTGGGTATTTGATCCTCCACAATATTCTGTGTGGGAATTTAAACTGGAGGTGGCAGTGTTTTTTTTAACCAGGTCGAGTTGCGAGCTCGACATCAAGTCGGCACAGATGGAGAGCGTGCTCGGAAGTGGTCTGTCACTGGATCGAACTCAGGAACTTCCGTTCCCGAGCCCAGCACTGATCTCACTCCACCAACAGCCGACCGGGAAAGGGGGGGTGGGGTCAGGGTGACTCTTGCTAAGAAAAATTTAAGCCAAATACAAAGTTACACACTCAACACACTGTCAACAGCAATGACTTAAAATGGCGGACAGTGTCGCGATCCAACTTAAAATGGCGGACGACGTTCTCCTTCCTTTGTTCGTAAGTCGGACATTCATAACTCGGGGACTACCTGTAAACCTGATTCCGAAAAGAATTAAGTACCAAATTAATTCAAAAGCACTGCGGCATCTCGTATTGGAAAAGGGGCTGAAACTCAGGTTTAATTTTTTTCTTCATTGCAACACATCTGATGCAGAAATCAGCCTTAAACAACAAAACCAGGCAATTTTTAAAAGTCATTCCAAGTTCTTCTGTGAGTACAAATTTGTGTTCTGCACAATGTCTGTGTTTTCCCCTCTATAGTGCCTGGCTGGAAAACAGTTTGAGTACTGTACATCAGATCTTGTCATGGGCAGCTGGGGTGGGAGCAAACCTGAGAAAGTGATCAGAGACAAGCTGTGCAAGAAGGAGGTGCCTATCACTCCCCTCCCACAGCAAATGCACACCCGGATGAAGCAGGAATCTTTTGCTCGATTTCTTTCACCAGATGGAGCCATGTGCAGGGAAATGAGAATTCAGCTGGGGATGATTCTGCACAGCATCCATATTCAATATTCCCTCCGGATACAATTTGTATTTGATTGCTGTATTATTATAAGAACTTACCCTGGGCTTAGAGCATGTGCAAAGCAAAATTAAAAACTCTCAGCGGCTGTCATGCCAAATTATAATCTTCAACTCTAGAAATAAATATTTCAAGTGTTTGGATCTAATTACTGGCTAATCTGTTTCAGTGGAAGAGTCACTCTTAAAGTATGAGAGGATAAAATTTAAATAAAATTCTGCTGATGCTGGAATTCTGAAATTAAAGTAGATTAAAGTAGACTAGCTGGGTTACTCAGCTAGTCAGACAGCATCTGTAGTAAGAAAAATAGTCAGTGTTGAAGGGGGTTCAACTCTCACTCAAAGTCAGCAAGACCAAGGAACTGATTGTAGACTTCAGGAGAGGGAAATCAGAGGTTCATAAGCTGGTCCTCCTCGGAGGATGAGAGGTGGAGTGGGTCTGTAACTTTAAATTCCTCTGTGTTACTATTTCAGAGCACCTGTCCTAGACACAGCACAGAAGTGTAATTGTCGTGCCCCTAAGCTTTACTCCTTAGGAGTCTGTGCAGATTCGGCATGACATCTAAAACTTTGACAAACTTCTATAGATGTGTAGTGGAGAGTGTATTGACTGGTTTTGTCACGGCCTGGTATGGGAACACCAATGACTTTGAATGGAAAATTCTACAAACGGTAGTGGATTCGGCCCAGTACATCATGGGTAAACCCCTCCCAATCATTCAGCTCATCCATATGAAATGCTGTCATAAGAAAGCAGTATCCATCATCAGGGACCCCCCACCACCCAGGACATGTTCTTTTCTCACTGCTGCCATCAGGTAGAAGGTACAGGAGCCTCAGGACTCACACCACCAGGTTCAAGAACAGTTACTACCCCTCAAGCATCAGGCTCTTGAACAAAAGAGATAACCACACTCACTTGCCAATTCAGTGAGATGATCCCACAATCAATTCTCTCACTTTAAGGACTCTTCATCTTATGTTCTTGTTATTTATTACTATTTATTTATATTTGTATTTGCACAGTTTGTTGTCTTCTGCACTCTAGCCAATCTTTCACTGATAGTCCTAAGGTTACTATTCGATAGATTTGCTGAGTTCGCCCGCAGGAAAATGAACCTCAGAGTTGTATATAGTGACAGTTCTGTACTTTGATAAAAAAAATTACTTTGAACTTGAAACTTTAACCATTTGCTTTCCATGGTTTCTGCCTTACCTGCTGATTGCTTTCAATACTTAATATTTTTTTAAAAATTTATCGTTTACAGTCTTAGAGTGTAGCAGGAAGTTTTTCAGCTGCTGGAGATTGCATTGAATGAAGACCTCATTTTGTGACCTGCTAGCAACATTCAATTCACGGAGGTGTCTTGGCAATGACTGGCTCAGGGTTTGTGGGGTAGGAGATGAAGACATGCCCCACAGTGAAGAACAAAGTCCTCCAGACTCTTCAAGGACACCGCATCATACCTACAACTCCGTGATGAAAAGGCTCAAGCCATCACTACTGAGATATGTGATCTTCAGAGGGAAGACTTTTGGCTCTCATCACACGGCTGCTTTTTCCATGGAGATCAAGGTCACATGGACCCTTACGTTCCTTGTGACTGGAATTTCCCAAATGACTGCAGCTGGCATCTACCACGTTTTCCTAACAGCTTCCTGCCTGTTGCTTTGGAGGGGTCAGCGAGGCACTGCATTCATGAGGGAATGATTTTCTTCTTTGCTTCTTAGGAGGACAGAGATGTACTTTGAGCTAGACAGTTGGATTCGTCAGCATTGTTGACTTCCCATCAATGGAGGCCGTAACTGACCACACTTTCTCACAAGCCTGGACACTTTCAGGCAACAGAAAGATTCCCATTCTTTCACTGTCCAGGTTGTTGTGGAGTATCCGAGGAATTTCCAGGTGATGACTGCCCATTTCTTCGTCATGGTGGAATCTGCACTGTCAGACAAATTTAGCAGATGGCATTACTTCTGCAGGGATTCTGGAAGAAAGGGCAACCTTCTACTTCCCTAGCTCATCACATGAGTGCAGTCCCAAATACCAGATGAGCCAGGACACATTGAATGCCATCAAGTGACAAGGATAACAATGGAAAGTGTCATAAGCCTGCAGATAATGAAGTTCCATTGGCTGCATCAGTTTGGGAATCCCTCGCGGTGCAAGCCAAGTATACTGTACAACCTAGCGAACTGGAGACAACAAAGAGACTCAAATTGTGCCGGCCGGTGGCGTAGTGGCATCAGCACCAGGCTTTGAGGAAAGTGATCCAGGGTTCAAATCTGACCGGCCCCCTGCGTGCTTTCCATCCATGCTGGGTTGAGCATCAAGCTAGCAACTCAGCCTCTTTCAAATAAAAATCAGACAAACTGCAAGGTTGCTGCCCTATGCGCCCCAAGGCGCGGAGAGGAATTACATTAACAAAGAGACCCTCAAGGCACCAAGTGAACAAGAGATAGAAGACAGAGCCCAGAAGGATGTCTCCATTTAGCACTCTCATGTTCTTAAGACCATTAGATACAGGAGCAGAATGAGGCCATTTGGCCCATCCAGACTGCTCTGCCATTTCATCATGGCTGATCCATTTTCCCTCTCAGCCCCAGCCTTCTGCCTTCTCCCCGTGTCCCTTCATGCCCTGACCAATCAAAAATTCTTCCTCCATTTGGGCAGTGGGAAGGTATTAGCTATGAGGGATAAAGGGGCTCTTTGATGGACAGCTTTTATAATGAGTTGGCAAAATCATTGTCCCTAGTGGGAGAAGTGTGACCTTTTCCACATTCTAATTATACCAACAACGTAGTACCCCCATAACCATGTGATGAGGAACCTAGGAGAGGATGGAAAGGACCAAGTGCTGAGATTAGAATCGAGACACCCATACCAAACTGAGACGAGGACAGGGTTCTAAACTGGATGCTAGGCAAGTTTCCAAACTAGAGCTGACAATTGAGCACTGAACCTCCATTCAAGTTCAGGTCTCTTTAAATATTAAAATCCTGGCGCCAAAACATGGCTGCCGAGTAGCAGGGCGGGCCTGAGTCTTTAAAGGGGCCGCACTAACTATCCACATTCTGGAGAGTTAAAGTGTCTAAACCCTGGAAGCTGGCATGGTTGGGTGCATGTCGTAACAGATAGTTAAAAATCATTCACAAGTGGGTGCATCTGCACCGATTAGAAGGCATTAATGAACGAATCTCCGATCCAAGTACTCAGGTAGCTTGTCGCACTGTACTCACCTGCAGGCCACCTGAAATGTTTTTACAAGGACATGAAATACATTATGCATTACTCAGTAAGTGGGGATTCTCACGCCTGGAGGAGACGACTCCAGCCAGGCGCTTCGTAAGTTGGCCTTTCAAGATGTCCAAGATCCCTTAGCACACCAGATCTCCCTGCTGGCACTATTGCACTAATGAGCATGCCCAGACCTCACTTGTTAAATCTAGAGGCTCTCTGCCTGAAGCCTCCCTTTCCTCCACTGCAGCCAGTGTCGTTCCTCGCTGCAATGGGAGTGCATCTTTACCGGTTGCCATCCTTGTTGGCATGCAGCCACCTGTCAGAGCTGAATCTGACTGTGTGTGGTTCAGAATCATGTTTAATATCGCTGGAATATGTCGTGAAATTCATTGTTATGCAGCAGCCATACATTGCAGTACATAATAATAAAAAAACTAAATTACAGTAACAAGTATGTATAGATTAAAAAAGTTATATTAAATAATGGTGCAAAAAGAGGGAGGAAAAAGAAGTATTGAGGTGGTGTTTATGGGTTCAATGTCCATTCGGAAATCGAATGTTTCTGAATCACTGAGTGTGTTTCTTCAGGCTTCTGTAGTTCCTTCCTGATGGCAGCATTGAGAAGAGTGTATGTCCTGGGTGATGGGGGTCCTTAATGATGTCGTTTGAAATTATTGCTCCTTGAGGATGTCCTGGATGCTGGGGAGGCTGGTGCCCATGATGGAGCTGACTGAGTTTACAACTTTCTGCAGCTTACTTTGACGCTGAGCGGTGTCCCCCACCCCCGGTCCCCCAAGACCAGACGGTGATGCAGACAGTTAGAATGCTCTCTGTGGTACCTCTGTAGAAATTTGTGAGTGTCTTTGGTTACATAACAAATGTCTTATACAGAGGAGGCACGCCCTCTGTATAACTGCATCAATTTGTTCCATCAAGAAGCGCCTCAGCACACACAAACCATCCCAGCGCCAACTCAAATGTCTCTTCGGAAAATTTCACAAGATTATGGAGCAGATTTGACCAAAGACCAGAATGACTTAGGACATGCAAACGAGATAAAATCCCAATTTAGGCTCCTGTCTTTACTGCAGTTAAGGCATGTTTTGATTTTTATTTGTGGTATGCTGAAAAGTTTGCAATCAATTCTACTGATGTCATTTCCAATATACATGGGAAAAGCAGTTTGAATCATTCATTTTTACCTTAAATAAGTGAAATATATGAATAGGACTTCCTAGGGACTGAAAAGTGGTGAAAATTGTGTGGCGAAAAATCTGGTCTTACACTCTCCCACCTTAGGAAACATCTTCTGCACATCCACTCTGTTGAAGCTTTTTACTACTCAATAGGTTTCAATGAGGTCACCTCTCATTTTTCTGAACCCTAGTGAATACAGACCCACAGCCACCAGACACTCTTCACATGACAAGCCATTGAAACCTGGAGTCATTTTCGTGAACCTCCTTTGAGCCCTCTCCAGTTTCAGCACATCCTTTCTAAGATAAGGGTTCAAACCTGCTCACAATACTCCAAGTGAGGCCTCACCAGTGCTTTATAAAGTTTCAACATTGCATCCTTGCTTTTCTGTTTCTCCCTGTTTTTGACTCAGCAATTCTGTGCAGTGGTTGGGCTGAGCTGTTCTCGGATCTTGGAGATTTACTTGCAAACGTTCCCTCGCCGAACGAGGAGACATCATCAGGGCACTGTTCAGAGCATTCGGAGGACACACCAGAATTAACAGCACACTGACGATGTCTCCTCGTATGGCGAGGAGACGTTTGCATGTAAATTGCCAAGATTGGAGAACTCAACCCAGCTATCAACCAGCCGAACTACACATCTTCCAAATTATTTCTAACCCTGAGTAGTGTGGTGTATGCACTGTGAGGCACAAGGCGTGGAGGCTGTACGAAGGAATGAAGGAGTTTGTGTGTGGTTTCTCCCTGCTGGCATTGAAACATGCTCTTCGCAGAATTCCAAACAAATCCATGCCAACCACCCTTTCTTCAGTAGGCAGAACTTACCCTCCACCCTACATGACTTTCATTTTTATCAAGCAATAACCCATTGACGTTTTTAAACAAACATCTGCTGAGTGAAGAATCGCGCAGGAAGTAATAGAGAGACTGAATTCAGCCAGGTTCATAAAGCTACAACAGAAAAAGAACCATATAATTACCACAACTAAAATGGTTTGGCATGATTTTGCATTTTTATAGTCATGAACAGAATGCAAGAGAATTCTGAGGGAGGGTACATCTGATCCACAGCACCGTGCAACTCTGCGAGCAGACGACTTCATCCACATAAACTCCTTGATCTCACTAAGTGCTGGGACATAGGAAGCCACATTCATGGTTCTTCAAGTATTCCCTGCATCTGGGATCCAAGCAAGAGCCAGGGATATTTGGAAATCTTGGTTAATTTGTTTATTAATTAGGATACAGTGCAGAGTAGGACTTTCTGGCCCTTTACGCCACACTGGCCAGCGTTTGAAACCCTTCCAAAAAGTTACATCCAGTCTCGCTCCTGTATTGATTTTGTCATTTTCCTAGCACTAATTCTATGCCATTTTCATGGTATTGGCAGGAAGCTATGCAATGGATTTCAACTTTAAGCTGATTGCTACTTGCTACAATCATTAAGAACGAGAGCTTTTTTCAAGATCAAAATCCCTTCTCCCTTCAGGTCAACATTGCTGTCCTTCATTCAAAAAGGGGAGCAGATGGCTTGATTAGCAAGACGCTCTTGTCAGCCGTGGTGCAGTTGGTGCCACTTGTTTCTGAGGCAGAATTTGCACTCAAGTTCCACCACTTAGATACAAACCCAAAAAATTAGACTATTTCTCTGATATAACATTGAAAAAGCGCCGCTCTGTTAAAAATAGTCTCTTGGATAACACCTCACTTCCAAGGCATTGCCTGGACTTTCAGGTGGATGAAAAAGCACTCTTCTTAAAGAAAAGCTAGAGAGTTATTCCAGAATCCTGTTCAATATTAATCTCTTATTCAATGCCCCTAAAACAGATTATCATCTTTTATGGGAGCTTGCAATATACAGATTAACAGCTATTAATGAACATAACACCTACTTTGCCACTTCCATACAATTCAATGCCTGGGAAGACTTCAGGACAATCTTTTGCTTCATTCTCTTCATTCGGAACTTGAAAGCAAATTCTAATGATGTTTCATGAGCTTGTCATAAGAACTTTAGTGTCTTTAATTAGAAGGCTACTTACTGTCCTTAGTTCTTCTTGACAAATATTTAAAGGTATGGAATGGGATATTTTGGGAAAATGCTACAGTTCTGTGACTTTAAAAATCCTATTGTCCAATTGCAGCACAGACACTTCATAGACAATCATTATCCCAGAATTCAAGTGTTAGTAAATATCATCCTGATATCATATTATGAAAACTAAATTATAACAATGGCTAATCATTGTGAGCCAAGACACTTGCAAATTTCTACAGATGTACCATGGAAAACATTCCAACTGGCTGCATCTAACTGGGAGGGGGTGCGGCTACTGCAAAGGATCAAAGTAAGCTCCATCACAGGCACAAACATCGCCGTATCTTGGACATCTTCAAGGAGCAATGCCTCAAAAAGGCGGCACCAATCATTAAGGACCCCCATTGCCCAGGTCGTGCCCTCTTCTCATTGACACCATTAGGGAGGAGGTACAGGAACCTGAAGGCACACACTCAACGATTCAGGAATAGCTTCTTCCCTTCTGACATCAGATTTCTGAATGGACATTGAATCCATGAACACTACCTTACTACTTTTTTTTCTCTTGTTTGCACTATTTATTTAACTTTTAAAATATATATATATACATATTACTGCTATTTCTAGTTCTTATTATATTTTGCAAGGTTCTCATGTACCTTTGACAGGCAGTCAAAAGTCTTTCTTCAGAAGTTTAGCTGGAATGAGCTCCATCAGTTCTGCTTGTCACTCTACATTAAGAGTTCAAACATCGCATGAGAACGTAGCCTTTGAAGGAGGTCAATGTAACAAAAGTCAGTCATCGAACAGTATGAAGACACAGCTGGCAATGTAGGCCTCGCAACAGTTCAGAGAATTATGACAGACAGGACCTTCTTTCTTTCTGCACTTTCTTTCCACTCCTTTTTCATACTCACTGGTCTGAAATATAACAGCTCTCAAGTAGCTTGACCACATTTTCCTTGGACCCACGCTTTTGAACTGTAACCTTTGATCTCTGACCTCATGGCTTTGCACGTTTGCCTTGACTGCTCGGCCTGTAAGGGTCACGGTCACGCTCAGCTTCCTGACCTAGGGATTGTTCCAGAATGCTGCTACTGAACTCCGCCACTTCTCAAAGCCTGCTGCTTGCTCAGGGCAGCGAGAGGGAGTTCATCCTCACCACACAGGTCAGGAGACTTTGCTTCAGATTCAGAATCGGGTTTATTATCACTGGCAGGCGTCGTGAAATTTGTCAACTTAGCAGCAGCAGTTCAATGTAACCATAATATAGAAGAAAAAAGGTAAAAATAAATAAGTAAATCAATTACAGTACACGTATATTGAATAGATTAAAAATCATGCAAAAACAGAAATATATATTAAAAGAATGAGGTAGTGTTCATGGGTTCAATGTCCATTTAGGAATCGGATAGCAGAGGGGAAGAAGCTGTTCCTGAATCGCTGAGTGTGTGCCTTCAGGCTTCTGTACCTCCTCCCTGATGGTAACAGTGAGAAAAGGGCATGCCCTGGGTGCTGGGGGTCCTTAATAATGGACGCTGCCTTAAGGCTGATTTATACCTCTGCGTAGTAGCCTACGCCGTAGCCTACACAAGTGGCCTGCACCATTGTGAGCATTTATACCTGTGCGTTGGTGTGTCTGCGTCGCTCTGCAATTCACCGCCAAAACATTAGTTGGCGGTGGGGTTTCTAATGACGACTGAGCGTATCATGTTGGAGTTGGAGCTAATAAGTGTTGAACAAGGGTTACTTTTATTGAAATTACTGCAACGCAGAAAAGAGAGAAGACGTCGGAAGAGATGGTATGTACGACCGTTGAACAGATTGAGGCAGAAGGATGGTGAATTTTCTGTGCTTGTCCGGCCACTGAGAGACATGGATGAGGAAATGCATTTCAAATATTTTCGGATGTCAGCAGGTAGATTTGACGATTTGGTTCATCATCTCCAACCATTTATTTCGCATCAGTGTACGCACAGTATGCCTATAGACAGGAATGCGATGCTACCAAGCAGACCAATCACAGTTGTTGTGGTCCGCGTCGTCGCGACATGCAGTTACATTTCTGGAGAAGTGCGTGTCAGGCTATGGCGTAGGGTAGGGCATAGGGTACGCAGAAGTATAAATCAGCCTTTACTGAGACACCACTCCTTGAAGATGTCCTGGGTACTTGGTAGGCTAGTACCCAGGCCAGAGCCGACTAAATTTATAGCCCTCTGCAGCTTCTTTCGATCCTGTGCAGTAGCCTCCCCACACCCCCCCCCCCCATACCAGACAGTGATGCAGCCTGACAGAACGCTCTCCTTCAGTGCCCTGGAGTAGGTGGAGTTGACATGGGAACTTTGCTGTACCACACAGTTCCTCAACGTGAAGAATTCATACCTTTACAGAGTCTCATGGAGGCTCCTCGGCCCATCCAATCGGCACTGACGTCAGGCACCCATTTACACTAATCCTACACTAACTCCATCTGCTCTCTCTCTAAAGTCTACTGCTCAAAGTTCAAAGTCAATATCTTATCAAGTACACACATTACCATATACTACCCTGAAATTCATTTCCTTGCAGGCATTCATTGTAGAACAAAGAAATATAATCGAATCAATGAAAAACTACACATAAATACTGACGAGCAACTAACGTGCAGAAGATAAATTGCATATGCCAAAAAAATCAACTAATTATAATGAATAAATAATATTGAGAACTTGAGTTGTAGAGTGAGAAAGTGAGTCTAGATTGTGTTCAGTAATCAGTTCAATGTTGTGGTGAGTGAAGTTATCCATGTTGGTTCAGGAGCCTGACGGCTGAAGGGTAATAACTGTTCCTGAACCTGGTGGTGTGGAGCCTCAGGCTCCTGTACCTCCTTCCTGATGGCAGCAGCGAGAAGACAGCACGGCCTGGGTAGGTGGTTCTACACTATTCTTGGTTGGTGCGACTGTAACGAAACCCAATTTCCCTCAGGATCAATAAAGTATGTCTGTCTGTCTGTCTGTAGGGTTCCTTGATGATGTATGCTGCTTTCCTGTGGCAGTGCCTCTTGTAGATGTGCTCAATAGTGGGAAGGTTTCTCCAGTGACGGACTGGGATTTATATATCACTATTTGTAGTCTTTTCCTTTCTTGGGCATTGTTGTTTCCATATCTGCATGCCAGGTAACGTTTAGTATGATCTGCTGATCACTGGAATGGTGAAGACATGGTAACTTCCAGGAGAAGTCTGTGTGGGAAAACATTCAAACTCCTTAAAGAAAGCACCAGGGATTGAGTCTGCATTATTGGAGCTGAGAGGTAACTGTTTTGCAGCAGAGATGAATCCCTGGCAAATTCTTCTCAGCAGTGTCCGGCTGTGTCCTTGGATGAACTCTGTGTCACCTTGCACAAAGTGCATACCATCTGTTGGCATGGGGAACAAACTCTCACCCCTTTCCCATCCGCACATCATCACAGCACCTATTCCTTTAGTAGCAACAAACCCTTTTAGCTAGAATAGTGCTGTTCATATCCTGGCATGTCCCATTTAGAGCTTAAAGATTGCAACCCTGGTGCAAGACGCTAATAACTGTGAGAACCTGCAATGTATTGATCAGAACATTGAAATGCAGGTCTATCTTTGTCTTTAACCGAGGCGCAAATGTATCATATGGTAGCATGATGATGTACACAATTAACGCATTTACACATATAACCTGTCATGAATTATTTAAATGAAGAAGAATGCTTAATCAACCAATATATATACAAGATTACTCAAGTATTATTGAAATATTAAATATACAACAGTAGGGTCCATGGCATGTAAGGGTCGAATGGACTACTTGTGCTCCTATATCTTATGGTCTTAAAAGGGTTGGGAATCCCTGTCCTAAATGTTTTCTGTCCATGAATCTGTCCAAGTGTCTTCTGCTTAGGTTTTCTAAGCAAACGTTAAGCATGTCACTCAAAGATGGGAAATCTGGATACCTGTCATTCAGCCACACAAATTAGAGAACTTGTTTTGGACTAATTGTGTCATTACAAAGGTAGCCATTGTCAAACAATCTAACAGCACAGGAAGCAACCAATCCAGCCCATTACAGCCGTGACAGTGATAGAATTGTCCCCCTTAGAGACTGCAGATAATTGATAAAGGACTTCAGCAGGTCAGGCAGCATCTACAGAAAGGAAGAAAGGGTCAATGTCTTGGGCCAACCCGACACTCTTCACCAAGTCCTGTTAAGGGGCTTGGCCCAAAACCTCCACTCTTTATTCCTCTCCACAGAGGCCAGGCCTAACATGCTGAGTTCCTCCAGCATTTTGTGTGTGTTACTCTGAATTTCTAGCATCTTTGTGTTACAGATAACTGTGTTATGTAACACTATCTGTCTCGGAACCAGAATTTTAAAAAAAAGTCATTCTCTCGTAGGTGATACCAGTCACTCTGAAATATCACAACTACTTCCATTACGGTATTGTTTACAAATAGAAGTATAGGGTATGGAACAATATGTCAGCAGCTTAAAAATGTATCTGTTCTTTTAACTAACAAAGAAGTAATTTCAATTGAAATCCATTTAAACATTATTTATTAGGATTATCTACAAAGGCTGGTGGTAAAATACTGGATACAATGGACCAATTACCGATATACCACATACGAAAGTTTATTTCCTGTAGCCTTCACATGATGCCCTTTTTAACACCATACGCCTCCTGAGTGGAAAACGAAACATCTCTCTCAGTGCCCCAAAACGGTAGCATTATTGCAATGCTTTTGCAACAGGATCCACTCAACAGTTCTTAGAATCTTTCACATTCACTTCATTGACTGATTTCCACCACACGTAAAACTAAATGTCTTTACTACACAGTAAAGCACCATTGACCACATCTACAGAGAGCGCTGCCACAGGAAAAGCAGCATCCATCCTCAGCGATCCCCACTGCCCCTCTCTTCTCGCAGCAGCCATCAGGAAGGAGGTACGGGAGTCTTACATCTCACAAGATCAGGTCAGGAACAGCTCCCTCAGTCATCAGGCTCCTGAACCAGTGTGGATAACTTCACTCACCCCAACGCTGAACTGATTCCACAACCTATGGACTCACTTTCAATGACTCGGCAACTCATGTTCTCAATATTATCTATTGCTTGCTAATTTCTTCTAATTATTTTGTTTTTATTTTTGAATTTGCATGATTTGTCATCTTTTGCACATTAGTTGTTTGTCCGTCTTTGCCTGTGTGCAGCTTTTGTATTTTTTTGTATCTGCTATGAATGCCTGCAACAAAATGAATCTCAGGGTAGTATATGATGACATACATGTACTTTGATAATAAGTTTACTTTCAACTTTGAACTTCAAATCACCTGATAGCACTGGACAACAAAAGTTTGGTTTCCTGAATACTTTTGGGCGTATCTTATGGATTTTGGGCCACTGATCACGAAAATCACCACAAAATTTCCCTATCACACACCATTCTTTTGAAATTGCCTATATTTGTTATTTCAATTCATAATTCAAGTCAGAATAACTGATGCAAGGATTAACAAAGGCATTTTTGTTAGTCCACAATTCAATTAGATCAGCAAAGACAAGCAATTTGAAGAACTTCTAGTGGGACTGAAGAAAATTGCATGGAAGGATTCAGGATGTCATTAAAAATTTTCTTGGCAGCTACCGTGCACCAAACTATGTACAGCTGGTTGACAACATGCTTCAAGCATACAAAACCATGAAGTGCAACATGTCACTAAAGATTCATTTTCTGTATTCCCATTTAGACTTCTTCCCTGCAAGTGTTGGTGCTGTCAGTGACGAGCACGGTGAAAGGTTTCACCAGGACATTGCGGTCATGGAGAAACGGTATCAGGGCAACTGGAATCCATCAATACTGGCTGATTATTGTTGGACACTTAAGCAACAAGCCTCGGACAGTGAGTACAAATGAAAATCATCAACAAAACATTTTTAGTTCAGTTGTACTATTGCAAAGCATCAGCACTGTTAAATGCAATAGATTCAAAAGGAATTAATTTCTTGATTACCTAAATTCCTGTGTGATACAAGTAGTCTGAAATTATGTGTTCAGCTTTAAGTGGTCTATCATAAACAAAACAAAGTTCTGAGGTAGCAACACTTCCAAAAAAACTTGTTGTCCAGTGTAGCCTTTCTATCAAATCAACCTAGTAATAATAGGTTTAGCGAAGGCTTCATACAGATTATGAAATGAATAAAATACGTTGGACCGATTTATCTGGGCAGATTTATCACCCTAAGTCACCAAGTTGAGCTTTGCTTTATTTACCTCACCAGTTTCGTCAGTTTTCCTCTCACTGGTAATACCAAATTCTATTTCGAGAGCACCATTAAGCACAGTGGAAGGTCACCAATGTCCTTTGAGTCCAAAAACCTTCAGCAGCCTAGTGATTTACCACTTAGTATGGTTAACTATACAACTATGTTAATAACATTGGAATATTGAGTTATATCGATTAAAGATGAATCAAATTCAAAATTAAGACCACGCTGTGTTTTTCAGCAGACTTTGCTTCAGTTCTCAAATACCTGGAGGATTGATGGCAGAGCTGGAAAATATCTGAGCAACATTAAACCCAATAACTCATTCGAGAAACAGCTGCACATGGCAATTTGATCCACTGTATGCCTACACTGCAATACATCAAATTTGTACCCAAAGAACAAGGGGGGGGGGTGTGGGGGGAAAGAACCAAAACTGCAGAAAATGTTAAAGCTGACAACCTTTTAATGAATTTGCTTGAGGTGCTGTTCCGTGACAGGCATTAAGCCATTTAAATATATGCACTCATCTACAACATTGCACACTGGGAATGAGGCGACGCAGTAGTGTAGCATTTAGTGCATCTTAACAGCAGCAATTCTAAGACTGGGGTTCGATTCTCACCACTGTCTGTAAGGAGGCTGTACATTCTCCCTGGGAGCAGGTGGGTTTCCTCCTGGTGCTCCAATTTTCTCCCACCATCCAAAGATGTACGGTTAGGGCTAGTGAGTAGTGGGCATGCTATATTGGCACTGGATGCCTGGCCATACTTGCAGGCTGCCCAGCAAAATCCTTGCTGATTTGATTTGACGCAAGCAATGCATTTCACTGCATACGTGAAACATAAAGCTAATCTTTCCCCAAGGGAACTTAGATCCCATTAGTTATTTCTTTGGATTATTTTGCTCCTCATTGGACAGACTTGCCAATCAGCTAGCTCAGACATCAGATCTATTGATCCATTTACATTTGAAATATTTGTTGAGGTTAGATTTTCAGCCAGTACACTGAAGACATGCCCTACAATAGAGATCCCTTAAAAATAATCTGCAGTGCTCTCAGACAGGACAGGGTTAACCATCCAAGCTAAGAAGGTGCTGAAATAAACTGATCAAAATGGTGCAGTAAGTTAAACAACAAACAAGAGAATATCTGCAGATGCTGGAAATCCAAGCAACACACACAAAATGCTGGAGGAACTCAGCAGGCCAGGCAGCATCTATGGGAAAAAGCACAGTCGACGTTTCAGGCTGAAACCCTTCAGCAGGACTGCTGATGAAATCTGAGGAGTCGATTTGAAAGGTGGGGTGAGGGGAGAGAGAAACACCAGGTGATAGGTGAAACTTGGAGGGGGAGGGATGAAGCAAAAAGTTTGGAGGTTGATTGGTGAAAGAGACAGAAGGCCATAGAGGAGAGAAAAGAAGAAAGGGGGAGGGAAGGAGCACCAGAGGGAGGCGATGGGTGGGCAAGGAGATGACATGAGAGAGGGAAAGGAGGATGGGAAATGGTGAAGGGGGGTTGTGGAGGCATTACTGGAAGTTTGAGAAATTAATGGTCATGCCATCAGGTTGGAGGCTACCCTAACGGAATATAAGGTGTTGTTCCTCCAATCTAAGTGTGACGTTATCATGACAGTGGAGGAGGCCATGGATGGACATATTGGAACCGGAGTGGGAAGTGCAATTAAAATGGGTGCTTTCTGGGAGATCCTGCTTGTTCTGGCAAATGCTCAGCAAAGCGGTCTCCCAATCTACATCAGGTCTCACCAATATACAGGAGATCCCACCCTGCATCTGCTCTCAGGACAAGGCTTTTCATTCTAGAACAAAGGAGATGTTCTCCTTTTTCAAAGAAAGAGGCTTCCCTTCCTCCATCATCAATGCTGCCCTCAACAGCATCTCTTCCATCTCACACACATCTGCTCTTACCCCATCCTCTCACCACCCTACCAGGGATAGGGTTCCTCTTGTTCTCACCTACCACCCCACCAGCCTCCGTGTCCAGCACATAATTCTCCGAAACTTCCGCGACCTCCAACTGCATCCCACCACCAAACACATCTTTCCCTCCCTCCACCCGAACTTTCTGCCTTCCACAGGGATCGCTCCCTATGCGACTCCCTTGTCCAATCGTTCTTCCCCACTAATCTCCCTCCTGGTACTTATCCTTGCAAGCGGAGCAACCTGCCTTTACACCTCCTCCCTCACTGCCATTCAGGGCCCCAAACAGTCCTTCCAGGTGAGGCGACACTTCACCTGTGAGTCTGTTGGGGTCATATACTGTGTTCGGTGCTCCTGGTGTGGCTTCCTGTATGTTGGTGAGACCCGATGTAGCATCTACACTCTATCCTCCAGAACAAGTGGGATCTCCCAGTGGCCACCCATTTTATTTCCACTTCCCATTCCCATTCCGATATGTCTATCCATGGCCTCCTCCACTGTCATGATAATGCCACACTTAGATTGGAGGAACAACACCTTATATTCCGTATGGGTAGCCTCCAACCTGATGGCATGAACATTGATTTCTCAAACTTCCAGTAATGCTTTTCCACCCCCCTTCACCATTTTCCATCTCCTTTTCCCTCTTTCAAGTTATCTCCTTGCCCACCCATTGCCCCCCCCTCATTTCTTCCATGGCCTCTGCCTCTTTCACCAATCAACTTCCTAGCTCTTTGCTTCTTTCCTCCGCTCTGCAAGTTTCACCTATCGCCTGCTGTTTCCCCTTCCTCTCCCCCTACCTTTCAAATCTCCTCCTCAGCTTTTTTTCGCCAGTCCTACTGAAGGGTTTTGGCCCAAAATGTCAACTGTATTTTTTCCATAGGTGCTGCCTGGCCTGCTGAGTTCCTCCAGCATTTTGTGTGTGTTGCTGTAAGTCAAACATACTAGATTTCTCACTGACACTCTTGTAATTGAAATAGAAAAGCTCATTAATTATATCACATTTTACATCACCCTATACATTCAAGTTGGTGAATTTGAAATTGGATGCAAGACACACACACACACACACACACACACACACACACACACACACACACACACACACACACACACACACACACACACACACACACACACACACACACACACACACACACACACACACACACACACACACACACACACACACACACACACACACACACACCCTGTAGGCCAGGCAGCGTCTATGGAAATGAATAAACAGTCGAAATTTTGGGCTGAGACCCTTCTTCAGGATGTGTCATTGTCCCTTTTCAATCCTTATTTCAAATAAATCCTTGATATTCCCTCTTTTTCCCTCGAACCACACCTACCTTTGTTCCTTTCAGATTAGAATTCAATCCATTCATATATTTTCTCTCTTAGTTGCATTGAGATGGCATTGGGTTTACTGACCACAGCTTTCTAAACCCAAGTGAAGACCTTAAGCCCTATCTGATAGTGGTGCCCTCACTAAAGAGAGGTTATGCTGTAGCTACCTCACACACACATACACACACATATATATATATATATATTTACTGTAATTCATGCTTTTTCCTCTATTATTATGTATTGCATTGTACTGCTGCTGCAAAGACAACAAATGCCGGTGATATTAAACCTGATTCTGATTCTGAACCCTTGGCTTACAGGAACAAAACAAAACCGTCATTTTACCTTCCCTAATTTGGAACAAAAAGCAGCGGCAGTGAATTTTATATTGTCGTTGTACAAAGTGGGATGGATTCTTCCTGCCTTTGAGTATTTGCTGCAGATGGAGAGGATGTGGCTTGTGTCTGCACCAATTAACCTGGCACTGGTGCCGTTTAATGGGCCAGTGGATGGACAGCTGCAACTGAGCGAAAATAGCTCTCCAGCCACAGAAAGTCAAGATGCCGCCCGCCCACTGGGACCTAGGTTGTGAACGCGAGCCAAACGAGAGCAGGAGCAGGAGCCAACGGCTGAAAAACAATCCAGAGTAAAATGAGGCAATGCAGAGGCACGTGCACATTCACAGCCTAAGCTGTGGTTATGCCCAACATTTGATCACGTCTGCTGTGGTGAAAAGATCCTAAGGGCATACGTTTGTGGCAATGATTAATGTAGAAATCACCAAAGGTAAATCTCAGCTTACATCTCATAGAATTTTATTGGGAAAGATGTGCCAAGCTGTCAACCCACAGGAGGCTTTGACTGGTTCTAGGATCTCTAAAGTAGTTTAGCACCTCTGGAAAAACAGCATATGTAATAAGCATGAAAATACAAATAGAGGAATAGATTTTCATAAACTTACAGAAAATATTCAAAGGGTTCTCTTCATTTTTCTGGTAAATTGACAGAGTGCCATAGAAATATTCCATCCATTATACCCAACATCACCCTGGCCTCGTTGCCCCCTTACATAAGAAACAGGAGCAAGGGAGGACCATTCATCTCTGCTGTTCAGTGAGATCATGGCTGACCTTCTACCTCAACACTGCTTATTCCTACATTCCCTGAATTCAAAGTCATAGACAAATGCAGCATAGGAACAGGCCCTTCAGCCCATCTAGTCCATGCCAAAACCATTCAAACTGCCTCCACCAATCGACGTCACCAGGACCATAGCTCTACTATCCATGTACCTATTCAAACTCCCCTTAAACATTGACATTAAGCTTGCATACACTGCTTGTAATGAAGCTCATTCCACACTCTCAAGACCATACAAGTGAAGAAGTTTCCCCTTATGTTCCCCTTAAACTTTTCACCTTTCACCCTTAACCCATGACCTTTGGTTGTAGTCCCATCCAACCCCAGTGGAAAATGCCTGCTAGCATTAACCCATCTATACCCCTCATAATTTTGTATACCTCTATCAAATCTCTCAATCTTCTACATTCTAAGGATTAAGTTCCTCTAAGATCTATAAATCTATTAATCTTGTGTTTGAATAGAGTCAATGAATGAATCCCCACAATCCTCTGGAGCAGAGGATTCACTTGAGTGAAGATTTAAATCCCTAACCTTGCAACTGCGACCCCTGTTCAAGATGGAGCCTCCTCCTTTTACTTACCCAATACCCATCTGAGCTTCCAAAGAATTCTGCATGTTTCAATGAGGTCAACCCTCATTCTTCTACACTCTAAAGAATAGAAGTCTAGCCTAGGAAATCCCTCCTTATACAGATGTCAGGTTAACAAGTTGGTCATTTCCTGTTCTCTGCTTCACTCCATTCTTAACCAGGGCACGCCCTCTTCTCATTGTTACTGTCCAGAAGGAGGTATAGAAGCCTGAAGGCACACACTCAGAGATTCAGGAACAGCTTCTTCCCCTCTGCCATCCGATTTCTAATAGGACATTGAACCCAAGAACACAACCTCACTACTTTTTATTTCTATTTTTGCACTACTTATTTAATTCAACTACTTAAGTTAGTGTAATTCAGGGTTTTAAAAAATATTTATCATATATTTCATTGTACTGCTGTCGCAAAGTTAAAAAAATTCCACAATTTATGCCAGTAATAGTAAAGCTGATTCTGAACAGCAAGGTCATCTTTGTTATTCTCCAATCTGCAGGAGCTTTTTCAGGCTCCAAAAGGTTTCCAATATTCTATCTTGAATTTTCAGCATCTCCACAGCCACTCTCTCAGAACTCTGGGATGTGGAGTATCCAGTCACACAGATGTAAAACACACAGAAAAGTCTGGAGGATCTCAGCAAATCAGGCAGTATATGTGGAGTGCAATACACAGTTGGCGTTTTGGGCTGAGACCCTTCATCAGGACTGGAAAGGAAGGGGGCAAGTGCCAGAAATGAAGGGAGGGGGAGGATTACAACCTGGCAGGAGATAGGTGAGACCAGCTGTGGAGGAAGACAGGTGGGTGAGTGGATGGGGTGGGAGAGGAAGTGAGAATCTGGAAGGTGATTGGTGTAATAGGTAAAGGCTGAAGAAAACAACATCTGAGAGGAGAGGATGGAGGAGTAAAGGAACAAGGTGGATAACAGAGTTGAGGTAACAGCAGTTCATGAGAGTGAGGGAGGAGAAGACATCTTAAAGATGTACTATGTTCATTAACATTGGGCACTATGGACCGACTGGTGGCGTAGTGACTTTGGAGCCAAGGCCTGAGTTCGAATCTAGCTGGCTCCTGGAGAGGTTTCAGATGCCCAAGATATATACATGCCATCGATGAGCAATCACCAAAAAGATCGGTGCAAAAAAGCTTGACATGATGGTGCCCCGATGACTCCACCAGGAGTTAAGGGCGCATACACACTATGGTAGTGTAGTGGCTAGCACAACGTTATTACAGCCCAGGGTATCGGAGTTCAGAGTTCAAACCCAGCATCTTCTGTAAGGAGTTTGTCCATCCTCCCTATGAAATGCATGGGTTTCCTCCAGGTGCTCCGGTTTTCTCCCACAGTCCAAAGACCTACCAGTTAGTAGGCTAATTGGTCATAGTAAGTTGTCCCATGATTAGGCTAGGGTTAAATCAGTGGTTACTGGCAGTGCAGCTCGAAGGACCAAGGGGCCCATTCTGCACTGTATCTCTAAGTAAATAAATAAACCACTCTTGATACTAATTTCTCTTCTTTCCTTGCTTGCTCTCTTTCATTTCTGGGAAAATTCTGGGAAATGGGGAATTTTGTATTTTCTTCCATCAAGATGGATGGATTCTGGTTAATTGGGTCAGGCACTTACTTGGGACAACTCTTAAAGAACAAAAATTATCGAGAAAATAGCTGGGATTTCCTTCATTCATTTGGGACACTATGCCCCTAACTGGGACAGGAGACTTGCAAAACAGTTTCCAACTAGCGTCAGTCAGTTGCACTTACGTAGTGTTAGACACTACACCATGCTTAGAGCAAACAGCTTTTAAATAGTGGTGTATGTTTGTGTTCAAAGACCAGTGATTTTTGTCACTGATTGAAATAAGCAGTAAGACAATTCAGAACCGTTTTGTTCACTGCAGTTTCAAGCATTCAGATTTGGAAATGCCAGAAATGGCCAGGAGTGAAAATGAAACGATTTCACCACTTTGTCAAGTTAGGAACTATAAAGGATTTGAAGGTATCGACAATCATCTTGAATGTTACAGGTGGAGCACCCCTTATCTGAAAATTCAAAATCCCCAAATCTTCAAAATCCAAAATGTTTTTGAGTGCTAACATGAGACAATAAATGGAAAATTTCACAAGGCAATGGAAAGGTTCCAGGCAATGGGCAGGTCTCTGTGCATCACGGAGAGTTCTGAGAAGTCACCTCACACACCCTAAGAGGGGTCCTGCTAGCGCCAATTAGTTTTCAGCAGTCATCATAGCCAGATCTTTCTGCATCAATGCCAGAGACTACCATGTGTTCTGTGCTTATTTTCTGCTCTGTGGTTTCAAGATATTGTCAAACATATCAAAAAGGCCTGTGGGTAATAGTGAAAAGAAAAAGAGGAAGCATCTAAGTTTATCTATAACACAGAAAGACAAGTACTTGGAAAAACTTGACAGATGTAAATGTGAAGTGTCTGAGAGAGGAATATGGTGTTGGAGAGACCATCATCTACGACCTTAAGTGTTCAATGCACACGTTCTTGTTTCATGCACAAAATCATTGAAATATTATATAAAACTACCTTCAGGGTGTATGTACAAGCTGCTTATGGAATGTAGATGGTTCTCGTATTTAGACCTGGGTTTCTTCCCCCAAGCTATCTCATTATATAGATGCAAATATTCCAAAATCTTAAATACTTCTGGCCCCAATAATTTCAGATAAAGAGCGCTCAACCTGTAAATGAAAATAAAGATTAGGAAGATGCAACAGTTTCTAATTAGTGTCAGTCACATGGACTTATGCGGCATTAGAAAGTACACTGTGCCTAGAGTGAACAGTTTTTAAACAGCATCAGTTGCATATGCTTGTATTATGTTATTCATCTGGGCCGACCGATGCCAAATTAAAAAGCAGTGATACTTCATATAGGAAAGCAATGAAAAGGCAGTCCATTATCTGCATTAGGTGTCTGCGGTAATTTTGTTCATTTACAGTCAATCAATGGAACACAGCACTGTATAGTACACTGGATGAATTCCTCCTTCAATAACTATTAGGGTCCAATACACAGTATTATAGCACTGTAGTAATATTAGTAGCATTCTAATTTGTTCTATATTTCATTTAAATACATAATTTGTTATTCAGTTAAACAGTAGATTTCCTGTTTTAAACTATCTCTATGAAACTTCAGCTAATTAGGGTAGCCGCTTAATTGAGCCAAAATGTACTGCTCCCAATATGTACCAATTAACCAAAATCCACTATATTTGTTTAACACCTCTGTTGCTTCCATATTTCTCGTTATAATCTCCCCCCCAGTCTGCCAACAAGGAACCCACATTTGTCCTCACTAGTCTTTTTCTATCATTATCTATTTATTGAGATGCATTGTGAAATAGACCCTTTGAGCCCTGCTGCTCAGCAACCCCCTGACAATTAATTGACCAACTGGTATATCTTTGGACTGTGGGAGGAAACCAGAGCACCCGGAGGAAACCCACACGATCATAGGGAGAATGGACAGACTCCTTGTGGACAGCGGTGGGAACTGAACCCATGCCACTGGTACTAACCACTATGCTACCACGCCTCTAGAATCTTTTAAGGTCTGTTTTTAATGTTGCTTGATGGTTCATTTTCTTATTCTCTTCTCCCTTCTTCATCAATTTATTGGTCATCCTTCATTGAACTCTTAAGCCACTTTTTTTTTGATAAGTTTATAAACCCTTTTCTTTAGTTTTAACATAACTTTCAATTTCTCCTGTATCCCATGTATAAAGTTACCTTTTCAAATCTAATTTTAAAGCAAACTCAGAATACTTCTGTATTATATATATATAACTTAAAGCAGGGGTTTCTAACTTGGGGACCACTGACCCCTTTGGTTAATGATAGGGTCCATGTCATAAAAAAGGTTAGGAACCCCTGCCTTAATAGAACATATATATGATGAAAATTAAGTATTATTTTATTAAAGGCCATTGTATTTCTCCCTCATACATGCATAATTCCCATTTAGACTAAAATCTATTTGTACTGATCAGACTGAAAACAAGATCATTGCATGTAACAACAATTTTATAAAATATAATTCTATTGAACTGAACTTGCTAGTTATTCTACTAAACAAAGGGATTTTAAGCATGAAAATGCAAACAGAAGAATGGATTTAATAAATGTATAGATAATATTAAAATATAAGAGTTAACTTGTTGCCTATGCTATTTTATCATCTTTCGTCCTTTGACAAAATTGGAGCGGCAAACATTTTTGAAAGCATGCGCCCAAATTGGTGATAATCTAAAAAATTCCCTCATGTGCCATCGTAATTTTAAGATGATCATTGATTAATGAATTATTAACAATAATCATAGTCTTTAAAGAAAAAGGATGAGCCCCCTTGCTTATTTATGTTTTACTATTAATAAATATAATCAGAGATTGGCCAAATGAAACGTTTTGGAAAACTTGTTCAAAAATTAATAATATTAAACTTTTAAAATGTCAATTTAAAAAATAACATCAGTTCCAAATAGCATCATTATTGTAACTGCTTATTATCCAAATACTGATATGTACAACACATCTGTGAGGAGTTCAAAACGTGTCAAGTGTTCTTGCATCCATCCAGCTGGCATCAAGCCAGGTTGAGATGCTTCATGCAAAATGTCGTGGGTTGTAAAAAATAATTCTTCTGCTTTATCAGGCAGTAAAGATCATTATGTATCTTTTTAAAATTATGGATAGGGTTTAAAGAATCAAGGGGCAGCATTGTATGTTGTGTGCCAGCAAAATTTTTGCACGTGCCATAGGCACGCCACTCCTGTAAGGGCAGGGGAAAGCATCCTTTTTGGCAGATGCGTACGTTTTACATCACAGCGGCCCTGGTTCGCAGCTCCTGCCCAGCAGCTACCATGACTTAATAAAAACATTTAATCCTCCTCCTCTGTTGTGGTTCTTGCTCTGTGCATAAGCAACGTTGCCCTCAAATTCCCCAGATTTTACCACCAACCTACATGCTAGTGTCAATTTACGGAGGACAATTAAGCTAGCAACGGGCACACGTGTGGGATGTGGGAGGAAACATCACCCAGGTGAAGCATATGCAAAGACAGCACCCAAGGTTGCTGCAGTGGTGACCAGCAGATCCATAGTCTGCACCACTGCCTCTCCTCTGGATGGGATCTTAAAATTCACCTAAATATGTCAGTGACGCAGGTGGCTACTCAAGTTGCCATCACACTTAGACATTAAGAAATGTCTCACATGTTCCTGATAATTCTCAATCATTTGTCTCACTGCTGTTACTGTGAAGTTGATAGATGTCATAAAAATAATTGCAAGGACACAGAGAAAACGATGAAAAAAGAATGAGAGAAAATCTTTTGTATCTGAGGTGAACTGGAATATGAAATGCAGTTTGAAAAGGTGGTGCAAGCATATTCAATGGTAATACACAAAAAGGGAGTAAGATATATACTTGAAAAAGGGGGAAAATGCATGGACAAGGAATTAGTATAACAGCTCTTTCAAAAAGCAGGCATAAGCACAAAGGTTCAAGGTTCAAGGTTCAAGGTACATTTATTATCAAAGAATATAACAGTATACAACTCTTTGAAATTAGTCTTCTCCAGACAGCCACGATACAAAACAAAACATGGAGGCTGTTCAAAGGAAAATATCAACCCTCCACATGCAAAAAAAAGCAAATTGTGCAAACGGCACCAAGAACATCAACTACCTGAACAGAAAAAAACAAATTGTGTAAATCGCAACAAGAACATCAACTTATCCCCCTAGTGCAAAAACGAACATCGACTTCCCATGCAAAAAACAACAAATTGTGTGAATCACAACAAGAACAACAACTCCCCCCATGTGCAAAAGCCAATATCAAGTTCCTGTTCAAAAAAACAAATAGCGTGAATTGCAACAGGGACATCAACTCCTTCCCATGTGCAAAAACCAAATCATGCAATTGGCATCAAGAACATCAACCTCCCCCAGACGCGCAAAAAAGGGCCAAACAGCCTCTGTATTGTAACACTCTATATATGACATGCTAAAAGGTAGAATTCTTTCATTACTTAAACAGCCTAGGTACTGCAAGGGTCTCCAGGATTGATGAGGCAAATCCCAATCCCAGGTGTCAATGCATAAGAATTAGAACCCTCCCACCCCAAACCCCGTGCAATTCCAAATCAAATCTGAAAAGTACATGGATAATGTTGAGAGAATGATTACAACCATGGACAAATCTGAATAAAAGCCAATCTTCAGTCTTAAAAAACACAGAAAATTATACTGAAATAAAACACAATCAACAAAACGGCAGTTCTTATCCAAATGTTGGAGACCAGAGTTCAAATAACTGAGAGCTTAATTTTGATGAAATGACCTTGGAGCAACGTTGAAACAGTTCAATTCTTCCAGTTTAAAAAAAAATGTAAGCTTTGCATTATTATTTGATAGCAAATGGAAGTTCATGGAACAAAACTTCCCAACCGAACCAACTGAACCAAACTCAGACTGAACATTTTACCCAAAGTCAGGTGTATCTCTGTTAAGAAAGAAAATACAAAATGCAAAAGGCTTGCCTGCTGGTGAAAAAGGTGAATTAGGAAAACTAAAAGACCCATCTTATTCATTGACAGGGGAAATTTAAATTCCTGGGTGTTTCTATTTCAGAGGACCTGTTGTGCCCCCAGCACATAAGTGCAATTGTAAAGAAAGCACGGCAGTGCCTTTACTTCCTTAGGAGTCTGCTGAGACTTGGCATGACCACTAAAACTTTGTCAAACTTCTCTAGATGTGTAGTGGAGAGTATATTGACATTACGGCCTGGTATGGGAACACCTGTGCCCTTGAACTGGAAATCCTACAAAACGTAGTGGATTCAGCCCAGTACCTCACGGGTAAAGCCGTCCCAACCATCGGGCACATCTACATGAAACCCTGTCAAAGGAAAACAGCATCCATAATCAGAGATCCCCACCACCGAGCTCATGCTCTCTTCTCACTGCTGCCATCAGGTAGAAGGTACAAGATTCTCAGGGCACGCACCACCAGGTTCAAGAACAGTTGCTACCCCTCAACCATCAGGTTCTTTTATACACTCTACACTCACTTTCCCCATCACTGAAATGTCCCACAACCAATGATATCACTCTAAGGACTCTTTATCATATTATCTCGTTATTTATCGCTATTTATTTTTATTTGCATTTGCACAGTTTGATGTCTTCTGTGCTCCGGTTGATCCTGTTATAGTTACTATTCTATAGATTTGTTGAGTATGCCCTCAAGAAAGGGAATCCCAGGGTTGTATATGGTGACATAGATGTACTTGGATAATAACATTTATTTTCAACTTTGAATTGGACAACACAGTGGTGCAACAAATACGATGGTTCTTCAGTACTACAGCTACCTGGGTTGAGTCCTGAGCTCTGATGTGGTCTGTGCTGAGTTTACACATAGACAACATCAGATGCCAGACAGTTGAGGGGTAATAACGGTTCCTGAACTTGGAGGTGCAAGTACAGGGTTTGCCCAATGGCCTGTGTGAATTCCCCCTGCTTATTCCTGTTTCCTCCCACATCCTAAAAGTCGTGCTAGGATTTAGGTTAGTGACTGACTGCAAATTACCTCTCGTGTACTTGAATAGTAGAAGATTCAGTTTGGGGATTGAGGTCAAAATCAGTACACAGCTGATTCTAACTTTATTTTGTACTCAATTTTCATACTGTCATGATGAGATTACATTTAGAATGCTGGGTATAATATTGGTTTTCTTACTTAAGAACTTAATGCATCAGAAACAGTTCAGAGAGGCTTCCTGGACTAGTACCATGAGTGCCTGGGATGTATTATGAAGAAGCATTGAACTGGGTAGACTTGTGTCTGCTGGAGTTTAAAACCATGCGAGAGAACTCTGTGCAGTTCTGGTCACCGACTTACAGAAAAAAATATCATTAAGATTGAAAGAGTGTCGGGAAACCTTAGATGGACCTTGGTGGGCCTTGAAGACCTGATTGATAGAGAAAGGGTAAAAAGGTTAGGACTTTCCTCCCAGGAGTGTAGGAAGACTGATAGAGGTATATAAAATTATGGAGAGGGTAAATGCAAGTAGGCCTTTTCCACCAAGGTTGAGAGAGACTAGAGCTAGAAATCATGGATTACAGGTGGAATGCTTATGGGGAGCATGAGGGCGAACTTCTTCAGACAGAGGGTGGTGTGAGTGTGGAACGAGCTGCCGACAGAAATGGTGGAAGGGGGTTTAATTTCAACACTTGAGAGAAGTTTGGGTAAGTACATGGATGGGGGTAGTATGGAGGGTCTATGGCCAAGACGCCGGGTGATGGAACTAGGCAAAATAATATCTCAGCCCAGACTAGATGGGCTGAAGAAGCTGTTTCTGTGCTGTAGTGCTCTATGACAACCTGTTTGAAGCACAAGATCCTGAGCTGTTTTGACAGGTTTGACGTGAAGAGGGTGTCTTCTCTTGTAGGAGAATCTGGAGCTAGATAGCCCATGTTTAAAAGAAAATGGTCACTCATTTAATATAGAAATGAGGCATTTCTTTTCTCTGAACAGGATTGTGAGTCTTCTTCAAAGGATGGTGGAAGCAGAGCTTGGAATATGCAGAAGGCAGAGGGAGACAGAAAGTTGATATACAATACAGTAAGAAGTTACCACAGGTAGATCCGAATGCAGAGCTGTGGTTACACACAGATCAGCTGTGATCTTTTTAAACAATTGAGGGGCCAAATGGCTACTGCCCTCTCTGAAGCACAGACGCGTGCTGATCTTCACATTTGGTACCTAAAGGGTTAAAGGATAACTATGTTTCAGCTAATATTAAACTGAACAAATAATAATCTTTTCTCCCCAGATGATACATATGGTAGAAATTATCTTGAAAACATATTGTAGTTAATTAAGGTATGCAAAAGGCCATTGTGCAAATCCTGTACTGGGAAAATCAATTAAACTAATTTTACACAAGATACAAGTACTATTGATGCCTTTGATGACTTCCCACAGGACTCTTTAAAGAGTGCAATTTAGTTTTAGGAGTAATAATTCCACCCTTGTTTGATACAACATCAAGACCAAATATTATGACCGACCTTTCCTGGGATTTTCTTTTGTAGAATTTCAACACCCTCTCACAGGAACACTAATGTGTTAGCGTGTGTTTTAATTGCAGCCTTAACGTGAAAAAATGCAATACCAAACATTGGACTTGTACCATTTTGTGCTCCCAAAGGTATTTAGTTCAACTTACAAAGCAAACAGGTGCATTTGTGACTATACTTTGGAGCGCTTCAACGTAAGATTGAGGTAATATCATCGTTATCATTTTACTTAGAATATTGTTCATATACACCCAGTGGTCAAATTATTAGGTACACCCACGCGATAATGCAAATATCTAATCAGACAATCCTGAGGCAGAAAATCAATGAATAAAAGTATGTAGGCATGGTCAAAAGCTTTGGTTGTTGTTCAGGCCAAACATCAGAATGGGGAAGAAATGCGATCTAAGTGACTTTGACCATGGAATGATAGTTGGTACCAGACGGGGCGGTTTGAAAAGCTCAGCAGCTGCTGATCTGGGATTTTCATGCACAACAGTTGCTAGAGTTTACAGGGAATGGTGTGAGAAACAGAAAATATCCAGTGAGTGGCAGTTCTATGGGCAAAAATGAGGGAGGTCAGGACAGACTGGTTCAAGCCGACAGGAAAGGGACAGTAATTCAAATAAACATGCATTACAACAGTGGTGTGCAGGAGGGCATCTGTGGACGGACAACATGTTGAACTTTGAAGTGTATAGGCTACAGCAGCAGAAGATCGCACGCATTCCACTTCTGTACCTAATAAAGTGGACATTGTGAGTATTTACAGATTTTGTAAGGATTCACTTGTCACACCAGTTCCAATTCCATCTTTAATATTACTCCAGAATAGTCCACTGTTCCTGCAGGCTTCAAGGCAGCCACCATCATTCCGGTGTCCAAGAGAGAGATCAGAACTGGCACTGGCCTCAACAATCACAAAGTGCTTTGAGCACTGGTTATAGATTGAATAAACTCCCAGCTACAATGGACCCTTTCCCTTCCACCTCCCGCTCAAACAGGTCACTAATAATGCCATAGCCCCAGTCCTCCGTTCTGTCCTGTCCCACCTAGAAAACAACAGCTCGTACGTCAGGGTTCATCAACTTCAGCTCAGCGTTTAACGTGATTGCCTCCCAGAGGCTGGTGGATAAACTGTCCTTGTTGAGACTCAACACCCCTCTCTATATCTGGATCTTGGACTTGTTGACAGAAAGACCCCAGTCAGTCCGAGTTGGCAGCAACATCTCCAGCTCCATCACACTGAGCACTGGTGCCCTGCAGGGTTGTGTGTTCAGTCTGCTGCTGACTCACGATTGCACTGCCAGATCCAGTTCAAACTACATCATCAAGTTCACTGAAGATACTACAGCAGTTGGCCTCATGATCAACAATGATAAATGGGCATACTGACAGGAGGTGGAGAGGCTGCTCAAATGGTGTGAGAACAACAATCTGAGTCTCAACATGGATAAGACAAAAGAGATGACCATGAACTTCAGGAAGGCCCAGGTTGCCTGCGCTCCATTGCACATCAATGGCTCTGCTGTGGAGAGAGTGAAGAGCACAAAGTTCCTTGGTGTGCACATCAAACAATCTAACCTGGAGCCACACCACCACCTCACTAGTCAAACAGGCACAGCAGTGTCTACACTTTTGGAGGATATTGAGGCGTGCAAAGTTCCTCACCCTCATTCTAACAACTTTCTCTAGGAGCACCACCAGAGTGTTCAGTCTGGCTGCATCATTGTGATGTACAGAAACTCCAAGGCATTGGGTTACAAGACCCTTCAGAGGACAGTAAAAACTGCCAAGAGGATTTCTCTCCCCTTTTTGTGACATTTACCAGGACTGCTGTATACGAAAGGCTGAGGGCATTGTTGAGAATCCCTACCACCCATCCCACAATCTCCTTGACCCACTACCATCAGAAACAAGGTACAGGAGCATCAGGACTAAGACTACCGGACTGGGTAACAGCTTCTTCCCTCAGGCTGTGAGACTACTGGATACCCTGAGACCACCGAGGTCTCATCACGAGGACAGCAAGCAGTTTAACTGTGCTGCACTTTACTAAATGCATTTTAAATTATATTTTATTAACATTGATAGTATAATATTTTGTTTATGTACTGTGTGTGATATATGTCTTGTGGGTGCACCGCATTCTGTTGGAACATAGTTTCATTTGTTTTTATATATGCACAGTCAGATGACAATAAATTTGAACTTGAAACTGATTAATTATTGACTTCCTCGTCAATGATTAGGAGTGCACCTTGAGAAAAACAAATCATCAAATTACAAAGCCAATAAAATCATTCCATGGTCTACTCTTGTTGTCTATGTTGTGTTTGAAAACATGTTTCAGACAGAATCTGGTATTTTAGTTCTTTCCCCAACCAATGGACCATGACCACTCACATGTTGCCCCTGAGTGGGATGGAATACATTTGATGGAACTCACATTAAATTTCTGGGGATGTTGCTGGACTCTGATCCATGACTACTCTGTATGAATCATGATTGTGGCTCATTCCTTTGGTGGAAGTCCACACCTGTGTCAGGAGCTGCACATCCTTTACCCGGTTATTCCCTAGCACCTGCAATCAGCCGACCATGTCCAGAGGAAATAAGTCACTGTGCAGAAGACTAAACGTCTTTTAGAGCATCAGTCGACTGGAGAAATCAGAGTAACTCCCATGGACACTGCTCAAGTAAAGCCAAAGGAGGACCTGAGCTACAAGGAAAGATTGAATGGGTTAGATTCTTCCGAATTTAGAAGATTCAGAGGAGATCTGATAGAGGTATACAATATTGTGAGGGTATAGATAGGGTAAATGCAAGCAGGCTTTCCTCACTGAGGTTGGGTGGGACTACAACCAGAGGTCATGGGTTAAAGATGAAAGGTGAGAAGCTTAAGGGGAACATGAGGGGAAACTTCTTCACTCAGAGGGTAGTGAGAGTGCGGAGCGAGCTTCTACCACAAGTGGTGCAAGCGAACTCAATTTCAACAAAGTTTGGATAGGTACATGGATGGTAGGGGTATGGAGGGCTACAGTCCCGGTGCAGGCCAATGGGAGTAGGCAGTTTAAATGGTTTCAGCATGGACTAGAAGGGCCAAAAGGCCTATTTCTGACCTGTACTTTTCTATGACCTTATGACAAGGAATTTCTCTGAAGCACTTAAATGTTCAAGGTGGTTTTATTTTCACATTAATAAGCATGAAGTATTTTCTTTCCACACTTGATGATGATTTTGTTATGGCCACAATGCAACATTAACTACCCCTTTTTGGTAGGAACAGAAAATTTCCAAACAGTACCAGCTATTAAACAATAAAAGCCAGGAACATAAAGAGCCACAATGGCCTTCATCCCCTCTAAAAGTCAGGACTCTGTTCAACTTTATAGGGGAGACTTCTGCAATCATTAACTCTGAAAACACTTTGAGAAAATAAACTTCCTTATACAATGGCCATATGAATTAACTTTGTCAAGTTAACGGGAAAGGGTACAAACGAGCTTGCTGCAGATGATAATTAGCTACAAATAAACATAATGATTGCAGACTATTTTTAAAAGCTGTTTGCACTGCAAAACTTTTATGCATTTCAGCTGCAAACTATTCAATGTTGCAACTATTTAAAACATTTTTAAGAGATTGCTTGGCAGTCAAATTAAAACCTCTGTGTGAAAAGTTCCATCTGCAAACATCTGGTAATAAACCCATCAAACCTTTAACATGAAGGATTCAGTTTGTTCTCTGCATATAGCCATAGAATGAAATCTTAGAAGCATGAGTAACAGTGGAGATAAAGACTTATTTACAAATCAGCCAGCTGAGAGGGGGTATGAGCTGGTCAAATTAGATAAGAAACACAAAGGGGAGATATGAATCAAAGTGCAATGGAATATGAAACAACCAATCAAAGTGTCTTTGATTAGCCTGATTGAAAGTTGTGATGAGAATGAGAATTGCAAAGGAAACAACAATGGGAACATGCTTTCTCTGTGACCTTTCATGTCTGACGCAAGGAAGATTGAGAGGAGATTTGACGGGGTACAAGACCGTGACAAGTTTAAACTTCAAAGTAAACTTTATTATTGGAGTACATACATGTCACCATATACAACCCAGAGATTCATTTTCCTGTGAGCATACTCAGCCAATAAATAAACATTGAAACCATGAACAGTGCTTCACTACTTTTTATTTCCTATTTTTTGCACTACTTATTTAATTATATATATATATATATATATATATATATATATATATAGAGTAATTCAGTTTTTCCTCTCTTTAACTATGCCTTGCATTGTACTGCAGCCACAAAGTTAATAGATTTCACAACATATACTTCATCCTGCTTAAAATTATCCACCATTTTCCCTGTACCAAAAAAGACCGAGGTAACATGCCTGAACGACTGGCATCCTGTTGCACTCACCTCAATAATAAGCAAATGTTTTGAGAGGATGGTCAAGGACTACATCTGCAGCTTGCTACCACCCAAACTGGACCCTCTACAATTCACCTACTGACATAACCGATCGAAGATGACGCAATAGCCACTGCTCTACATACTGTCCTCTCACATCTGGAGAAGAAGATTGTTTATGTGAGGGCAGTGTTCTTGGACTACAGTTCAGCATTCAACACCATAATTCCACCCAGGCTCGACAAGAAGCTCAGAGACCTTGGCCTTGACCATGCCTTGTGTAGCTGAATCCTGGACTTCCTGTCAGATCGCCAGCAGGTGGTAAGTGGGCTCCCTCACCTCCAACCCTCTGACTCTCAATACAGGAGCCCCTCTGGGCTGTGTACTGAGGCCCCTCCTTTACTCCCTGTATACCCATGACTGTATCACCTCCCACAGCTCCAATCTGCTAATTAAATTTGTCGACAACACTACATTGATTGACCTTATCTCAAACAATAATGAGGCGGTCTACAGGGAAGAAATCATATCTTTACCAGAGTGGTGTCAAGAAAACAACTTCTCCCTCAATGTTGCAGAAACAAAAGATCTGGTTCTGGATTACAGGAGGAATGGAGACAGGATAACTCCTATTGACATCAATGGATCTGGGGTTGAGAGGATAAACAGCTTCAAGTTCCTCGACATCCACATCACCAATGACCTCACGTGGTCTGTACACACCAGCTGTGTGGTGAAAAATGGCACAACAGTGCCTCCTTCACCTCAGCCGGTTGAGGAAGTTTGATATGGGCCCCCAAATCTTAAGAACTTTCGACAGAAGCACAATTGAGAGCATCCTGACTGGCTGCGTCACTGCCTGGTATGGGAACTGTACTTCCCTCAATCACAGGACTCTGCAGAGAGTGGTGCAGATAGCCCAGCGCAACTGTGGTTGTGAACTTCCCACTATTCAGGACATTTACAAGGACAGGTGTGTAAAAAGGACCCGTAGGATCATTGGGGACCCAAGTCATCCCAACCACAATCAATTCCAGCTGCTACCATCAGACAGATGAACTCACGCTGATTTGAGTGTACTCATATTACATTGACTGCTCTATTTATTAATTATTATAAATTACTATGATTGCACATGGCACATTTAGATGGAGGTATTGTGAAGGATGTAAGACATAAAGTCAATATGCTGGTGATATTAAATCTGATTCTGAATCAATAAATCTATAGAACAGTAACTATAACAGGATCGACGAAAGACCCACCCAACTAGGGCGTCCAACCAGAGTGCAGAAGACAACAAACTGCAAGTGCAAATATAAATAAGTAGCACTAAATAACGAGAACATGAATGGTTGTGGAAACATTTCAATGATGGGGCAAGTGAAGTTGAGTGAAGTTATCCTGTCTTGCTCAAGAGCCTGATGGTTGAGGGGTAGTAACTGTTCCCGAACCTGGTGGTGTGAGTCCTGGGGCTCTTTAGATGAGTTAAAAAGCAAGAGGTAATCCATTCAAGGTCTTAGAGGCACAAGAGTTAGTAGAAAAAGCAAAAGATAATAGAAGTGAAGAGAGGAAAAACCTTCTTATGGATGAAGTCATGCTTAATTTGAAAACTACCATATCTCAAGTATGAGGTTAAGATCTGATACAAAAGAGAAGCAACCTGTTGCTGGAAATAGTTCTGAAAAGAACCACAAGGCTGATTAGTAGCATCGGAGAACAGAATCACAAGTCATGAGAAAACTGGAATTTTCTGACATAACAGGCAGAAAGAGATAATCAGAAATATAAAGATAAAAGTGCCTAAAAAGGTATATCCGAAACACTAAGTTAAGTTAAACCTTGGCATTGAGTCATTGAGACCTTAGCTTAAATAAGAGAAGAGGAAAATTAAATTACTTCAACCAGAAATGGCATCTCTTCCAAGAGGACCAGAACCTTATCGTAGGGTTAGGAGGCTTGCGTGCCTCAATGGCCAGAGAGATACATTGGCTGGGGTCAGGTCCTTGTGCTTTGGCTCGTGGTAGGGTCATCCATGCCGAACAGGTCAAAGGGTAAAGGCCAGATTAAGAGTGGCCCACCAGACCTCCAGGTTCAGCGGTTCAGCTCAGGGCCAACAACCCTGACAAAAAAAGATTATTACGGAAATAGCAATGAAGATGGAGGACCTTCACTGCTGCTCTAAGAGCCAGTGGCATAAAGGGCAGTAAGGAATAAGTAGACATGGCATCTATGGAGGACGCCAGTGACGTGAAAAGGCCAGGAGCTGTTTTTAACCGGGCTGGTTAAGCGAGAAGGGGACCACAGATATTTTCAGATTGATGTTCTTGGATGCAATTTATCCCCATCTGTCTTGATGAATTCAGTATACAATATGCAGCAAGGATGGTGGAATTGTCAACAGTCTTCTCTGTACATAGAATGTGGTTATAAAGTCATTGTACAAACCAAAGCACAAACGAGGTTCCAAGATTAATACTTTTGCAAAAGTTGAGAACTTGAATTCCTTTCTTCAATGTGAGTTATCATCTCACTTAGAAGATTTTAATCCAGTGCAGAGATTAATATTGAATAGAAAGTGAAAAGGTAACCTAAATACACAGGAAGTCTTACAGCACATGGAAAACAAGGGGATTACTTTTTGTTTTTTTGTAGAGAATATAGGTTGCATTACACAGAAGAATGTTTTCTACATTGTGTTGTGATGAAATTATCTGCAAAGTAAAACACTCCAAAGAAAAAGATGTAAAAAGTAGGAAATTGAGATTACTGTAAATAATAACACATGATGTCAATTGTTATTTTTATTTGTTGATTGAGATACAGTTCCGGCCCTTTGAGCCGCACAATCCAACAATCCCCGATTAAACACTAAATCACGGGACAATTTATAATGACCAATTAACCAGCCAACCAGACCGTGGGAGGAAACCCATGCGGTCACGGAGAGAAGGTATGAATTCCTTACAGCCAGCAGCAGGAATTGAACCTGGGTCACCAGGTACTGTAAAGCATTGTGCTAACCATTATGCTACAGTGCCGTTCTATTGGTAGGGTGGGAAATTGGGTTGTGCTGTTTCAGCTTCGACTCCTTCACCAAATAACAGACAAATGTAAAAATGTTCCACACAATAACCAAAGATTAATCCCTTTGTTTTCCAAGTGCTGTCAGACCTACTTCAGGTTTTCTTTTCACTTTCACTTCTATGTTCATCTCTGCCTCAAGTAAGTCTTCAAAATGAGCTGATAGTTCACAGAGAGGAAGAGAATACAAGCTCTGAATTTAACCCTTGCTTTATGTCAGACGTTTGGCTGGAGGCAACATATTTCTGCCTTTGCAAGGCATTTCATGATCCCTGTCCCACAATGGGAACCAGAGTGTGGATATCACATGGTGGCTCAAGCACAAACATCCTAGAGATTAGGAATTCAGACCTATGGCCTTCAGAAATGAAGTACCAATCAGCTAACTTCTCCAAATTGACATAAGGTCAGTTGCGACAATTCTGCACGGAGCTCCACTGCTGTTCCTGGCATTCCCAACCTCTTCCAACCAGAAAGCTAAACAATTCCTTTAAACTGTGTAAAGTTATCTAAACATCTCTTAGTAGATATCAAGACATTCAAAATGCCTCCTGAGGAAATAAATTCTATAAAGTTGAAAGATGCTTTCCTGTATTTGTGGTTATTGCCAAATAGTAATATATTTGGCACACAACCATTACTACTGTCCAATTTAATATATCCTCATTCTCAGGTAAAAGTGCCTCCTATGAGCCATTATGTGCTGTGTCATATGGTGTGGTCTTTCCAAGACAATGATTGTGGCAAATTTTTCTACAGAAATGGTTTGCCATTGCCTTCTTCTAGGCAGTGTCTTTATAAGAGGGGTGAACCTACCATTATCAATACTAAGCAGGTGCTACACCTTGCCCAAGGGTGACCAGCAGGCCAGCAGAGGGAAGGAGTGCCTTACACCTCCTTTAGTAGAGGCGTATCTCCACCCCAGCACCCCATGAGCCAGAGTAGCATATACAAAATGCTGGAGGAACTCACCCGGTCAGGCAGCATCTATGAAGAGAAATAAAGAGCTGGCAGATCAGGCTGAGACCCTTCATCCAATGAGCCATGATGAGCAGACTCGATGGACCGAATAACCTAATTCTGCCTTATGTGTTATGATCTATGTTTTATGAGGCAGAGATAAACTAAATAGAATTACTTCAGAACAGGGTTACACTTTATTATTTTTTAAAATATCTTTGAAAAAGTTCCTTATTAATTGATTTTCAATCGAAGATGTAAGTAATAAACTGTGTTCCATTTGAAGCTCAACCCTTTGTTTATAAAGCTAATATTAGCAATTGAATATTTCTTGTCAATTAATGAAAACCAGAAGTGATTTTTATATACATAGTGATAAATCGGGTAAACTGTTAGCTAACTAATTGAAGAATGCTTCGGTTAAACGTCAAATTATTAAGATTCGCCAACAGAATGGTGAACTGACAGTTAATCATGATGAGATAAACAAATCTTTTCAAGGTTTTTATACCTCCCTGTATCATTCTGAATTTCCTCATGATCATAATACCATGTATGATTTTTTAGGGAAATTGAATTTTCCAAAATTATCATCTGAAGAACTTTTAATATTAGAAACTCCTATTACAGATGCAGAAATTAAAGGTGTTATTTCCTCTATGAATTCTGGGAAAGCACCAGGTCCAGATGGGTATACAGTGGAATTTTAAAAGTTTTTTTCCTCTACTCTTTCTCCTTGGTTATGCAAGGTTTTTGAAGAAGCAATTAGACTAGGTAAATTACCACAATCTTTTTATAGAGCTTCCATTTCTTTAATATTGAAAAAAGATAAAGACCCTACTGACTGTGCATCTTATAGACCAATATCTCTATTGAATGTAGATTCCAAGATCTTTTCCAAGTTATTGGCAACCGGGCTGGAGAAGGTATTACCTCAAATTATCTCAGAGGATCAAACTGGTTTTATTAAAAATCGCTATTCTTTTTTCAATATTAGGAGATTATTGAATATTGTTTATACTCCTTCACGTAGTACCTCAGAATGTGTCATTTCATTAGATGCGGAGAAAGCATTTGATAGAGTTGAATGGCCATATTTATTTACTGTGCTTGAGAAGTTTAATTTTAGTCCAACATTTATATCCTGGATTAAATTGATATATCATACTCCAGTAGCCTCGGTTTTTACTAACAATCAAAGATCTCCCTTTTTTTCGTTTATTTCGGGGTACCAGGCAAGGCTGTCCTCTTAGTCCATTATTATTTGATATTGCTCTGGAACCTTTGGCAATTGCTATTAGAGAATCACCTAACATTTTTGGCATTACTCGCAGGATAGATATACATAAGTTATCATTATACGCAGATGATTTGTTATTATACATGTCTGATCCTGAGAAATCCATTCCTGCAGTTATATCAATATTGGCTCAGTTCAGTAATTTTTCCGGGTATAAATTGAATCTTAATAAGAGTGAATTGTTCCCCTTAAATAGACAGGTTCCATTTTATGGAAATATACCTTTTAAATTAGTTAATGACTTTTTTATATACTTAGGGATTAAAATTACAAAAAATCATAAGGAATTATTCAAGGTTAATTTTTTACCCTTAATTGATCAGATTAAATGCTTGTTTACTAAATGGTCACCATTGTCTTTATCTCTGATAGGTCGGATTAATGCTATTAAGATGATTATTTTAGCCAAGTTCTTATATATATTTCAAGCGGTACTAATTTTTATTCCAAAATCCTTTTTTGACAATGTTGATTCAAAAATTTCCTCATATATATGGCAGAATAAAAATCCTAGATTAGGTAAAAGATATTTACAGAAGTCAAAGAAGGAAGGTGGATTGGCATTGCCTAATTTTAGATTTTATTATTGGGCAATTAATATTCGATTTTTGAATTGTTGGTTAAGGGATTTGGATTTATCTCCTAGCCCTCATTGGGTAAATCTGGAAACTAAATCTGTACAAGGATTTTCATTGGGTTCTATTTTAGGGACTTCTCTTCCCTTTGCTCTTTCTAAATTGCATAAACGAATTGACAATCCGATAGTTAAACACACTTTACGTATATGGTTTCAATTTCGGAAATTTTTTGGGTTGAATCAGTTTGTTTTAGCAATTCCTATTGTATCCAAATTTTTTTTGCATCCCTCTATTATGGACCAAGCTTATTCAGCTTGGAAGACTAAAGGTATACTATGATTTACTGATTTATTTTTGGACAATTGTTTTATGTCTTTTGAACAATTATCTAATAAATATAATTTGCCTAGATCTCATTTTTTAAAATATTTACAGATTAGGAATTTTTTAAACACTGTACTTCCTACCTTTCCAAATCTTGTTTCTTCGGGTATTTTGGAGAAATTGTTAGAACTAAATCCTTTTCAGAAAGGTGTAATATCAAATGTTTACAATATAATTATGAAAATACATTCAGAGGCCTTTTATAAGATTAAAAATGATTGGGAAAGAGAACGTAACCTTACTATCCCTATTGAGAATTGGGATAAAATTCTGCAAATAGTTAATTTATCCTCTATATGTGCTAAACAGTCATTGATACAGTTTAAAGTAGTGCACAGGGCTCATGTGTCCAAGGATAAATTGGCTCGTTTTTATTCCCATATAAATCCTATATGTGACAGATGTCATTTTGAGATAGCTTCTTTAACTCATATGTTTTGGTCATGTCCGCTTTTGAAAAAATATTGGAAAGACATTTTTGATATTATTTCCACGGTATTGAACATTGATTTACAACCTCAGCCTATTACTGCAATCCTTGGTTTACCAATGATAGAGTCAATTCATTTACCTTCTTCTGCTTGTCGGATGATTGCATTCCTTACATTAATGGCTAGAAGATCTATTTTGTTGAATTGGAAAGAAATTAAACCCCCTACCATATTTCATTGGTTTTCTCAAACTATGTTATGTCTAAATTTGGAAAAAATTAGAAGTGTCATATATGACCCTTCTATTAAATTTGAAAAGACTTGGAGGCCACTTATTCAATCTTTTCACGTGATATAACTCGACCCTGTTCCAATCCTATTTGTTTTTCCGGTTTTGATTGTATGTACATTGAGAGGATCGGAGTTGGGGACACTGATGATTCTTTGTCTTTTTATAGATACTATAACCAGCCCATTTTTTTTTCCTTCTCTTTTTTCCTTTTTTTCCCTCTTTATTAGTTAGTAGTTAGTTTGTTAGATTAGTTTTTCTTAGGGCAATTATATATTTTTTTCTCTTTTTCTCTTTTCTGTTTTTTTCCAACATGATATACCTAGATTTTTTTTGTTGTTTTGTTCATATGATAGTTGTATCATTCATGATTTGGGAAGATGTAACTATATTGTACTTATTGCTTGTGTACCCTTTTATGTTCATTTTAATTTTGTAATTTTGTAATCCCAATAACTATGTATTAATCTTGTCATATTGATATTAATAAAAAGATTGAAAAAGAAAAAGTTCCTAAAACATTTCACTGTTTATAGACATGCATAAACTGCCCACTTCCCTTTAACCCATATGGACTAAATCTTCCACTCTTTAAAACCGAAGATCAGAGAAACTGAATTGACATTTGCCTATTTGATCTAGGATTATGGGCCAGAAGCCACAAGATTGCCTGCCAACTTCTAACGATCACTTTTAGAAATGGCACTTTCATATCACCAGGCCATTAGGCTCATGGTGACGGTAATAACTATAATGGAGCACAAGATAAAAGAGACCACCAAGATACTTGAATTGTAGCACAGACACTTTCTTTGTGTGTTTAAACCATCTTGCCACCAGCTTCAAGGCCTCGTTAATACAAACCTGCCTTGCCAACAACTCTGACGATATATTCATATGACTTCAAAAAAATATCAACCACAAAGCCTAGCAGTAATTATAGACAGTCCCATCAAGAGCATTTAATGGCACTGGGCCTGTTTTTGCTGGAGTTTATTAGAATGAGAGGCATGTCATCGAATCCTACTGAATATGGAAAGGCCTAGAAGGAGAGGATGTGGAGAGGATGCTGGCCACAGTGGGAGAGTCTAGGGCTAGAATGTTGGTAGGTTCTTGATTAGTTAAGTTCTGGGAAGAAGATCGAAGAATGGGTCTGAATGGGACAATAAATCATCCATGGCTGAATGGTTTAGTTCTGCTCCTATGTCTTATGGTCTAAGAGCAATACTCATGTCCAACTCATATCCAACTGTATAGAGAGGAGGTGTGCTTGGAGAATCAGAGCAGAAGGCCATCGTTGTTTCCCATGAGGTGCTACAGAGTGAGGTGGTTGGTCATGTGCAGTGATTTCACTCTGTCACCTGCATTCAAATACTGAAGTAGATCTTTAACTGTTTTCGTGTAGAAAGGCCCAGGTTACCTAGGTGACTGCTAGAGAGACTGATGTGTCAAGTTAGGTGTCCCGTTAACTTTTCCCTTCCCTGCACACCCTCCTCAAATTCCCCTTGCTGTGATGATCTCTGTTTCCCCTTAATCATTTGCCTGAAAAATCTTTGCAGTCATTCCCTCTCCTCCTCATACCTCCCTCCCCCCCACCACCCTCCTCAGTTCCCTTTCTAGCACTCTTCCCATTTAAACTTACTCCCTTTAAAAGATGCTCCATCTCCATAACCCAATAAACTTTTGAAAATAAGAAAAAACATGTATTTTAAGCAAATTATGTTAAATGGATTATTTTGAATGAATGAAATAATCAGAGGAGTGGCGATAAAATAATTAACTATGAACACTTTCCACCAATAGCACATAACATCCTCATGCATGGGTAAAGATACCATTAACCTGAAGAAGATATACTGCATAACCCTGACCCACTGTAAAATCTTCCACGAAGACATTTGATGCAGCTACGTGTCAAAAGACAGAACAAATGACATCTAGGCTTCTTTAAATCTGATCCATTAATCAAGGAAGTGTACTCCTACGCACATTCAAAGACTCAAAATACATTTATTATCAAAGTATGCATGCAGTATACAACCCTGAGATTTATCTTCATTTTGTGCACGCTAATATTATATATAATATGTACTGTATCTATCTATCTACCTATCTATATCTATATATATAAAATGTATATATATTATAAACTGTCACTAAAAGAAAACTAAAGTTAAATAAATAGATCAATCTTTTAAGATAATTATGTTTATTTTAAAGCTGCTATAGATTGTCTCCAACAAGTTTTCTCGTGAGCTATTTATGTTAGAATGAGATCAAAGGCTTGGAATTTACCTTAACTCAGCAGAAGATCAGGAGACAAAGCCTCTTGAACAAAGTGGTCCTAGTTAATAGGGAGGCCTATTTCCCTCCTCCATGCCTTTGCCTTTATGGCTGTTGGGCAAGGCCCCAAATGACACCAACAAAGGGGAATAAAGGAGCTACTCGTTGCAGGACCTTATTGTCTGGGAGAATGCTATTTCTAGGGAGCAGCAGGCGTTCTCGTTTCTGCCTGTTTTCTTTCATGATGAAGGCCTGAAACATTGACTGTTCTATTCCCTCCATAAATGCTGCCTGGCTTGCTGAGTTCCTCCAGCATTTTCCTTCTGTTGCCCTAGATTTTCAGTCTGCAGTCTTTCTTGCGAACACTGAGGTACCAGCTTCTTCATCAGTTGGAGTGAGAGGATGCAGCTGTGGTCTCCTCTTCCTCCAATGCCTCACATTGTTAAACATTGAACACCATCCAAACTGAAGAAGCCCTCTTTAGCTAATATTGTATTTGCACCTGTGATTCTGGTTTTGTCCTCTTCTGAATGTGCAGGAAGATCAATACACTTCCTCCACTGATACGCCCAGTTTTTTGTGACCAAATAAAAAGTGTCCCGTCAGATTTCATTGGTAAAAGTAGATTTTTTAATGTAACTACAACTTAAAATAAGACAACAGCTTTGGAACATATAGTACTGTATAAAAGTTTTAGGCACATATGTATTATAGGTAGGGTGCTGAAGACTTTTGCACAGTACTGTAGTAATATTAAGTATTGCACTGTACTGCTGCCACACACAAAAAAACAACTTTCATGACATATGCGAGTGATGATAAACCTGATTCTGATATGGGTCTCTATTGTGGACGGAGAATGGGAAGGGGGCAGGGAGAGGGCAATCATGGTTGGGGGAAGGGGTAGGGAGAGGGGAGGGAGTGGTAAGCACTAGGGACATTCTGTAATGATCAATAAACCAATTGTTTGGAATCAAATGACCTTGCCTGGTGTCTCAGAGTTGTGTGTGTCTGCATCCACGTCAACCCCCACCCCTTCTGCAGCACTCCACCCTACCTCACCATTCCCAACGTCCTTTGCTCCCGCCAGATTTACAAACATGTTCTCCGCTCCACATTGACAAATACAGTACTGGGCAAACATCTTAGGCGAACGTCTTTGGCTACAAATATGTGCCAAAGGCTTTTCCTCAGAACTGTAGCTATCAATAAAGGTGTTGTGGGAAAAATGTCCTTAACATTTTAGATAAAGTCTGGTGGAGCTTTTCTTCTTCTGTCTTATTATTCTGGTGTATGTGGGAACCGAAATATTTACAAGCAGTTGCCAATCTAAGGCAAATGCTAATCAAATACCTTCAAATTAAGTATTTAGACAATTTCTCCACTGGAAGCATCTGAATAGTTTCTCAAAGAAAAGACGCATTGTCTAATAATTTCCAATTCTACAGCTGAGCCAAGCTACATAGAATATTACATAAATGATTGGAGGCACTTTTTTGGATTTCTGTCAACTTTGCCAGAGGAGGCTGTAGGGTAGCTTTACGTTTGTGCTATAATTAAGATAATCTTAATTCTAAGGGGGCTTACTTTGACAGCAAAGTGAAACTAGTAAATGTAAATGTAGAGGAAGCAGCTGAACCAGAGAGCTTTATAGGGTTACTTCAGAGATTCCAGTTAACATGCACACATTCCATCTTTGGAATGGGTTATTCATTTGTGCCCAGCATGGGACGCCTGCCAAGAATCCTCTTGTGGAGGAGGGCAATGCAATAATCAATCCATTGCGGAGTCAGCTTGACTGAAAATGTAACTCCGGGAGCAGAAAGAAAGTTCCTCACTTGCACGTGATGGACATGCAAAGAGAAAGGAGAGCTGACAGAGCTGACAGTGAGAAAGGGCGGGAGAGGGAAAAAAATACGGAAAGAAGGTGAGAGCAAACAAGGGAATAAGGGAGAGAGATTGAACAGGAGAAAAAAAAGAGAGGGAACGAAGAGGAATGAAAACAAGCATTAAGGAGAGAGCAGAAGACAACAAGCATGACAGTGGCATTCAGGATGGGAGAGAGGAGGCAACAGCAGAAAACAGAGGGCAATAGAGGGAGAGAAATGCAAATTAGAGTGAAGAAAATGAAGCACAGACTGAATAAGAGGGAAAGAACAAACCAAGAAAAGAGAACAACAGGAATGAGAGAGACAAAACAGCAAGGGCAGGAGAAGATAAAATGCAAAGAAGTGAAAAGGAGATGGAGAGAAAATGAGGAAGACAGAAGAAATGAAGGAACATGGACGTATAAAGTTGCCTTCATATGTGGAACATTTTCAAGAGATTTACAATCAGCTTTGAGATGTAATAACTGTTAAACATGTTTACATGCAGATGGTCTAATTTTCCAGTAGAAATTACGTTGGAAGTCCAGCTCTATCAAGACAGTTCAGGGAAATTACACAGGGCATATGGTTTACTCTGTTCCATAATGAGAAAATTGGCTTGTTCGCTTGTTGGCCAGACAACATAGATCAGGCCTTGTCCCATTGCCAGGCATTGAAGGCTCACTCCTGTTGGCCATACACTTTGGGTATTTTTAGGAGAACCGATCAAGCCAATATGGGCACCCATGTTGTGAATGCACTTTATCCAAAGGGTAATTTATGTTATAGTGCTGGCAGAAATTCATTCTTACCTGACAAAATACTTATTCTAAATTGACAGATATTCTCCTTCAAATTATTGAACAGAAATGAATGATTTTGTGGGTTACCCGTTGCACAAATATGGGCTGATGGCTAACTATGATTCAGATTTATAAAAGTTGCTTAGTTGCTTCTATTTGGTACAGTATGTCTCTGGCTATCTCTTACTTTAGGAGCTGTTGGCTGGGCACGGTAACTGTGAACACAAATGATTGCTAAGCACGGCCACCAGATCACTGCTTTAGTGAAGGTAGTGGCAGAGATAGTTTCAAATTTATTGATTTATTTATTGATACACAGCGCACAGTTTGCTCTACCGGCCCTTCGTGCTGCCTCGCCAAGCATCCCCTGATTTAATCCTAGGGGCAATTTACAATGACCAATTAACCGGTCCATCTTTGGACTGTGGGAGGAAACCAACGTGGGTCACGTGGAGAACATACAAACTCCTTACAGGCAGTGGCGGGAATTGAACCCAGCTTGGCTGCACTGTAAAGCACTGTGCTAAGCACCACACTACTGTGCCGCCCTAAATTTAATATGACATTTTACATTTTCCGATGCTTTTGATGTCAGCGTTAGAAGTCCTACCCTAGATTGATCTTTTCTCTGTAAAACCAGCTAGATAGATAGATAGATAGATAGATAGATACTTTATTCATCCCCATGGGGAAATTCAACATTTTTTCCAATGTCCCATACACTTGTTGTAGCAAAACTATCCTGGGTATTGAACAAAGAAGCAAACCAACAGTTGCTTTGATCACTTTCGTTTATCCTGCAGATTTCATCAGACTCACAGGACTTCATGGAACTTGTCATGGAACTGGACAAGGCATTCATGGGATTCACTTAAAACTTGTCAGGTCCTTTACGTGCCGATATTTGACATCCTACCAGTTTGCTTTGAAAATGAGGGGTAAAATGGTTAGGGACCCATTCTGCTAAATCAATACTGCAAAGAGCTGGCCGTCTGATTCACGTATGAATCTTATAAGGCTCTGGATGAAGTAAGGGTTAACATATTTTAAAATATATAATAGAATCACACTTAATTATTCCCAGAGAAAGGAAAATCTGTTATTGCCCGATGTCCTTTATGAAAAATATAGATAATGAAAAATAGAAAATTTACATTGGTCACGATATCCAGTGCCTAAGAAGAGTAGTGTGAGCTGCCTTAATGACTTTCGTCCAGTAGCACTCGCATCGATAGTGATGAAATGCTTTGAGAGGTTAGCCATGGCCAGAATGACCTCCAGCCTCAGCAAAGATCTGGACTCACTGCAATCTGCGTATCGCCACAATAGGTCTACGGCAGATGCAATCTCAATGGCTCTCCGTGCAGCCCTTGATCACCTAGATGATACAAGCATCTATGTCAGGATGCAGTTCGTTGACTACAGCTCAGCATTTAACATCATTATTCCCCCAGTCCTGGTCAATAAGGTACAGAAACTGGGCCTCTGTACCTCCCTCTGCAACTGGATCCTTGACTTCCTGACCAGAAGACCACAATCTGTGCAATTGGAGATAATATCTCCTCCTCACTGACGATCAACACTGGCGCACCTCACGGATGTGTGCTTAGACCACTGCTCTACTCCCTCTATACCCGCTTCTTTGTGACTAGGCATAGCTCAAATACCATCTATGAAATTGCTGATGATATAACCATTGTTGGTCGAATCTCAGATGGCGTACAGGAGAGAGGTATACCAGCTAGTTGTTATTCACCCAACACAGCAATAACAACAATAACACAGCAATAACCTTGCACTCAATGTCAGTAAGACAAAAGAGCTGATTGTGAACCTTAGAAAGGGTAAGATGAGGGAACACAAACCAGTTCTCATAGAGCAATCGGAAGTGGAGAGTGTGAGCAATTTCAAGTTCCTGGGTGTCAAGATCTCTGAGGATCTAACCTGGTCTCAACATATCAATGCAGCTATAAAGAAGGTAATGGCAGTGGCTATATTCCATTAGGAGAATCTGACAGGCTGCATCACTGTCTGGTATGGTGTAGGTGGTGGGGCTGGGGGGTTACTGCACAGGACTGAAAGAAGCTGCGGAAAGTTGTAAAGTTAGTCAGCTCCATCTTGGATACTAGCCTCCATAGTATCCGAGACATCTTCAGGGAGCAGTGCCTCAGAAAAGCGGCGTCCATCATTAAGAACCCCCACCACACAGGACATGCCCTCTTCTCGTTGTTACTGTCAGGAAGAAGCCTGAAGACAGACGCTCAGCAATTCAGGAACAGTTTCTTCTTCTTTGCCATAAGATTTCTGAATGGACATTGAAGCCATGAACACTTCCTCACTTTTTATATATATATATTATTTCTGTTTTGCACTGTTTTTAATCTGTTTAACACACACACACACACACACACACACACACACACACATATAGTTACTATAATTGATTTGCTTTATGTATAATTTTCTTTCCATATTATCATGTATTGCATTGTACTGCCACTGCTAATAAACCTGATCCTGATTCTGATTTGTGTCAGCATTACAGGAAGTCAGGAGATTACCTTCTCCTACAGCCGAATGCCACAATAACTCTTATCCCATGATAAGATTTTTTTTTCCGCTGTCACAGGAATTAAGTAATTTTTACTGCCCACTACAATAAGTGAAATGAGAAATATGCTTAACACACATGCAAGTTGTCATTGGCTGCTTGATATCAGATTTGGCAAACAAGAGTATTTTTTTAACCTCAATGATTTCACAATGGCAAATGGCCTAAGGGTGAATCAAAAGGTTTTAAGGATAATTAGATACTTCGTAAGTTGAAATCGTAATGTAGACAAGAAGTTTGCTCTTTTCCTTATTTAATTCTTTGCAAACCATGCAGTTTGTTTTAAATTTATAATTCTAAACAGCAACTAGCAGTTGACTGAAGTGTTGTTCAAGTCCACTCACTATCCATTGCTGGGGAGCAAGTAGAGAGCCAACTGTACTTCTGGTGCCAAATGCTTCCCCTCCCATCATAGAATTCCCTAAAAATGGCCCTTTGAGAAGGTACTGTACGGCTTCTATGAAGGCACAATGGGAACCATGAAGTGTTGGAAAGAAGCATGCAAGTTCCTGAAGGAGATCATCAACTGTGGCTTTTAATGAGCAGCATCCTGGAACCTCTACTGCTTTTGAAAGGTTGCTCCCAAAATTGAAAAGGGCACTGATTTGGTGCCATGGTATGAATTCAGCCTTTAGTCAGCATTCATACATGGGGTTGGACATGGGCATCTTGTGGCAATTTGCCAAAGCTTTTCAAGTTGGGGGCAAGATTCAGAATCAGGTTTAGTATTCAAATCTCCACTCCTTCACTGGCCCACTCACTCACTGGCCGCTTTTTTTATTATGGTAATCTGTCACGAGGGTGGTGGAAGCAGATGAGAATCATTGCGCATTCTTGTTCATTTGTTGTTTAGTCTAGTGGAAAGTAAGCCGCGCAGAATGATTTTTTTTTGTTGACCGCTAATTGGGACGTTATTGGAACACCATTCAATTGCCACCTTTCCTCTTTGATCGCCAATTTGAAAGCTGAGATTGATATATCGCTAATTTAGTTCTGTTCATTTTTTTTATCGCCACAAGATCGTTCCTCTTTGCTGGCTTCATAATAAAGGATCGAACGTATCTTTTTCGATTTGGAAAGCCATTATTTAGAAGCAGTGTCATACAGTGTCGATTACCTTGGCTTAGTCTCTCAGGGGTTTTGGTTTGTTTTCAAGTAAGCAAGTGCTACAACAGTTTTCAAAGATTTGCCTAGAAACTTGCATGGGACGCCAAAAAAAGTTTTAGTGTCACATCTGCAGCAACAGTATGAATTCAGTCTCACGTAGCAATGCAGCAAAGACATTACTCTCCCCATGCTGACAGACCCACTGCTTAAGTAAAAAGCTGACACACTAAAACTACACAGCAGGGGTGGTCTACGCATTTCCATCTCATCATAATAGCATTAGGAGGCTGCTTTATTCCCTGCCAACTTAAGCCAACACCCTTTTCTCCCATGGTCCACTCTCTTCACCTATCAGATTCTTTCCTCTTTCCTCTTCTTTCCTCTTTAACCTTTCCTAAGCAACACACATAAAATGCTGGAGGGACTCAGCAGGCCAGGCAGCATCTATATAAAAGAGCAAACAGTCGATGTTTCAGGCCGATACCCTTCGTCAAAGAAATTTGTTGTCACAGGCAGCTGTGGAGGCCAAGTCATTGGATAAATTTAAGGCAGAGGTTGCTAGATTCTTGGTTAGGCAGAGCATGAAGGGATAAGGGGAGAAGGCAGGAGATTGGGGCTGAGAGGGAAATGGATCAGCCATGATGAAATGGTGGAGCAGACTCGATGGGCCAAATGGCCTAGTTCTGCTCGTATATCTTACGGTCTTGTGGAATCTCATGGTTCTACACTGTATGCATACTTTGATAATAAATGTACCTGAAACTTTGAACCTTCTCTTGGAACTGATTAAAAGCTGTTTTTAAATCCAGAAGATTACTGCTTAATCAGTATGCTTGATTAAACAGAAATCTGAGTACTGAAAGAGAAAAGGGTTAGAGTGCCAACATGCACCCCTGCAGTTTACAGGTTAATGATCCAAAGAAACCTTTCCAAGGTTATTGGGCAAAAATTTCTGTTCACTCAATGCTGCACACTCAAACTAGGCTCACCTTTTTTCAGCGACATGGACTGGGATTGCTCTGTAGAACTGGTTTATCTTGAGCCAGAGCAGAGCCCTGTTGTGGGTAAAGCAGCAACAATAACTTTGATTGACAAAAGCCTGGACCAGAGAGCGCCAGGCCAGATTGAGATGGTCAGGGTGGTGGGCCCAGAGGAGAGAGACGGGCCGGTGTTCAGCTCACTGCTTGGCAAGGTTATTCGTTTCTGCGCTGAACTGAGGCTGTGGTCTGCAACAAACAGGCTCCTGGACTGGCTGCAGCGGTGAACTGGCTGTGCACTCACTTTCCTGAACTTCAGTTCTAAACGTTATCTGCATGATTTTTTTCTTTTTTTGGCACATTGTGCGTTTGACAGTTTTAATGGGTTTTACGGGTCCCTTTGTTTTCCAGTTGCCTGTAAGGAGGTGAATCTCAAGGTTGTATGATGTACACTGTACATACTTTGACATAAATGTACTTCCAACTGCGGAGGTGCAGGTGTTCCTCTGTCAGTGATAACTCACAGTGGCCTGCAGCAAACACTGACAGAACTGTTGACATATCAAGAATAAGCAAGTAGGTTCATCATGCAGTTCAAGCTCTGTGGGAATCTTCACTTGTGGAGAGAGTGCACCATGGAGCCAGATAGAAAATGGCAATTGAGTGTCAATCCCCCCTAAGTGACCATCCTCATGTTCAGAGTTCCCTATTAGGTATCAGATCGCACCCTATTCTGTGTTTTCTGTAGAACATGGCAGGGTAACTGGTTACCCATGAGTACTGGGAACACATATTAGTTTTCTTCATCCTAATATGACTAAGAGACGGTTGCTGAACTCTGCAGCAATACCCAACCATAGTAGCCAGAGGAAATGATTTTCACTAACAGTTGGCAATTAGTGAATATATATATATATATATTTTACAACTATTCTCTGCATCACGGTCTGGCTATGGGAGGATCGGGGTAAGCTGCAGAGAGTTGTAAAATAAGTCAGTTCCTCATGGGTAGGAGCCTCCGCAGTACCCATGACATCTTCAAAGAGCTGTGCCTCAGAAAGTTGGCATCCATCATTGAGGACCCCCACCACCCAGGACATGCCCCCTTCTCATTGTTTCCATCAGGAAGGAGGTACAGAAGCCTGAAGGCACACACTCAGCGATTCAGGAACAGCTTCTTCCCCTCTGCCATCTGATTTCTAAATGGACATTGAAGCCATTTTTTATTTCTGTAAAACTACTTTTTTTATTTCTGTTTTTGCACTTTTTATTTACTATTTGATATACATACATATGCTTACTGTAATTCACATTTTCATGACATGTGCTGATGATATTCAACCTGATTCCGAAAAATGAATTAATCCCTGTTAGTCTGGTTGATGATCAAATGAGGGACTGTCCATGAGTTCCTTTCACAGTGCCATAAGTTTGAAGTATTAAACATGTTAAATATATATTAATCAATACAATAGTGGCGTTCATGAGGCTTTAGACAAGTACATGGAAATGCTGGGAATGGAAGGATATGGACCATGTGCAGACAGAAGGGATTAGTATAATTTGACATCATGCTTGGCACAGACATCATGAGCTGAAGGAATTGTTCCTGTGCTGTGCTGTTCTTTGTTCTAATATTTCCTTCATTCACTAATCCCTGTATTTACAGAGGTAATTATATTTAAAGAACCTTACACTGATCTACCAGTAACACAGGAGATTCTGCAGATGTTGTAAATCTTGAGAGCTCTCCTCCCCCTCCCACCCCCGCACCTTCTTATCCTGGTTTCTGCCCCTTTGCTTTCTGGTCTTAATGAAGGGCTGAAGCATCGACTGTTTATTTATTCCCAAGGACTTGTTCCGTTCCTCCAGCATTTTGTGTGTGTTGCCCATCGATCAGAAACGTGTTCATCGGCTCATTATTAAAACGATCGCAAATCTGAAAAAGGACAAATTCTGTAGTTTTGCTTTTTTTTGACTGAGGAACAGTAGCACAGCCTGCATGAAAGCCGATGAAGGGTCTCAGCCCGAAATGTCACCTCTTCACTATTTATTGTACTCTGAGTTCCTCCAGCATTTTGTATGTGTTGCCTGCGTGAAAGCCTCTCTTTTTCAGATGAACAAAATATATATATACATATAGTACAGAAAGGACAAGTGCACAGCTGGGAAAGAAATCTTTGAAACCCATCTTGTTCGTTCAATTGATTTAAATCAAGGGTAGGCAACCTATGGCCTGCGGGCCAGATCCAGCCCATGAAGGTATTTTGACCGGTCCACGAGCAAATATTGGGATACTATGTTCATCCGACCCGCGAGCAATTTTTCCTTATTCTGAGTGTTTCACGCAACCACACTGATGGACATGCATGATGTCTTGTTACACTGGCCTCAGGTTCCGTTTTGTTCCAAATCAAACACTGGTATGTATATAAGAATGACGGGAAGGCAGACTACCTTAGTAATATGTATTAGATACTCTCCATGCACGCGCAGGTTTTCAGACAGGATCGTTCAAATTTGTAAACAGAAACAGCGTCACTGTGTTTTAACAAGAAATCCATGCTCAATATTCAGATATTTACATGTGCTACGATACTTGTTGAATAACTCGCGTTTTGAAATAAAATCAAAGAAAAACATTCCAACAGCAATGAATGCAAAACGCAGGAAGGTAGACACCGAGTGCTGAAATTTCCAAGGCACTTGGACACTAGATTACTTCTTCATCGAGCAAGCTGGGAAACCAGTTTGTCTCATTTGCCTAGAAAATGTTGCTGTGAAGAAGGTGGCAAATATCAGGTCACATCACGAGACCCGCCATAGTGGAAATGTTAACAAGTTTACTGGGCAAGCGAGGAAAGATGAAGTTGAGAATGAAGGCTAGTTTCGGAAAACAAACATCATTTTTTGCCAAGAAAAGCAGTGAAAATAAAGGAAATACCCCTGCCAGCTTTGTCAAAGAATGTTTACTGGCAGTGGTGGGCATTGCTTGTCCTGAAAAGAAATCTTCATTTGTATCTATCAGCCTGTCAGCAAGAGCGATCACACGGTGAGTTGAAGAAATGTCAGCCGATGTTAAAAGTTGTTTAAGGGATGCCTGCAACGAATTGCAATTTTTTTCAATTGCGCTTGATGAGAGCACAGACTTGAGAGTCACTGCTCAACTTGCAGTGTTTGTGTGAGGAGTGACCTCAACTTTTCAAATTTTTTGTAGAGTTTATTCAATTAATTCCTATGAAGGACACGGTTACTGGAGCAGACATTTTTTTGAAGCTTTGTTGAAAATGATGTCAGAAATGAAACTTAATGTGTCGAAGCTAATTGGCATCACAACTGATGGGGCACTAGCAGTGGGAAGTATCCTAACTTAGTGGACCATGCAAAAAAGATGGCATCATTGTTTGGCAGCACTTATCTGTGTGAGCAATTATTTTCAAAAACGGAGCACACCAAGAACCATTTGAGAACAAGATTGACTGATGCCCATCTGGATAATGTCCTGCTCTTGGCATCAACCAGTCTGACACCCAATATTGAGAAACTTTCAAGCAACAAACAGCATCAAGTTTCACATTGATTTATCGACTGTTTGCATTAAAATTTTCTTTTTTATTATACTTAATTTACCACCATTCAATGCATCATGTTCATACATTTTATGTTTAAGGATTCTTTGTGTCCTTTTAATAGATTCAAAAGATGCCTTGATTGAAATAAATTGGAACTAAACTGAGTTCTTTGATTACTAATTGGCATCCTTGGTTAAGCACAAATGATTTTCTAGCATGCAATATTCATTAACTTGAGGCAAAACATAACTAGATGTACTTAAATGGATAATTCCTATATTTCAAGTTTTTTATGGTATTTATCTGGCCCACCGTCCACTCATTAATACGCGATCCGGCCCACAGAGGCAAAAAGGTTGCCGACTCCTGATTTAAATGAACAAATTATCCTTCCAAACTTCCAACAAAATATATTGTGTTTATTTGCTGTGCACTGTAAATGATTACAGGGATGTTTGAGTGCCCTTTAGTGCTTTGATGGAGAAAGTATGCACGTTCATCAAGTAGAGATCTGAGCAACGAAATGTTCCCTGCAGTAAGTATGCATCAACAGAGATTCAAAGAACCTCTGGCAGTTTTATGCATAGTTTCTGTCACATTTTCCTGACAAACAACGTTCCCTCAATTTTTTTTTTAACAGCTGCACAAGCCAACCATCGCTCTGAGCAGGAAATCTTTACACAACCTGAAAAAAATTCACGTGTTTTATCTGTAATATGTGATACTATGAATATTTAGAATGAAAATTGAAGAATCACATAATTCTAATTTTACTTATTATTTGAAGGGTATAACAAAATACAGTATTACAAAGAAAAGCCTTCATGTTTTGCAAACTTTTAAACTTAGCAGGCCGGTGGTTTATTAACACTGGGCTGCAGAGTTCCATTCTGTGTTTACTGTTACAATTTGTAACAGTGCTGTAACTTGAAATACTGATAATGTAAACACGTTGAAGCTCTAAAATATTTCAAAGTAGTTTGTTGTATGTTTATTATTTAGAAAACTAACAGATTATATTCATTTAAAAAATTAATTACAGGATATTTTATAATTATATTAGCATAGATTACAAATTATATTAGCATTATATAATTCAAAATCATATTAACATTATAGAAAAGAAAACTCTAGGTCCATGGCAATGAACGATATATGTATAGAGATCCCTACAACCCAGGCCATGCTCTTCTCTCGCTGCTGCCATCAAGTAGAAGGTACAAGAAGCTCAGGACTCTCACCACAAAGTTCAAGAACAGTTACTATCCCTGAACCATCAAGCTCTTGAACAAAAGGGGATAACAACACTCATTTGCCCATCTATGGAGATGTTCCCAACGATCTCACTTTATTGACTCTATCTTGTTATCAAGATCTCATTATTTATTGCTATTTATTTACCTCTGCATTTGCAGAGTTTGTTGTCTTCAGCACTCTAGTTGATCTTTTATTGGTCCTGTTATAGTTACTATTCTATAGATTTGTTAAGAATGCCTGCAGGAAAATGAATCTCAGGTTGGTATACTATGTTCCCTGTAAGGTGTGTGATGCACACATCTTTTGTTACTAGATGTTTTGTAACTAGGAATTTAAACTGCACACAAAAGGTTGCCATCCTTTCCCTCGCTGGCATATTAAGTATATTTTGCAATTGAACACAGTCACATTTCCTTTTCCGGTTTCTGATGCAGACAGAGTTGACAATGTGGAGTTTGCGATGATTTGTCTGCAGGATTTAGAACTTGCTTATTTATTGAAGAAATTATTGATTCACTGTTGAATTCCAAAGAAGCAAAAGGTGTGAAGTGCAAAAGAACTGCTAGTTTATTTAAAGCAGGACAACTTCATGAAACATTAGAAACTGCTACGAGAAATATTTATGTACTATACGGAAACTGTCGTGACGCAAAAGTTGCTAGAGAATTTGCAAGTGGGAAGAAGTGGAGTGATATTAGGAAACTTGACCTTTTAAAGCATCAGTTCGCAAGCAAATCACATATGGATGGTCTACAAAAGCCCCAGTGAGGAAATCCTTAATTACCTGCTACAAGCCTGTTACGTATTCTGAAAGTACAGATGAATGAGAGCGAAAATGATCAAACCCAAAGGAGATCAAAGTTTTCTTTTGTTTAAAACAGTGATCAGCAAACTGGACTAGTTTATTATCCTTGGAAAAGCTTCAGGTTTACTTCCACTTAAAGATTCAGTACACACATGTTGTTGTCACTAGGCAAAAAAAATTGCACAGCACTAGATTTTTGCACACTTTGGTCATTACAAATTAGAGGGAACATTGGTTGTATATGGCGACACATATGTACTTGGATAATAAAATTTACATTGAACTTTGAGGAACATTTCAGTTACAGTAAATCCGTGTATATCCTGGAGGGAATAGTGAATCAGAATCAGGTTTATTATCACCGGCATGTGGCATGAAATTGTTAGCAGCAGCAGTTCAATGCAATACATCATCTAGAAGAGAAAACAAAATAAAAAAAATAAAAAAGATAATAAATAAGTAAATGAATTACAGTATACACATATTGAATAGATGAAAAAGCGTGCAAAAAACAGAAATACTGTATATTAAAAAAAGTGAGGTAGTGTCCAAGGGTTCAATGTCCATTCAGGAATCGGATGGCAGAGGGGAAGAAGCTGTTCCTGAATCGCTGAGTGTGTGCCTTCAGACTTCTGCACCTCCTACCTGATGGTAACAGTGAGAAAATGGCGTGGCCTGGGTGCTGGAGGTCCTTAATAATGGACGCTGCCTTTCTGAGATATCTCTCCAACATCAATAGGTAAAATACTAGTAAATACTTTTCTATGTGATTCTGGGCGTTACATTCTGAAGTGGCAAATCAGAAGTGTTTAACTAAGATTGCAGACTCACAAGCTGGGTGAAGTTTCTACAGCCTGGAGGAGTTCATTTTTCCCCAGAGAACAGCCCTTCATGTTTTAGATGCACATCAGTCCCATGTACCTGGTGCAGAGGAGGGTGGGACAGTCACAGTTCCTCCTAGTCAGAATCTTCCTGGGTCTGCCCAAGGTAGGCTTTCACAGGTTAAGACAGTGGAGCCCTTTGCATTTGTGGTATGGCTTATCCATCCGTACTGCCTGTTCCTCTGATGTGATACCACAAGCGTGGTTTTGAGGTTGTCTGTGGGGAAGACGAATCTCAGGGTTGTATACTGTATACGTACTTTGAGAATAAATGTAACTTGAGTTATGGAAGGGGCTACTCGACTCTTTGCAATAAAATTAGAGTTAATCTGATTTGAACTTCAACTCTGCACTTCCGTCTAGCCACAGTAACCTTTGAACACCTTTCGTTATTACCTGTGTACATCTGTCTTAAAAACACTCGGACTCTGTTTCCACCATCTTTCATGGTAAAAGTTCCAAAGGCTCTCAAATGGGAGAAATATATTGTCTTAACTCCAGCTTAAATAGGCGACCCATTATTTTCAAACAGTAACAACTGGTTTATTATTTTATTAGGTGTTCTTTCCCTTATTGTGTTTTTTTTGTGTGCAGCATTGGATCCAGATAATAATTATTTCATTCTCCTTACACTGTGTACTAGAAATAACATTAAACAATCTTGAATCTTGCATCTTCCAACAAAAAAAATACCCTCTTCACATCCACTCTACCATGACCCCTAAGGACCTTTTGTTTAAGTCTAGTTCTCCTCTCATTCTTCTAATTTCCAGAGAATACAAGCCCATATGTATGGTCTTTCCTCATCACCATACCTGTTCTAGTAAATTGTTTCTGGATTACTTCCAGCACATGAATATCCTTTTTTAAGTAAGAAGACCAAAACTGTACATAAACTGTGATCTCATTAATGCCCTGAGATATGATCTCACTACTTCAGGGTTGAATTTCCCCTCACAATAAATGATAACATTCAATAAGCTTTCTGTTTACTCCCAGGTATCCCTGGAAAGGGACTGCTCAAGGTCTCTGCCACCAGTGAACACTGGACTACAACCTTAAGCTGAAGAACACATTTAAAAAGTAAATTTAATCAGTCATGGAGTTTTGTGGAGCAGTCCACGGGTAACAGAAAGAGGCTCCAAGGCACATTGTGCCTACGTTGTCTATCAAACACCCATCAGTGCAAGATCTGTAGCCTTTGATGCTTTGCTCATAGAGATGAATCCTAAATTTCAGAGAACTCAGGATGTGCTTCTTTTGGTTTTATATTTGTGAAAAAATGTTAATTCTAAAATAAAGAAGAGAGACCCCAAGCAGGATCCAGCCAACAACCAAAATGTCAAAGAAAATCAAAGTTTTATAAACCTCAGCACAATGGCAGAGCTAGCAGAGCAACTACCTAACTCCAAAGATGTGGTGCTGCCTGGGTGGAGTTTGCACATTCTTCCTGTGGCTGCACGTCTTTTCCCCTGAATGCTCGTGTCACAACCAGGGGTTGTTTTTTAAAAATATATACTTTTTTGTCAGTGTGTGGACTGTATTTTCTCAGAGTCATATCATGGGTATGCAGTGTTCTTACCCTTTACACCTAATTGTTTTTCTTTGGACTAACTCTGGGTTTTTCATTGCAAGTGTAGCGCTTGGGATCATGGGGATTGTTAAGCTGTCTTTGTATTTATTACTATTATTCAATTTGGGACAAGTTAATTAGCCCGGTATTTTCGCTATCCTGTATTGTAGTTGTCCTTGGGGATCATTGCTTCACCTGGACATCTGATTTCTCTGGAATTCCTACACGCTCCAGGGTGTATTTCAGGGGTGCATTCCGAACCCTCTTTGATGGGTCGTTGTAGTTCCTTGTCAGGTGAAACTCCGAGTCTTTCCGTGTATTGTCAGTGATTTCAGTTCGTCAAGATTTCGTATAGTTTGCCTGAGCTCTTGTTAGTTTTTTCTAGTTAATTTCTGTAATAAATCTTCAGGTTTGTTTCAACTGCTGAAGTCTCTGTGATTCCTGCACTTGAACCCTCACAGTTCCAGTTTCCTCCTACATCCTGCAGGAAAACTATAAATTTTCTTTAGTCTGTAGGCAAGTGGTAGAAACTGGGGAGAGTTGCTGAGAATTTAAACAACTTGTATTAATATCAGATTTGCATAAAGGGGTGATTGATGGCTAGAATGCAGTCAGTGGGCTGAAGGGCCTGTTTCTGTACGCAATGGCTGAATGATTCTTTGACTTTGAATGAAAAAGAACTTCTTGATTATACTCCTAATTGGCCAAGCTCCAGTTTTCTTATAATATTTCCCCACTGTTAATTCCTACAATGAAGCAAATTAAATCTCCTTACTGGCTCTGCCAATACTTCCATCAAGCCAGCCTTCAAAATTCACGTCCCAGTGGAACACAACTCGATTTAGATAATGTCACATTAAATACATTGGTATATTTCTCAGTCTGAGTTTAATCTCCTCCAGGACCAGTATTTCCTTCCTGATATCTGAAAACTGGCCTCATTAGGGGGCCATGAACTAGATTCTACAAATAAATTCCTCCTCTTTATAATCGGGCATTTTTGAGCTAATGACCACCACTTAATTTTTTTTTAATGTCTTTTCTATCCATCAATTAGCCTTAATTGATTGTGAACTTAGATTTCCAAACAGATTTCTGCTCAGTTCCTGATAGCTCAAATAATTTAGGAAAACTATTTATCTTTCTGAGATTCAAAGTGCTGTGTTATACAGTGGATTCCTGTTAATTAAGCCATCGGTTAATTGGCGTGGCTGCTTCCTTATTTGGGACAACTCTTAAAGAACAAAAACAAATCGAGAAAATAGCCGGGATTCCCTTCATTTATTTGGGACGCTGTGCCACTTAATTGGGACAGGAGACTGCAGCCAAACAGTTTCGAACCTGCATCAGTCTCATATGCTTCTGTGGCTGGTAGACACTACACTGTGCTCAAAGCGAACAGTTTTTAAATAGCGTTAGTTGCATGTGTTGGTGTTCAAACAGCAGTGATTTTTTATCACTGATAGTTGGTGAGAAATAATCAGTAAGGCAATTCAGGGCTTTTTTGCTCATCAAGCATTCAGGCTTGGAGATGCCAGAAACGGCCGGGAGGGAGAATGAAAGGGTTTCACTATTTCAGCAAGTTGGGAACTACAAAGAATTTGAAGGTATCGGCAATCATCTTGAATGTTACCTCACTGGACACTCAGCTCTCACCTCCGACTCCGAGTAGGCGAGAGTGGCCACACCCCGGTGAGACAGGGACACACCTGCCTGTCCTCGCGTGCAAAGTCAGCTCCAGCAGGCTGAGCAGATGAGATCTACAGTGAGATCCAACAAGCAGGAAGGCGGTTCTGCCACGCTCTGAGGAGAGCAACGGGCATGGCGAGGCACAGACGAAGTCACAGTTATCCATTGCAACCAAGCAATTCCCCAGTTGTGGTGAGTATCGTACCACCGGACCCGGATGTCTGAGGTCGAGACTGGAACAGCCCCAGTTTCCCTTTTCCATTTTAGAAACTATCCCGCACAAGTTTCCTGTCATCATTGGATACGGCAGACAACCACCAGTAGTACTGGTAGTGTTCTAATTTGTTCTAACTTTAATACACAATTTGTTTAATTTATTTATGAAGATACAGCGCAAAATAAGCTCTTCCGGCCTCTGAGCTGGGCCGCCCAGCAATCCCTCAATTTAATCCCGGCCTAATCATGTGAGAATTTGCAATGACTGGTTAACCTACCAATTGGTAGGTCTTTGGAGTTTGGGAGGAAACTAGAGCACTCGTGGGAAACCCAAGCGGGCACGGGGAGAACATACAAACTCCTTACAGGCAAAGGTGGGAATTGAACCCAGGTCACTGGTACTGTAAAGCGTTGCGCTAATCACTAAACCCTATGGTTGAGATTAGCAAGCCACTGTATTTGCCTGCATTCTCATATAACAACCTGTTTTCTGAAGTTTAACATCACTGGTGCTACAGCAGAGATTACAGATGCTGGAAATCCAAAATAAAAACAGAAATGGTGGAAACTTTCAGCAAGTAAGGAAGCATCAGTGGAAAGAGAGTCAACATTTCAGCTCAAACTTGAATACAAATTGCAGAGAGGAGGATTGGACGGAATAAAAATCCATGATATAATGGAGACCAAGAACATCCAGGCAAGTACTTGTAAACGATAACTGAGATGGCAGGAGGAAGGTGTAAATAGACAACAATGAATGGCAGCAGAATGAGAGAGGGGAAGGGGAGAGAGAGAGAGAGAGAGAAGGAGGGGAGGGGAGAGGAGAGAGAGAGAGAGGGAGGGAGGGGAGGGGTGAGAGAGAGTGAGAAGAGGAAGAGAGAGAGGGGGGCAGGGGGAGGTGGAGGTGGAGGGGGAGAAGGGGAGAAACAAGGCTGGAACTGTGAGATGTAGAGTTTAGAAATATTATGCTCTAGAGCAGGATGAGAGTGGATTAAAACCCTCTGATCACAGACAGAAATCCAAATCAGAATCAGGTTTAACATCACCGGCATACGTTGTGAAATTTGACTTTGTGGCAGCAGTACATAATAATAGAAAAAAACCTGTGAATTACAGTAATTACATCTATATTAACTAGTTCAATTAAGTTTGCAATGCAAAAATGGAAATAAAAAAAGTAGTGAGGCAGCATTCATGGGTTCAATGTTCATTCAGAAATTGGATGGCGGAGGGGAAGAGTCCTGAATTGAGAGTGTGTCTTCACACTTCTGTACCTCTCCCCAGCTTTAATCACCTTGGTAGCTTTATATCACAAGATTGCTAGAAGTAAAGTAGAAATAAAAAGAAGAATTGCCATTGCCAAAACCAACTTCCAAAAAATGAAGCAACACACACAAAATGCCGGTGGAACACAGCAGGCCAGGCAGCATCTATAGGGAGAAGAACTGTCGACGTTTCGGGCCGAGACCCTTCGTGGTTCCAAAAAATGAAATCCATTTTTACCAACAGACACATTTCTATGACAACAAGGCTTAGGCTGCTAAAATGTTACATCTGATCAATCTTGCTGTATGCTTCCAAAACATGGACTATAACACCAGAACTCCAAAGAAACTTAGAAGCAACAGAAGTGTGGTTTATTAGAAGAACGCTGACAATATCATATAGAGATAGGGTAACTAATGAGACAGTACTCCAACGTGCCCATACAAGATCTTTAATGAGAACATTAAATGAGAGGAAACTTAATTTTCTGGGCCACGTCATCAAAAAGGGTGAAATAGAATGCCTTATATTACAAGGCCGTATGCCTGGAAAACGTAGAAGTGGAAGGCAAAGAAGAAAATATATGGACACTGTGAAAGAACTAACAGATCTAAATGTGCGAGGCATCACTGACACTGTGAAGGATCGTTCGATGTAGAAAGCCATGATCGCCCAAGCGTGTAACGCGCGAGGCACATGAAGAAGAAGGAGACCTCTGTCCTGATGGTAGCAATGAGAACAGGGAATGTCTTGGGTGATGGGGTCCTTAATGTTAAGGCATCGCTCCTTGAAGATTATCAGGAGACTACAGAGGCTAGTGCTCACAATGGAGCAGACTAAGTTTATAACTCTCTGCAGCTTACTTGGAAAAGGTGGGAGGTATAGTGTTGGGAAATTCTATTAATGCTCCTCTTTTATAGAACTACTTTTTTTATTGGTAGGTTCTTCTTTCTGATAGTTTATTAGAATTGAATTGAATTGAATTTATTTAAACCTTACTTCCATCCACTACACGAGGGAGTAAAAATCTTTGCGTTATGACTCTGCCACAGCGTACAGACGTGAATTTATAAGTCTGATGGCTTGTAGAAAGAAGCTGTCCCGGAGCCTGTTGGTCCTGGCTTTAAAGCTGCGGTAGTATTTGCCAGATGGAAGCAGCTGAAACAGTTTACTGTTGGGTTGAATGGAGTCCCCAATGATCTTCCGGGCTTTCTTTCTGCACCTGCTGCTGTAAATATCCTCAACAGAGGAATGCTCACATCCACAGATGCACTGGGCTGTCCGTACCACTCTCTGCAGTGCCCAGCGATCAAAGCTGCTGCAGTTCCCATACCAGGCGGTGATACAGCCAGTCAGGATGCTCTAAACGGTGCCCCTGTTGAAGGTCTTCAGGATCTGGGGACTCATGTCGAACTTCTTCAGTCGCCTGAGGTGGGAGAGATGCTGTTATGTTTTTTCTGCCACACAGCCGGTGTGTACAGTCCGGGTGAGGTCTTCAGTGATGTGTATACTGAGGAACTTGAGAATATCATTTTCAACTTAAATTCTAACACTCCCTACTACTTTCTACTACTTGTTAATGGTGGGGCTCCTCTTCCCCACTCTGGACATCTTTCCCACATGCATTCCATTTTTTTCTGCACCAGAAAACAAGAAAACATCCTCTACCTACAAATGATCGGCTTCCACTAACAGTTAAATAAGGCCTTCCATTGCTTCAGAATTTCCCAATGTTACAGATAGCTTTACGTCTGAATTGTAGTCACAACCACACAGCAACCACGGCAAGGTCAGATAAATAGCAATTAGACAATGGCAGATAATCTGTTTTTAGTGATGCTAGTTTGAGGGATGAATATTAGCCAGGATCCTAAGCCAAAACACATTTCCTGTCTGCCAGACTTGTCACATTTCCAGTGTCAACGCTAAACTTCAAAGAAAATGTTAAAGAAACAGGGAACTCTGCAGGCTCACACAATACTGGTGCCAGAATGTCTCCAGAATCTTAATTGGCATCTGGTATGAACTTGCCCAGTGTTTATGTAATATTGGCAATAACCTAATTGACCTACATATAAACTTACAGTTTACTAAATAGCAATTAGACCATAGCCTTGAGAAAACAGGCACCTATATTTCTTCTGAACCATGTTTCCCACATCTTCCTACTTTTTGTAAAAACAATGCATTTTCAGATTTATTACCCACGACATTTCAGAAGATTAGCTATGAGACTTTACACCCTCTTAACTGCTCAGTCTCCAAGTAGATCCTTTATGTTCCACAGTGTAAATTTCAGCAGGTGAATCAGAATCAGGTTTAATATCACCAGCATAAGCCATGAAATTTGTTAACTTTGTGGCAGCAGTATATTGCAATGCATGATAATAAAGAAAAGAACTCTGAATTATAGTAAATATATATATATGTATCTAGAAATATATATATAATTTTATAGAAATATAGAAATTGGAGAAGTGGTGAGGTAGTGTACATGGGTTCAATGTCCGTTCAGAAATCGGATGGCAGAGGGGAAGATGCTGTTCTTCAATTGTTGAGTGTGTGCCTTCAGGCTCCTGTACCTCCTTCTTGAAGGTAACAATGAGAACAAGGCCCGACCTGGGTGGTGCAGGTGTTTAATGATGGATGCTGCCAGGTGTTCTGGATACTACGGAGGCTAGTGCTCATGATGGAGCTGACTAAGTTTACAACTCTCTGCAGTGTATGTCAATCCTGTGTAGTAGCAACCCCCCCCCCCCCACCATACCACATGGTGATGCAACTATTTACAATGCTCTCCATTGTACATGTGTGACATTCCAAATTTCCTCAAACTCTGAATGAAATATAGCCATTGTCGTGCCTTCTTGGTAGCTGCATTGATATGTTGGGTCCAGGTTAGATCGTCAGAGATATTGACACCCAGGAATTTGTAACTGCTCACTCCTTCCTCTTCTGATCACTCTAGTTTATTGATATTCCGTTTGGTGATCAAATCCTAGCTTTCTGTGCGGAAGGTCATTAAGTGCCTGCAGGAATTCTGTTCCTAGAGAGCTTTTCTGCAATTAACTGCCTTTAAATATCCTTCCTTGCAAGAGTGATAGCTTTAGGTCTCAGGTGGAAGGAACTGATTTGATAATTCCTCTGCCAAGCTTACCTGTGCCCTAACCTATTATCAACTCAATGTTAACGCAGCGGGGTAAATATCCACCTTGTCACGTTTGTAATTGAAGTGGAATATATAACCACAGTTTCAACAGAGTCAGTAATGTATACTGACCTGGGCAAATCAGCCTCTGAGCACCATATTGAACAATCTATCCATCAAAGTCAACGGGGAGCTGTATTTCAGGGGATGCTTTTACGAGTTAATATGGAAAATGGGACAAGGAGTGGGATCTGTTTAAGGGACTACTGTATGTGTTGTAACTTCAAAATACTAAACTAATTCAAAGGAAAACAAAAGAGCTGAGAGATGCACGTCTTAGTTTGTGTTTAAGCAAAGTGTGCACGTGTCACGTGGTGGTATGATGGCATATGGAATTCATGTTTTTGTTTTTATTTGTATAACCTTTAATGAATTAATTAAACAAAGAAAATGCTTAAACAACCTATATATATATAAATAAAAGATTACTGAAGTATTAAATACACAATAGCTACTTGTAAATAAAGTGTTCCTACGCCTCTGGAAAGGGAACTGAAATGGCTGATGGTAAACAGGAGAGGTCCTGGGAGAGCTCCTGACTTGACACGGGGAGTAGGCAGGATGATACTGTGTAGTATGGAGTCTGGTCTTTATAAGCTGTAGCAGGAGAGGGTTCAGAGGAGGTTCACAAAAATTATTTCAGGATTGATTGGTTTATCATATGAAGACTATTTGATAGCTCTGGACCTGTATTCACCAGAATTCAGAAGAATAAGGGTGGACCTCATTGAATGATGAAAGGCCTTGATAGAGTGGATATGGAGAGGATGTTTCTATGGTGGGAGAGTCCAAGACCAGAGGACACAGCCTCAGATTAGAGGGTGTGTCCTTTCAGAACGGAGATGATGAGGAATTTCTTTCGTCAGAGAGTGGTGAATCTGGAATTCTTTGCCACAGGCAACTGTGGGGGCCAAGTCTTAATGTATATTTAAGGCAGAGGCTGATAGATTCTTGATTGGTCTAGGGCATGATGGGATACAGGGAGTAGGCAGGAGACTGGGGCTGAGAGGAAAATTGGATCAGCCGTGATGAAATGGCGAAGCAGGCGTGACAGGCCAACTGGCCTAATTTTGCTCCAAGATCTTATGGTGTTAAGGTCATATTTCATGTGGAGGCAGGAGGGGAAGAAGTGCAAGTATCAATAAACAGAACAGAAAATCTTTCCTGATTTCCATGCTTCCCTACGTACACCAGTACACCAATGAATGGTGTTATAATGCTGGATTAGAAACTAACCAAGAAGCTTAAAACTAGATCCCCATTAAAAGGAATGGGCAAAGTGATGGGAAATTCCACCTTTTCTTCAGGTGTGTCAGTAGAGGTATGATGTTGGTTAGACATGGGTAGAGCTCCTGGGTATTTTTATTCAAATGTAGAAGCTGAAGGAGTAAGATGGGGAACTTTTACATTCCCTGAAAGGGCAGTAATTACTGTATCGCCTTAACAAAAGCATAAGTATTTTAAATGTCAGAATGAATTACAGAGGATCACGTATAACTTCTTGTAGAACAGTCAAGCGTTGCTCTTTAGAATATCAGATAACTTGGTTCAAAGACAAAACCAACAGCAGCAATGCAACTGCACTGAAGGGTCGTAGCTCCCTGCTGTATCTGAAATTCGGAGGTTGTGGGCTATGCCAGGCAGCAGTCAAACAGTCTTACTGAGCTCCTGCCACTTCCAATAAGCAGCAGATGTGGATAATTATCCTGCACACAATAATGAGAGACTATTTTGTTCACCCGAATACACTGCCAAGTTCTGACTTAAAGGGGATGTGCACTCAACGGGTAAACACTACAGCTTTCCATCTCAGTTCCCGGTGTTTAATTTCAACCAAATCGAACACAATGAAAAGTTCTGCTGTCCGTCTACTTGAAATTTTGCTCATGAGAAATCCAAAATAGAAAGGATACTTAAGCCAAGGGTGAGGAGCTGGAGGTCCTTATCCTTAGGTGAGGTGCCAGTGGACTGGAGGAGAGCTGGTGTTATTCTGTTGTTCAATAAAGGCTCTAAGAAGAAGTCAGGAAATTATTAGCTGGTGAGCCTGTCGTCAGTAGTAGATAAATTATAGGAAGGTATTCTAAGGGACACAATATTCAAGTATTTCAGAAGACAGGGTCTAAGTAGGAAAAGTCAACATGAATTTCTGTGCAGCAGGTGGTGCCTATGCAATCTTAAAGCTTTTCGAGAGGGTTACCGGGAAAGTTGAAGAAGGACAGGCAGTGGATGTTGTCTACGTGGATCTCAGCATGGTCTTTAACCAAGGCCCACATGGGAGGCTGCTCCAGGAGGTTCAATCACTTGGCATTCAGGATGAAGTAGTAAATTGGATTCAATATTGGCTTAGTGGGAAGGTTCCCTCTCTGATTGGAAGCCTGAGGGTGTGCTGGGTCCATTATTGTTTGCCAATATTAGAATGATAATGTGATAAACTGGATCAGCAAATTTGCAATGACACCAAGACTAGGGGTGTAGTGGACAGCAGGGAAGGCTATCAAAGCTGGCAGTGGGATCTGGACCAGCTGGAAAATTGGGCAGGTGGAATTTAATGCAGACAAGTGTGAGGTGTTGCACTTTAGGAAGACATACCAGGGTAGGACCTACACTGTGGTTGATAGAGCAAAGTTACAGAACAGAGGGATCTGGGAATACAGATCCGTAGTTCCTTGAAAGCAATGTCACAAATAGATAGAGTCATAAAGAGAGCTTTTGGCACATTGAGAATAGAGAGTACAAGCATTGGGATGTTATGATGAAGTTGTATAGACATTGGTGAGGCCAACTTTGGAGTACCATGTACAGTTCTGGTGACCTACCTCCAGGAAAGATATCAACAAGGTTGAAGGAGTATGGAGAAAACTTACGAGGATGTTGTTGGGACTGGAGGACCTGAGCTCTGAGGAAGATTGAATATGCTAGAACTTTCTTCTTTGGAGCACAGGAGAATGAGGGGAGCTTTGCCAGAGGTGCACAACATGATGAAGTACGTATCTAGATAGGGTAAACACACGTAGGCTTTTCCCACTGAAGTTGGGCGAGACTAGAACTAGAGCTCATAGGTTTAGGTTGAAAGGTGAGGTATTTGAGAACTTGAGGGGTAACTACTTCGCTCAGAGGGTGGTGCAAATATGGCATCAGCTGCCAGTGGAAGTGGTGGATCTGGGTCTGTATGCAATATTTAAGTACATGTATCCAAGTGGTGTGAAGGCTTATGGTCAAGGTGAAATTTGTTGGTATTAGCAGTTCAGCAAGGACTAGATGGGCTGAAGGGCATGTTTCTGTACTGTAGTGCTCTATGATTTCTAGTTGGGGAATTTGGACATGCCTCAAGAATGGTCACTGTGTGTTGGATGGGATGCTGAGCTTGATAAACATGGACTGAGAAATCTGTGTCAGCTGAGTTCATCAGACAAATAGACGCACCAGGGAAAGTCACTGGACAGAGGGAGAGAGTTTTCCTAACACTCTATTGTGGGCAGGAAGAGGGAGATAATGCATGCAACAAACCCTTTCTAACACTATTCCTTAAGGACAGTCTGTCTTAAAATATTCCAACTAAAGACAGGAATGTGTTTGCAACTGTGAGAGAAATACTTTGTTCCTCCCGCAGTCTCGTGTTTAGTAAAGAGTTGCATGTTTTTGTAATGGGGTCCAGTTTAAGCTTTTGAGTCTTAACTAGGAATGACAGATGGTCTGTTGTGATACCTTCCTTTAAAACCCGTCTTCCTTTAATCCAAGTTCAAATTTTTCCCAGTATTCTCACATTCCTTTCCAGTTTAGTTCAAAATTCTGAAGACTAGTGTACTCAAAATGGGTCCACCAACAGAAAAAAATTATAGCAGGGCTGTAATGAAATGAAAAACAAAAAAAAAGGCGTAATCTCTGAATCATATCTAACACCCATGATGCAATGCAGGTAAAATGTTTGACACTTGCATCAACTATGATTAGAAAACTACTTAGCAAATGGTATACATTTTCAAACTATTTTAATGTTCAACACTGACTGATAGCAATAGAACATTAAAAGCAAGTATAAATTTCTTCTAAAGCAAGTATGTATTTTCCCAATGTTTTAGATACAAGGTATCAAATAAAAATATTTAACTGAATGGTTGTGAATACTGGTAGCTCAGGTCGAGGCGCCTGATAATGCGGTGTTCGACGAGCTTGGCAATTAGCTTGCAGAAGTTTCATCACCGGTCAAGGTGACATCCTCAGTGCACATTGGTTGGTGTTTCTCTCTGGCAGTGCTCATGTTCATATAGACACCCCCCCCCCCCCCCCGCCATTGGCTTGCCTCAATCCTGATTGGCTACCCTTTCAGTTGACCTTTTAATTCTATTGACTTAAAAGTCTTTGGCTCTTAGGCATTCATAGATGGTGAGCCAGTAGAATTCAAAGATCAACTGAAGGTGGAGCCAATCGGGACTGAGGGGAGTGAATGGGGTGGGGGCTATAAAAACGGGAGTACTCCCAGAGAGAAGCACCAACAACTGCACACTGAGGATGTCAACTTGACTGGTAACAAAACATCTACAAGCTCATTGCCAACCTTGGCAAACATCAGATTGACCTGAATCCCTCAGTCATAATCTGGTCGAGTGAGAGAGCAGTTGAGCTATGGTGAACCTGGTTGTGGTCAATTTGATCGCTGATATGTGCTGAATTAACAAGAACAGTGACAAAAGAAGTCAATTTTTCTAAGTGACCTGGATTATGAAAGGGAAGAAAAATATCACTTTGAACTGGATGAGAATGGCTTAATGAAGAGTGGTTTGAAGTCTAGGGGCTTTAAGGGCCTGTTCTGTGAGGACTAGAATGCCTCTTTTAATTGGAGGATGGAGTGCATGAGAGAGAGGAGAATTCTGAGGATGCATAAGGTTCAGATGCTTTGAATCCAGATGTCACTTTTTTTAAAAGTTTAACTGTGAAGTAGAAGTATTATGATGAATTAATATGTATGGTTTTAGAAGCAAGACACATTCATGCTGAGAAGTTTCTACTTTTCTCCTTCAACGTTTGCCAATTCCTTTTCTCGTGTGTGTTTTCTCTCCAATACAGCTGAAGGAATGCTGGATATCTCCACATCTTAAATTGACAGAGCAAGTGTAACCTATCCATTTTCACACTTCACAGGTCTTAGCACTGGATCACTCTTAAATTGTCAATATTTTGAAGGCATTATCAGGTTTCCCGAAGCTGTTGAACATTTTATGTTGGCAGAAGGTGATTTTAATGAAAAGGGCAAAATTCCATCATGGAATCAAGCCTGTATTTTTAGGTAAGGGAGAAGAAGCTTAAAATAATATGTGAAAATTCAATTTTACACATTTTCTGCATCCAAATTAAATCAGAATGTGTAATTCCCTAACTCCCTAACCATTACTTGGGGTTGGGCTACTGGTCCAGCAGTTAGTGACGTGGATCACTGACCCAAAGTCATGAGTTCGAATGACTTAAAGTTACTATCATTAATGGCAATCACAAAACATCTGAATTCTTGTAAAAACTCATCTGGTTCACTAATATTCTTTCAGGGGAGAAATCCGCCTGTCTGTTAGTGATTTCTGATTCACCAAAGTTGCCTCCCCAGTTCAGGAACAATTAAAAGAATGTCCCATCCCGTGACTCCTCCAAGAGGACCACAGTCTCGTCACGGTTTGGAAGCTTGTGTGCCTCAATGACCCGGAGAGCTATGCTGGCTGGAGTCTGGGCTTTTTACTTTGGCTCTTGGTAGGGTCACCCATGCCAAACAGGTCGGGGGGGGTAGAGGTCAGACTAAGAGGGGTCTACCAGTCCTCCAGGTTCTGTGGTTCAGCTCAGGGCTACCAACCTGACTGGTGTGAAACAAAAGTGTTATGGAAACAGCTATGGCGAATCCTTCTCCCACCGAGTACGAAGATATTCACCACCCAGAGCCTGCCTGACTGATGGTAATGAAAACCGAGCCCCTGACACGATGAAGGAAGCCCTAAAAACCACCAGAGTTGGAGGATTTTCAGTTGCTGCCAGTGGTGTAATGGATAGTAAATAAGTAAATGCATCCCATGAAAAAATTAAGCAAGTCTGGAAGAGATTAGATGGGCCAAAGGGCCTGTTTTGTGCTGTAATGCTTTATGACTCCATGACTTGAAAACAAGCCATTGCAACCCAAACCAGATGACAGAGACTATATTTTTGCATTGTCTAAAGTGCCTTGTTTTGTTAAAAAAAATTTAAAAATGATAAGCTGTTTAATTTCATTTATCTGTTTATGAAAATAACTCACTTGGCATGAAGACCAAACTTGACAACCTTGACTGTGATGCAGCAACACTTCTCAGAAGAAAATGTATATCGATGGTCTGTTTTAACCTTGACTTATTCCTTCCACTCTAAAGCCAGGTAAAATAGTCTTTTTGGCCTGGTTTGCACTCAAAGAATAATAATTGGTGTTCCAAGCATAACAGAAGACCACAACTTGCCATCACTTGGAACTATGGGAACCCAAGATAGTGGGAACAAGGATCAGAAACAGGAAATGTTTTATTTAGGACTCAATTGCTTTGATTCTCTGAACTATACGAAAGACGTGAAGCAAACTGCAGGACAATTAGCCAGCCGAAGGATGACATAAACTGCGATTGGTGTGCTAATAATTTTGGAACAATGTGATATCTGCCAAATTGCTCCATTAAAAAGAACATTAATTTAATGCCAACTAAGTGATGCTAGATATTTGCTTCCTCCAAATTCTCACGTTTGTTTTAAAAACAAATGAGAATGAATTTTTACATTCTCAGCTCGTCATCTTCCTCCTACATCCCCCCTCCTGCTCTAACATTCCTTCTGGGACAGGGTGCATTCAAACCTCTTTACCCAAACTTTATTCATGAACATTTATTAGTTTGATGTACCCATTTCAGCAGCTGCTCACTTACCCAGCTCCAGGGAAATTTCTGAGGAAGTGACAAAGGGTAATATCCCTGGATAAATTTTTCCCATCTCAGACCAGTATTTGGAGGCTCATTAGATTTGCCCTATCACTGCTCCAACTGACGAGACCAGACGGAAATTAATCTATGGCTTTAAGGATCAGAATAACCCAGATATTCTCTAACTAAAACCACCAAGGCATCAGGGGAAGTAAATGATTGATTGCAGTGTGTTTTAACTCTGTGGAAACAGTAAAAGCATTTGTTTATTTTTGGACAAGTTAAAACAGGCAGAACAGCTGTGGTGGGATAGAATTCAAACAGCTGTGGTTAACATTTTGAACAGATCACACTTTTTAATATCCCTTAATGAATACTGAGTTCAACTGTGCGCTTCAACAAAGTTCAGAGGCAAATTGAAGAAAGCTAAGGTAAATTATTTTACAGGTGTTCTACTTCCCCGAGGGTCTGGGGAAAGGTAGATTGTCAATTCTAATTGGTTCAAAGTTCAAGGTACATTTATTAGCAAAGTATGTGTGCAGCATAAACTCTGAGAATCATCTTCCCCAGACAGCCACCAAACAAAGAAAACCACGGAGGCCATTCAAAGAAAAACATCAACTCCACCCCCCACACAAAAACAACAAAACGTGCCAATGGCAATATGAACATCAGTACCCCCACACGCAAAAAAAAAGCAAATGGCAACAAGAACATCAAACCCTCCATGAGCCTTCCCTCATCAGTTTGAAGCAGGCCTTCTTTACGTCACCACAAGTCCAATACCAAATATCAACTCAAAAAGCCCTTCAGTTCTTTGTAGCACCACATGCTAATCATAGTAAACACTGGTAATAAAAGAACCAAGGCAGCAAAAAGTAAAATTAAGTCATAGGTTAAGGCAGTTCAGCAAGAATGGGTGTCCTTGGTGTTCCAGGTCAGAGCCTAGCTGTCCCAGTCGAAACTGAACACACAGATTGCATGGTTTACACATCACTAAACTCAAGTGCTTGCTTAACAATTAATGGTCTTAGGAACCAAAGCACTGGATGGCAGGGATTGAAGTTCCTTTTCAATCCCACTGGAAGAGTTGTGTGATACTGATAGACAATGGGACTTGCTCCAGCTTAGCAGTTTTAGTAAATGGTCCTATAGTGTTCAGACAAGCACAATGAAACTTGGTTCACTCTTTGTGTATGAAGATGGAGAAGTTTGGAGGCCTCTGGCAAGTTAAATATTTATTCCAATTTCTTGCAACCAGCAGGAAACAATATCCAGATTATATTATGGTGTCATTGCCAGTATACACTCATGAAAACTAATATTCTCTGTGAAAATAAAATGATTTAAGGTAATTCTAAATACGCTTCTTTCTCAGTTGCATGGGACAAGATACAATGAACAATACAAGGCAGGAAAATCTGTTATATATGAAGTGACAGTATAGGGGAATCTATATTGATGTTGGCCGAGTTTAATGCCATCATATTGGAGGAGAATGACCATACAGGAAGAGTCTAAGGACTAGGCAAGTTGACCCTCAGAACAAGTGCTGCATCATGCGAGCGGTATTGTAGCGGTTAGCAGAGAGCTTTACAGTGTGGGTGACCTGGGTTCATTTCCTGCTGCTGCCTGTAAGGAGTTTGTACGTTCTCCCCGTGACAGCATGTGTTTCCTCCGGGTGTTCCGGTTTCCTCCCACGGTCCAAAGACGTAGAGGTCGGTAGGTTAATTGGTCATTGTAAGTCGTCCCATCATTAGGCAGGGTTAAATCGGGGGATTGCTGGGCAGTGTGGCTCAAAGGGCCGGAAAGGCCTATTCCATACTGTATCTCAATAAAACCAAAATCCCTTCCATCAACTTTCAAACTGCAGGGAACCCTGACACACTCCAACTCAAATTCTAGAGACCAGTGTGGAGATGGAGGTTAGTATCCTGACTGATCCTGTTCCCTCGTCCTCCCAGTGTAGTGGCAGAATAGCCAGAAGAAGGCAATGTGAGTGTTAGGTTTCAATCTGCAAGGCTTTCCTAGGAGCAAGAAGAAGCATCTAGGCTCATCAGTGTTCCCATCTCTATCCTTCACACAACTAGCACGACAACCGTCTTCCAAAGCACTTTTCTATCCGACTGCCACCAAAAGTCTTCAGTCCCACACACAGTTCCAATAAATTCAATAATTTCAGAAAATCAACCTTGCTTGGCCAGTTCTGATATAAGTTCATCCATGTGCAGTGGTAACTCAGTCTTTCTCTCACAACACACACACACAAATGCTGGAGGAACTCGGCAAGTCAGGCAGTATCTATGGAAATGAATAAACAGTTGATGGTTTGGGCTGAGACCCCTTTTCAGGGCTGGAAAGGAAGGTAGAAGATGCCAGAAAGTTTTTCTCTCCCTGCAGAGAAAGAAAAATCACTTGATTTTCTGGATGGAACCATTCTCTTTGATTTCATTTTCCACCTGTGGTTGCAATCTGCACAGGCATTGATTTTTCCTCTCCATACTGCCATCATTCAAATCCTCTGTCATCCTCTTCCAAACTGAACAGCTACGATTAAAAACAGTCACCGTAATCTTCTAAACAGGATCATAGCACGTGTTACTTGGAGAACTACAGTCTCCTCCCTATTAGGATTTCCACCCCTCCACTTCTCTACAGCTTGTAAGAGTCAGATTTACCATCATCATTTTATATGACATGAAATTTGTTGTTTTGCTACAGCAGCAAGGACATAAAATTACTATAAATTACAAAATAAACAAATAGTCAAAAGAGAAAAAGGAATAATGAGGTAGTGTGCATGGAGCATCCCAAAATCTGAGGTTCCTGTAACTTCTCCCTGATGGTAATACCAAGTGGGTATATCCTACATGGTGATGGATCCCACCTTATTAAGACACTGCCTCCTGAAGACATCTCGATGATGGGGAGGACTGTGGGTCCACAATTTCTGCAGCCTTTTGTGATCTGAAAGGTCTTTGACCTGACATGCTCCCTGTTCTTCTAGTAACGGATGCTGCCTGACCTGCCTAGTATCTCCAACACTTTCGGGATTCCGGCATCCAAAGGAGTCCTGTTTCCGCAGCACCTCCGTTCCCACTGTCAGCTTAGTCCTTGAGCTGGAAGTCATCCCTCTGAGCGCCCAGTTCCTGCTGAAAAGCCCGTTCCCACATACTGATGTGACGCCACTCTTGCCAGCTTCAAATATGTGAAACACATGAAATACCCAAAGTCCTGCTCTGTTCCCTTCTTCACCTGCGTCCCACTGCTTCCATATAGGTTTTACCGACTGCAAGTAGATGTTTTATTTTTCCCAGTTTCTAATTAACGATAATACTGTGCATTTAATAACCTTTCAGAGTAAGACTGACATGTAAGTTGTTGGCCTGCAGAGGATTAGAAGAAAAAGCTCACAGCATGGCAGCTTTGGACAATAGACAAGAGTTCAGGAATCAACGAGAACTGATGCTGAAAGGAGGCATCATTGTTGCTAGGGGCGGGAGGGGGAATTATAGAAGGGGAACACTGGTGGCCTTGATGGTCTTTTCCTTTATGCTGTAGGACAGAACTTCAAATCTGACTGAGTAAAAACTAATTGGAGAAGATGCTGGCAACATAATGGCCACTCAGCTCCGGAAGAGAATCGGCAATCAATGTTTTGTGTGGTGACCTTTCTTTTCTCCGCTGTTGCTAGCGTAACCTGCTGTGCCCTGCACTCCATTTCTGGGTCTGTTTCGAAACTCTCGGCACCTGCTGCATTTGGCTTTTCAGTCAGTGAACTTCAATCATCGAGAAACACAGCGTGGTCTCCTCTGTGCAGCGTGCAGAGGGACTGCAAGCCTATTGCTAAAGAGTGCATTTATGATTTCAACATAGAATGGCCAATGTGAAAGTTGCTGGTGAGCCTCCCAACAGTGATTCCACTGTCGGGCCATGGGAGCTGTAGGGTGGTCCCAAGAATCATCTGCTTAAGAGAAGTGGCTGCTTCACTCAAATTTTCTTCAGTCAGAACATTTTCATGAAAGGAGTAATCTTTTTATTCTTATTTATTTTGAGACACTGCGCAGGACAGCCCTTTGAGCCGCGTTTCCATTTCCATTCTCAAATGTCTCTCTCCATTCCCCCAACAACCCCAATTTAATGCTTACCTTCATCACGGGACAACATATAATGACTGTGGGAGGAAACTGGAGTGTCTGGAGAAAATCCACTCATCCCACGGGGTGGACACACAGAGACTCTTTATGCGGGATGCCAGGATTGAACTCCGAGCTCTGACGTCTCAAACTGTAATAGCGTCGTGCTAACCGCTACGGCACCATCGCACCTCTTGCCTCCTTGCATCCAAGGGAACAATGTTTCCCTTCGACCCCTGAGAGTAATGTGGGGGCAAATCTGGTGGAGAGAGCCAAGCATCTGCTGAAGAATTTGGATCATCAATCGCATGTGCTCTCCACGTGGGGACATGGAAGTTCGTACATGTAAAATGATCAGCTATCACGGGACATTCTGATCTCAAATGAAAGGACAGAGACACCTGAAAATGGAAATGAGCTTTAATGACAAAAAAGCATTATAATGGTTCATTCTGAGGGATCTTTGTTGTGTACAGATAGTCAATTTCAGTTGGATCTTTGGTGTTAGGTATGTTGATGTAGAGTGAAATAAATCATTAAAGTGATGAAATGGAGAACTCCCAATTTCTGAAGTCTTTTGGTTCTCAGGCATATCTACCAGCCAGCCTTCTCACACAGCAGTACATACGAATATATAAACCATTTCATCCTTCACAGTTCCAAGATATTCTAATGCATGTCACAGCTGATGAACTACCATCATTAACTTACCAGCAATCACAACCGTCAATTTGCACACAGCAAGTTCCAGCAATTGGGCAAATGATGAGATGACACTGGACAACAAGTTTTTTTTGGAAGTGCTGCTTCCTCAGAAATGTTTTTCTTTGTTTATGATAGACCACTTAAAGCTGAGCACAGATATAATTTCAGACTACTTGTATCATGTAAGAATTTGGAGAAACAAGAAATTAACTTTTATTGAATTATAATGCGTTTAATTGCATAATGGTGCTGACATTTTGAAATAATTCAATTGAAGTAAAAATATTTTGGTGATGACGTTTGTTTGTATTCAGTGCTATGGCTTCTTGCTTAAGTGTCCAACAATAATCAGCCAGCATCGATGGATTCCAGTTGTCCTAATACCGTTTCTCAATGACTGCGATGTCCAGATGAAACCTTTCACCATGCTCATCACTGACAGTGCTAGAATTTGCAGGGAAGAAGTCTAAATGGGAATACAGAAAGTGGATCTTCAGTGACATATAGTACTTGAATGCCTTCCATGTGATTTTCTCCGGTCCCACTAGAAGTTCTCCGAATTTGAATATTAAAGAAGATGGCATGTTCTGCGTGATGGGTGTCCTTAATGAAGGACGTCATCTTTTTGAGGCATCCCTCCTTGATACTATGGAGGCTAGTGCCCATGATGGAGCTGACTAAAGGCTGATTTATACTTGTTCGTAAGGGCTACACCGTAGCCCTGATCTTCACTTCTCCGTTGCTCTATGCCGTAGCGAGTATGCATTGGTGTGCGCCAAAATGCTAGTTGGCGGTGGGGTTTCTATGCCACTGTGTTGAGTTTCTTCCTGAGAGACATGGACTAGGAAATGCATTTCAAACATTTTCGTATGTCAGCAGGTAGATTTGATGATTTGGTTCATCTATTTCTCATCGGTGTTCAGACATGGCGGAGAAGAAGCAACTGGAAATGCGTAGGATGAAATGCGATGCTACCAAGCGGACCAATCACGTTTGTTGCGGTCTGCATCACCATGACGCGCGAGTTACTTTTCTGGGGAGGTGCATGTCACCCTACAGCGTAGGGTACATGGTACCTATGGCCTCAATGTAATGCACAAGTATAAATCAGCCTTAAGTTTACAACTCTTGCTGCTTACTTCGATCCTGTACAGTAGCCCCCATATAGCAGGCGGTGATGTAGCCGGTTAGAATGCTCTCCACGGTACATCTGTAGAAATCTGTGAGTGTTTTAGGTGACATACCAAACCTCCTCGAAGTCTGAATGAAATATAGCCACTGTCTTTGTAGCTGCATTGACATGTTGGGTCCAGGTTAGGTCCTCAGAGATGCTGACACCCAGGAACTTGAATCTGCTCACACTTTCCACTTCTGCTTCCTCTATGAGAACTGGTGTGTGTTCCCTCATCTTATCTTTTCTTTTAAATAATCTCATATTTTCCCATGGTGTAACAAACTGCCACCTTCTTCACCACTGCAACACATCTGATAAAGAAATAGCCCAGAGTTGCAAGCGACGTGCTTGCCCATAAATGTTGTATATCTAGTGACGAGTGCCTCATTTCCCAACTCTGTAAAGATTTTCCTGCCATTGATGACCTGTTTGGTTTGTGGATCAACAAATAATGCCTTCCTTCATCTTGGTGTCTGTTAGTTTGACTTGAATTATGAATTGAGATAACAAATACAGCTGACTTAAAAAAATAGCATGTGACAAGAAAATGTCATGGTGATTTTCATGATCAGCAGCCCATAATCCATAAGATACCCCAAAAGTATTCAAGAAACAAAATCTTTGTTGTCAGCCAAGATAGTGAGTGAAATCTCTGGCCCTTCTTCAAGTAGAACTAAAGCAGTTCTCATATTTATTGAAACAAACAGTGGTTGACATCTCATGCAGTTCAGTGCTATCAATCAGGATCAAGATCCCTGCCTCAGATGATCAGAAACAGGCCAGAGAGTCATCTGGGGATATTTTGGTATTCATCCAAATATCATTGTCCTTTCAACAACTCCATTCTCGCCTCCTTCCAACCTACAGTCACTCCCATGGAAAGTGCAACAATAAATCTGTTTCTTTAAAATATTGTATGACAAAAAATCCTGAGAGATGCGCAATTCTTCAAAATGAAAAAAAATTTGTTGAAGTCATATACAAAATTCTTTGACAGGATTGATCTTGAGAGATGATTTCCCTTGTCTAAAGACCTGACCGTTACAGGAGCACAATTTCAGAACATGCTTTAAGAAAAGCATTTCTCAGAATTCAAAGCTCATTCTACACAAATGCGGATGATAGGCCAGCCTTCTCAGATTCAGAATCAGATTTATTTACACATGTCCGATTAGGGTGGCAGGGTGGAGATGTATCTCCACTAAAATAGGTGTAAGACATTCCTTCCTTCTGCTAGCCTGCAGGTCACCCTTCGGCAGGGTGTAGCTCCTGCTTAATGCCCCACCCCACTGATCAGGGCCACATGAAGCTATGGGAGCAGGTGGTGGATGGTCGTATGAGCAGCTGGTGCACATCACAAGTCCTGATATTGTGATCGCTGATACCAGGCAGACAATCTCTGAAGAGTATTGATAATGGCTGGGGTCACCCCTCTTGTAAAGACACTGCCCAGAAGAAGGCAATGGCAAACCACTTCTGTAGAAAAATTTGCCAAGAACAATCATTTCCCAGCTCCCAAAATATTGTCCACCATTTACAATGGAAGAGTTGATACATGCTCAGAATGGTACTTCTCTGTTAATGCCAAGGGTGATCAAAACTTTCCAAGTCATCACCATCATAAACATTATTTCCCTCAATATGGTCTTTTTGGCTGCGGTATGAAATCCCTGCAAAATACACCGGGGCAGCTCAGCATGGCCTTTTCAAGCAGCACTTGATAAACTCACAACCTTTAGCACACAGGAGACTAAAAGCTGTAGGCAGGTACAAGCGTCACAATCCACAAAGTTCAATGTACATTTATTATCAAAGTATGTACACATTATGCAACCTTGAGATTTGTCTCCTCACAGGCAGCCACAAAACGAGGAAACCCAAAAGAACCCATCATAAAAAGAAGGCGTTCAAACACCAATATGCAGAGAGAGAAAAAAACACAACGTGCAAACAATAAAAGCAAGCAAATAGCATTCAGAACAAAAATGAGTCCCTCCAAGATATTTTCTTCCGACTGAATTATATCACCGTTCCTTTGATGTTGCTGGGTCTAAGTACTGGCCCTCCCTGGCAAACAGCCCGTGGAAGAATCTTCATCCTACACGTCACCATGCTTCAAGGTAGCAGCTCAGCTCCACTCTCTTGAGTAAAGCTAACCATAAGCATATACTGTATACCGATGTTTACAAGTGATGCTCACATTCTGGGGAAAAATACTTAATCTGACTTTACTCCTTGCAGACTCAATTTCCTCTTAAGACCATAAGAAACTGCGGAGCTGTGGACACAGCCCAGTGCATGATGCAGACCAGCCACCCACTCCACTCACTCTGATTACATTTCTGACTGCCTCAGGAGAGCAGCCAATATAATCAATGTCCCCACCCAGCCCAGTCATTCTCTCTACTCCCCCCTCCACCCAGGCAGAGATAAAAAAACATGTAAGCACAAACTACCAGACTCAAAAAGCTCCTGTCAGACTCTTGAACAGACATCTCAAAGTTCAAACTCAATTTTATTATCAAAGTACACATATGTACCATATACAACCCTGAGATTAATTTCCTTGTGGCTATAATCAACAAATCTATAGACTAATAACTATAATTGAATCAATGAAAGACCATACAACTGGAGTGCAGAAGACAACAAACTCTGCAAATGCAAAATAAAAGAAAAGAGAATATAAATAAATAGCAATAGATAACGAGAACATAAGATGAAGAGTCCTTGAAAGCTTGAAAGTTAGTTCTGGGAACATTTCAGTGAGGGGCAAGCGAAGTTGAGTGAAGTTACCCCCTTTGGTTCAAGAGCTTGACGGTTGAGGGATAATAACTATTCCTGAATCTGGTGGTGTGAGTCCTGAGGCTCCTGTACCTTCTTCTTGATGGCAGCAGTGAGAAGAGAGCATGGGCTGGGTAATGGCTGTCCCTAACGATGGATACTGCTTTCCTGCGACAGAATCTCATGTAGATGTGTTCAATGGTTCGGAGGGTTTTACCTGTGATGGACTGGGCCATGTCCGCTACTGTAGGATTATCCGTTTAAGGGTATCGGTGCAGCCAGTCAACATATTCTCCACTGCACATATATTGTAGTCAAAATCTCATGTGCCAAAGGTTAACTTTTGATCTCCCAATCAACAGTGCTGTGGCCTATGTTGTTTATGTGTTTATCTGCAATGCACCTTTTCTGTAGTTGTATATTTTGCATTGTTTTCTGTTTACTACATTGATGTAATTACGTGTTGCATGAGGTGCCTGAATGACACACAAACAAAAGTTTTATATCTCAGCAAGTGTGCAACGAAACACTATACCTTGCAGAGTTCATTTTTGCACATGCTTTGCACTGGAAGGAAGTTTGAATTGGCTCTTCCTCTAAGCATTTAACATAGAGAGTATTTATAGCTAGGCTACATTTCTAATTCTTGTCACTCCCCCATGAACAACAGCATATAAACCTGATAATGATCCATTAATTCTTGCTGCTTTCTGTTCTTTAACCAATTCTCCACCCACACGGACATACATTTTTTACTGACGAGCCCGAAGCGGGTCCTGAACCTAGTCTCCTGATTCAGGTAAAAATTCTGTCACTGAGCCAAGATTAGCATGGTCAGAAACATAAGCTAATAAAAGTCTGTAAGAGTCTATCTGTGTGTCAAGGAAAGTTTATTGCAATCAACTAAAATCATACCAGAACTATAACCAGACTAAACTAACCTCAGATTGCAAAAGTAGACACCATATACATTCATTCCTGAGATAATTTGAATGTGGTGTCTACTATAAAGGGAAAAAAATCCAAAGTGCAGTCTCACTTTCTTCTCTCCCACTTGCCTCCTATAACTCTTTTTGCATGCCTCTTGTTCCCATATTTATACATGGAGTTCTTTGCCATTAAAACAAGCAGTATTTAGCTGCTTGCTCTTGACGAACAAAATCGTCCGTCTGCCATAAGCAATAATGAACACACCATGCTCCCTTCATTTTTCCTCGTAGTCTCTCCCAGCTCACCTTGCCCAATAGGCCCATCCACTGCTCCCTCCATCCCACTAAATGACTGGTCATTCAATTTAGCATCCTGGCACAGAGGCAATTTTAAATTTATTTTCCTTTGCCACTGCTCTCCCACTTTCGATCCATTTTCATTTCCACTCTGCAAATCAAAATGAACTTTAACCTCCAAGTTCCTGTACACCACTATTTTTTTCTCCAATTCCATTTCCCCTTCAAATCCTTTGAGCATGGCATCATATCCCTGAGCAGAGTCCTGTTCTATTTTAACTTCACACCAGACTTTTAACAATCACACTTCCACAATGTAGACAGAGTTGAGAACACATTCTCAGGGACTGTAACCTGGTTATTAATCTCTCTTTGCCCCAACTGCACCCTGGGATATGGTGACCAAACATTTTTCCTTCTGTTCTTCATTGTGATAAGGCTGTCCAACGCCCACCTTTTCTGATGGTAAACTTAATGATTTCTTGTGGTGAGAGCTTTACCATACAGCTCAACCAGGCAGTGTAGCTTAGTTAACAACCAGGCAGTGTAGCTTAGTTAACAACCAGCATATTATCAGCATTTTGTGGGAGGAACTTTACTGTAACCCCTCCCTACTGCCCAACACATTGAGAGCCCTAAGCTTGAAGCCATCTTCAAGTCAAGTCAAGTTTACTGTTATTTACATGTATACAACCAAACAAGAAAATGTTTCTCCATACCAGGGTGTAAAGCACGGTAGTACACATAACACTTAGGAAATTCTCATTGAGGATAAAAACTATGTAACTGCAGACATAGCGTTAGCGATCGCGGATTACAGGAGGAACGGAGACAGGCTCACCCCGATCATCATCAATGCGACCACAGCAGAGAGGCTGAGTAGTTTCAAGTTCCTCGGTATACACATCTCGATAAGATCTCGCCTGGACTGTACACACCGGCTAAGCAGCATTAAAAGCACAACAGCGTCTCTCCCACCTCAGGTGACTGAAGAAGTTCAGCATGAGTCCCTGTCAAGACTTTCTACAGGGGCACCACTGAAAGCATCCTGACTGGCTGTATCACTGCTTGGTGTGGGACCTGTGCCTGATCATTAGGCACTGCAGAGAGTGCACATCTGTGGATGTGAACTTCCCTCCACTGAAGACATTGAGCAGGTGTGGAAAGAAGGCCTGGAAGATCATCAGGGACACCAGTCACCCCAACCATAAACTGTTTCAGCTGCTTCCATCTGGCAAACAGTACCGCAGCATTAAAGCCAGGACCAACAGGCTCCAGGACAGCTTCTTTCTACGAGCCATTAGACTTATACATTCACATGTCTGTACATTGCGATAGAGTCATAACACAAAGAGTTTTACTCCCTCACGTTGTGGGACAGAAATAAGATTTCAATAAATTCAGTTCAGAATTCAATTCAGACTCCAGACTCAAGAGATGCAAACTCTATCAAAATTCCTAGTGTTGCTGAACCATGGGATCCTAAAGAAACAATAATCATTAAAGCTCTTTAATAACTGAAATAAAATCCCAACATATGGTGTCCCTCAAAATCTGCACGTGACAGTAATAAAAGAAGCTTGACCCCCACCATTAGCACAGATGAGCCAGAAGGTCAATGTAGACAAAGCCCATTTTTCTGCTGGACAAGTCCATGGCTCTGTCAAGACAAAAGATCCTGCAGCTGCTACAACCCAGAATTAAACAGAATGCTAGAGGAACTCAGTGAGTCAAGCAGCATCTATGGAGGCAAAAGGTGCAAGTCGTTGTTTTGGGTCAAAACCCGGCTTTATGACTGACACGGGACAGGAAAGCTTGGCAGTATATAACAGTACATGTAGGGGGGAGGAGATGGCGCTCATCAGCCTGGGAAGGCAGTCCACGTAAGAGAGGGAAAACTCTGATTTCAAACCTCCGCTGCCTTGCGGCCATACCCACTCATGGGAAGGGCTTCGGAGGTAAACCCTGAGGACAAATCCCTAAGGCAGTCTGACGTTGTCTTCAACCTCGCTCTGGCAACTCCTGCGACATCACTGGCGTCAAGTTGTATCAGCCCTTGCCCTTCCCTTGGACAACATCGGTGGTGTGGAAAGGGGAGACTTGCTGCTTGGGCAAGTGCCAGTCTTCCATACAATGTTGCCCAGGCCTGCGCCCTGGAAACCTTTCAGGCACAGATCCATTGTCTCGTGAGACTAACGGATGCCACCACTGGGGGAGGGGCAATGGAGGGAAGATCAAGGCTGGTGGGTGATTGGTGGAACCAGATGGGGAAGGTATGATGGGCAGATGGAGACAATCAATGCATTGATTGGGTGACCAAGGGAACACTATTGCTGTTGAACATAGATTTCTCCAACTTTGGGCAGTTTCTTCCTCTTCCCTCCTCTCTTTTCCCATTGGCCATTCTGGCTACCTTCTCATTGCTTCTCTTCTCCCCACCTGTCGCCATGTACCTCTGGCTCCCCTCCTCCTTCCCTCTCTTCCATGGTGCAACGTCTAAACTACCCTCAAAACTGAATAAACTGAAGTCAGACGCAGCTATAAGCTACAGAAGAAAAATTAATAAGGGTTAATTAAAACCACAATGAAGGTGATTTTAAAAAAGAACCTTCTGCAGTTAGCTAAGCCACACCGCCTGATTCCACCTTAGAAAATACTCTTAAATCAAGCACACAAGCTTTGCACATGCTTGATTAAAGCCCCGGATTATTATAAATGTTCAATCTCTACTTGTGGGCATCTACGTGGATTCCAGGTTTGTTAGGGTTTGATTAGCTTTGCAAAATATCGTGACAATGATGATACTGAATTGTATGTTTTCCAGTTGTTCCGCAACAACTCCACAAGTCTGCATGTCAGTAAGGGACATTGCCCTTTTAAATAAACTGGGTATTAGATGTTTCACAATTATTGACATGCATGAAGGGAAAATTGGATAATTACACTGAAAAATTAACAGAAGGCGAGGCTGATGAACCTCAATGAAACAAAGTAAGAGGAATATTGCAAAGAGCATTAATATTGGCTTGGACAAGCTGGGATTAAATGGCCTAATTTTTCTCTGTACAGAGGAGTAGTCTTGTTGCAATCAAAATGGTACTTGAAGCTAAAGATTCTAGTCAGACCCTTCAGACATCAACTCTTTCACTTTCCGCAGATGCTGTCTGACCATCATGAATGTTGTACTTGGTGGGACTGTAACGTTTAGGTCTGTTTATTTAGGGGTGTATATACATGTCTTCCAGGCAGTGCAGAAAAGATTCCTGGGATGAAGAGGCTGGATTTTAGAGGAAAGATGCAATAAATTCAGCATATACTCTCCAAGGAGATGATACTATGGAAAATGATATTCTGAGAGAGCTCTTGGGACATTTTCCCTGAATTGCCAGTTGGGAACTTGGAGGATAAAGGGGCTCTTGGATAAATGGACATTAGTATCATGAGGAGATGTGGAGGAATTTCTTCCCTTGAGCTTGTGAATCTTTGAATCTCCACTCAAAACTTTTTGCTGAACCGTTATGTTTACTTGAAGCTGATCTATGTTTGATCTATAGAGGAGAAAGAGACTTCTGGGGTTCATAAAGGAAACTAGTGGGGAGACCAACAATCAGATGAGGTTTGATCTTCCTGATTGACAGAGCAGGGAGGCCAAATGACCTATTCTTGGTGCTTCTTCCTTCCTTCTTATGTAAACCATCCCATGTTTCTCTTTCAGTTAGTCCTGATGAAGGGTCTCAGCCCGAAACGTCGACAGCACTTCTCCCTATAGATGCTGCCTGGCCTGCTGCGTTCCACCAGCAGTTTGTGTGTGTTCCATGGTGCTCAAAGATTTTCAATTGCAGTTTGCCACAAGCAATTTAACATTTTTGTACATTACTTATGAAGTGAGCAAACAAGGAATAAATGACAAGTGGGAAAGTTTTAAAGCACTTCACACAATGGAGCTGGTAAAATGCTTGGAGAAACATGTCCTTGCTAAATATTTCAATCCCTGAGGGTACTCACTAACGATAGTCACTTGCAATAAATTATTAATGGATCAGAGGCTGGTCATTCATTCCATAACTCAGGTTACAAAGTATCCCAGTGAAGCTGACTTTACAGCATGTTATTCACAACATCATTAGTAATTGCTATAGCTTAAAATAATTAGCCTTCAGAATCCAGAAAGTTAAAGTTCCACATTGATTTACTTAATGAGCAATTTGCTAATTAGGCAGAATCTGGTGTGAGAACAGAAATGCACAATGCTTCTTGAATTGGAATGTAGAAATCCTGATATTCTTTTGATGATATTACGAGTCAGAGAAGTAAATTGCCAGCAGAAGCTGCTCCGGATATACCACCCGCAACTGACCCTTCTTTCAGAGCTGGTGGGCCAGGAGGAGGATGGAAAGATCTGACCTTCGTAGGAATATCTGTTTTATTGAGATACAGTATGAAATTGGCCTTCCCAGCCCTTATAGCCACGCTGGACAGCTATCTCCTGATTTAATCCTAGCCTAATCACAAGACAATTTTACAATGACCCATTAACCTATGAACCAAAACACAAAAATACAACTGCAGATGCTGTGGATCAAAGAATACGTACACAATGCTGGAAGAACTCAGCAGGTCAGGCAGCATCTGTGAGAAAGGAGTAGCCAACGTTTCAGGCCGAGACTCTTCCTGATGAAGGGTCTCGGCCCGAAACGTTGGCTACTCTTTTCTCACGGATGCTGCCTGACCTGCTGAGTTCTTCCAGCGTTGTGTACGTAACCTATGAACCAGTAGGTCTTTGGACTGTGGGCGGAAACCAGAACACCTGGAGGAAACCTACATCGTCACAAGGAGAACATATAAACTCCTTACAGGCAGTGGCGGGAATTGAACCCGGGAAGTGTAAAGTGCTGTGCTAACCACAATGCTACCATGCTGAGATTAGCAAACCAGCACAATGAGAGAATTGAATTAATGCTCTTTTCTTCACTTTGCTGTACAGTGGTATTTTGACAAAGAGAATGACGGAAACCTAAGACAGAAGGTAGAACTCCCCACGTGGAAGTAAAGATAAATATTTTTAAGGATTAGCTTTAATTGTGAATGGTACTGCTGACTTGATAACTTGTATAATCTGATATTATGACAGCTGCTTGTAGACAAATCTAATTGATCCCCTTCCTGCCTCCCACTTCCCATAGCTCTGAAAATTATTTCTCTTTTTTTGAAGTCTCCACTGATTTGGTTTTCAGGGAGGAGATAGACATATACAGAACATACCTCTGTGGAGAAAGTATTTTCCACACATTACTTGTACCTTTTATTCACCAATTATGTCCCGAGGCCGTCATGCAATCCTTTTTGTTAAATCATCAAAAAAGCATATTTTAACATCTTAGCTGTGTACTATCTCCAAGAAGCAACTCTAATTCTCCACTCTAACACTGTAGCCAAAATATCTCATCAGTGAGATCATTTCAATAAATTGTAAAAGCCCTGAAGAGAATGCAGAATCATTCTTCCTGAAATATGGTGGTCAGAAATGGACACAATAATCCCACTGTGGTGTAACCAGCAATTTAAAAGATTCAACATTACTGTCATGCTTTTTATTCTGTCAACAAAGCCCAATACAATCTATTGTTTCATGATTTGTAGCCATTTTCAAAGATTTATATACACAAGGATTTTGCTTCACTTCTGCACATATTTTAGAAATGTAATTCCTCTTCCCTTTTGCCAAAATACCTTATTTCAGATCTCTCACATTACATTTGATTTCCCTCTACATCTCCACACTGGCACTGTTAGCCCTTTACCATATCTCAACTCTCAAAGAAAATTTATCCAGAGTCAAAGTTAATTTATGTTCAAGGCGTGTATATGTCACCATATACTACTCTGAGATTCATTTTCTTACAGGCATTCACAATCGAACAAGAAATACAGTAGAATTTATGGAAAAACTACACACAAAGATAACCAACCAGCCATTGTGCCAAAGACAACCCGTGCAAGTAAAATAATTAGATGAACAGGTAGATGGATGGATAGAATTTAAGTTGTGGAGTCCTTGAAAGTGAGTCCATAGGTGATGGAATCAGATCATTGTTGTAATGAGTAAATTTATCCACTCTGGGCCAGGAGCCTAATGGCTGAGGGGTAACAGCTGTTTCTTAGTCTGGAGGTGTGAGACCTAAAGCTCCTGTACCTCCGTCCCAATGGCAGCAGCAAGAAGAGAGCATAGCCTGGGTGGTGGTGGTTGGGGTGGGTAGGCCTTTGATGAAGGGTGGTGCTTTCTTCTTCTAGACTTCCTTGTAGAACTCTAACCACACTGTTCCCTTCCCTCATCTCCTATGAGGCGCCCATCCCAGTCTTACAGCAGCTCCTTTGGAATGACTTAACGACACTGTATATTTTGGGTAGAAGTGCCTGCCAACTGCGGGAATGTCCTGCATTTTTGTGTTAAATTTTGTTTCAAAGCAATTTCTATGAAACACTTTCTGATGTCTCAATGCACTGAAGATGCTGGCTGTTGCATCTTTCTTTAAGCCGACCTAAGTGCATACCTTGGTTTTTGCTACCATTTGCTACCACAAGGGTTTTGTTTGACCCATGTATTTGTTTACTATCTTCATTGGTTTTTGTGTGGCGCATTTATTATGATAACTAGTTGTGGTGAACTACATATACCTGTCTGGACACGCCCCCTGATGACTGCTCCTGTGGCTCCTCCCACAGACCCCTGTATAAAGGTGATGGAGGTCTGAGCCCGGCCTCTCAGTCTCCAGGATGTAGTATGGTGGTCACTCACTGCTTGTTCCTTCCTCCAGTCAATAAAAGCCGATACCTCGCTTTTACATCTCAGAGTGAGTTATTGATGGTGCATCACTAGTCCCATGAGTGGGGGAGGGTGGTAAGAGCGACGGGAATGAGCTACCTATTCTTGCATACTTTGGGACAGTTCGTAGCTTCAGACTGGCAGAGGTCATATCTGAGATATTGCTGAATAATGCCCAGTATTATTTAGGTTACACTTGGGTACATTTAAGTTTTCATCGCTTCAAGATCACATGTTTGCTAATTGCTAATAAAGGATTGAATAAAGAATTTGACTTTTGAAACAATCATTGGAGCTTGGGGGCAAGTTGTACAAGTATAACAACTGCATAGCAGTCACAGGCTAGCGGTAATCGTTTTGTTTTGGTTTAGTTTTGCCGTTATAGGTGTAAAATCATAGGAACATAAGATATAGGAGCAAAATTTATCTATTTAGCCCATCAAATCTGCCCCGCTATTTCATCATGCTGATCCATTTTCCCTCTTAGCCCCAATCTCCTGCCTTCTCCCCTTATCCCTTCACGCCCTGACCAATCAAGAATCTATCACCCTTAAATATACATAAATACTTGACCTCCACGGCCGCCTGCGGCAACAAATTCTATAGATTCACCACACCCTGGCTAAAGAAATTCCTTCTCATCTCCGTTATAAAAAGGACACCCCTCCATATCCACTGGTCCTAGACAGGAAACATCCTTTCCAAACATGGGAAACATCCTCTCCACATCCACTCTATTGAGGCCTTTCAATATTTGATAGGTTTCAATTAGGTTACCCCTCATTCTTCTAAATTCTAGTGAATACAGGCCCACAGCCATCAAATACTCTTCAATCCTAGAATCATTCTCATGAACCCCTGCTGAACCCTCTCCAGTGTCAGCACATCCTTTCTTTGATTAGTGGTCCAAAAATGCTCATAATACTCCAAGTGAGGAGTCACCAGTGCTTTATAAAACATTGGCGTTATACCCTTACTTATACATTCTAGCCCTCTTGAAATGATCACACAATGGATTTGGAATTAATTTGGATTTAGAATTGGAACATGCAAGGTTCTAGATCAACAGTTCCACCTTTGTTATATTTCGAAACATAGAAGATAAATTAAACTTCATGAAAGCCTTTAAGCCAATTTGTTATGTCATCCTCTTAACATATTCCCTTGCCTTTCTTTCATTTGCTTGTTATTCATGAGCAAATACCCTGCATTCAATTATACAGCATGACAAATGCAAAGGTTTAATGCTCTAGGGCACTATCATTTTCCTACTTTGGCATCATCAATATGGTGTAGGGTTAAAAGTACAAATTTTGACTCATCTGTTTGTCTAGTCTGCACACCAGTGGTAATTAATGACAACTCTCCGGCCTGCTCCACTTTCCCCTGCCCTCCCGTTTCGAATATGTCAAGCTGATGAGATCACTGCAAGCGACTGGAAAATTGTGGGTAACAGTGTCCATTACGAATTGGGCCATGACCTGCATCTGCCTTGCCAAAGTCTGTTCTTTAATCAGAGATACCTGAAGGGATAAAGGGGATGGTAATTGTGAAAGTACAGCTGAGATCCTTTTAGAAACACCAAAAATGCTCAGCTGCCACTTCCAAACTGATCAGATCTGATTTCCCGCCCAGATAAGATCTCCACCTTAAGCAACAGTCCAAACAAAGGAATTATTTATTTTGCCTCTATGTTACTGCACCACAATTATGTGAAACATTTACACAGCAAACTGCAGCTTTGCACACCCAGGGAGCTGCAACTTTCTGTCACTAACCAAATTAAAGTGCAGATAAGTAGATGCATTTGTGAATGGAAAAGTCTTTCATTCTCTTGCATGAAGTAAGTCTTTCATAAAGAGAGCCAGAACTAATTGACTGCCCTGTTCCCAATCAGGAGTCAAATATTTTTCCCTGCTCCTTCCTCTATTCCCCACTCTTACCTCTTCTCTCCTGCCCATCGCCTCCTCCTTCCCTTTCTCCTATGGTCCACTCTCCTCTCCAATCGGATTCCTTTTTCTCCAGCCCTTGACCTTTCCCTCCCACCTAGCTCACCTATCACCTTCCAGCTATCTTCCATCTCCTCCTCCACCCTTTTATTTGGGTGTCTTCGCCCTTCCTTCTCAGTTCTGAAGAAGGGTCTTGGCGCAAATCGTCAGCCCAAATTCATTTCCATAGATGCTGCCTGATCTATTGAGCTCCTCCAGTATTTTGTGTGTGCCGCTTTGTTCAATATTTTCCTTGGTTTAAAACAACCATCCACTCTGTTTTAAAGAAAAACGCAGCAGTCATTATCTTAGCTTTCAATGACAGAAGTCAAATGCATGCATTCAAGTTCACAACCTCGAGCTGATTTACTGCCAACAAGGTCACACTGCAATACAAGAAATACAGCTGCTAATTGGCATTCAGAAAGCTCCCACAAACACCATCTATAAATTCGCCAATGACACCACCATTGCTGGCAGAATCTTCGACGGTGACGAGGAGATGTTCAGAAATGAGATATCAGGCTCAGGTTGATTGAATGGTGTCAAAATCACACCCTAGCATTCAATATCAGTATGACCAAGGAACTGATTGCGGACTTTGGGAAGGGGAAGTCAGGAGAATGCACCCCAGTCCTCATTAAGGGGTCAGCAGTGGAAAGGATGAGCCGCTTCAAGTTCCTGAGTGTCAACATCTCAATGGTCTACCTGGGGCCCAACACGATGATGCAATCACAAAGAAAGCACATTATTCTTCATTATGAGTTTGAGGAGATTTGGTATTTCTTCAAAAAATACCTACATTTGTACAGTGGAGAGCATTCTGATTGGTCACATCACTGCCTAATTTGGAGGCTGCAGAGAGTTGTAGAATTAGCCAGCTCCATCACAGTCACAACCCCCACCCCCAACAATGAGACACCTGCGGCATCTATCATTACCATCTGAGACACGCATCCCTCTCGGAGCGCGTAAGCCCACACTCGATGTTCTAGAAACAGCCTTATCTTTCTTGTCCACCATCAGATTTCTGAGTGCTCCATGAACCCATGCACACTACCACACTGTTCTGTTTGTAACTTATAGTAATTCTGATGTCGTGCACTGTACTGCTGCTACAAAACAAGAAACTTCATGGCATACATACTGTGCAAAAGGCTTTGGTGTGCACACACACACACACACACACACACACACACACACACACACACACACACACACACACACACACACACACACACACACACACACACACACACACACACACACACACACAACCACCACCACCACCACCCCTCCCTAGCATGCCTAAGACTTTTGCATAGTACTGTAGTAAATTTATATTGCACTGTGCTGCTGCAAAAAAAACCCCACATTTCCTGACATATGTGAGTGACAATAAGCCTAGTGCTGATAAAGGTCTCTATTGTGGGCTGAGAGTGGGAAGGGGGCATGGAGAGGGTAATCATGGTTGGGAAACTGGGAGGAAGAGGGTAGGGAATGGGAAGCACCAGAGGGGCATTCTGTAATGATCAACAAACCAATTGTTTAGAATCAAATGGTCTAATATATACAGTATACACATGACTTTTGCACAATACTGTACGTCAGTGATCGGTAAATCTGATTCTGATGACCAAATAATCTGTTTGATTAAAATGCTAATTTCCAAAAAGTGCCTTAATGGGTGAGAGACAGAGAAGGGAACAGGTTCAAAGTGAGTGTGTGTGTGTGTGTGTGTGTGTGTGTGTGTGTGTGTGTGTGTGTGTGTGTGTGTGTGTGTGTGTGTGTGTGTGTGTGTGTGTGTGTGTGTGTGTGTGTGTGTGTGTGTGTGTGTGTGTGTGTTGCTGGTTGTAGATTTAGGGGAGGTTGCTGAGAGAGGGAAGGATTTCACCTTTGGGGGATCTTAAATCATGCTGAGAATTTTGAAAAAGCAATGGTTTGTCAGGCCTGGAACCACTGTAGGTCATGAGGCACAGGGGTGAAGGTTGAAAGGTGAACAAATCCTGGTGCAAGTTCAGCATGAGTGGCAGAACTTTGCTTGAACTCACATTAATGATGGTGCCTAGTGGGAAGATGTTCAAGAGAGCATTGGTTGTGTTTGTATATCATTGCTAAGGTAGAGGAACAATGAGAAGCATTGTACAGAGGCACAAGGAGGAATAATTTTAATATTGTGAAGTGTTTCCTGTGAGAACTACTGGATTGAATCCTGAAGGAATGCACTAATGGGGCTTACTGGACTGTTGCAATCATACATGTTTAAACAACAGCACTACACTATCTCTCCTAATCTTACACTGAAGATGAGCTTCAAAGTTCAAAGTAAATTTTTAATCGGTACATATATGTTACCATCCACTACCGAGATTCATTTTCTTGCAGGCAATCACAGCAAATACGAAGAAACACAACAGAACCAATGAAAGGTCGCACCCAACAGGGCAGACAACAAACAATGTGGATAAAAGTGACAAATCGCAAATACAAAAAGAAAGAGAAATAATAAAGACAATGGAACATGAAAAGGAAATTGAAAGACTATGGAACATGAACATGGTATACATTGTCCCAGGAGTAATGTCTACAACTGGTATCATCCCAAAGTCACAACGCAATAGCATTGAACGGTATCTACAGAGCAGTATCTATATAAATCTCCAGAAAACCGCAATACACAACACCACTGGAACAGTCCAAAATTTCCCAGCAATTGAGAAATGAGTGTGCTTGGCTATAATCGTACCTCAGTTTTTACCGGCCTAAGCTGAGAAAGAAAATATTAAAACAAATAATAATTAATAAATAAACAATACATTTTGAAAACATAAGATGAAGAGTCCCTGAAAGTGAGTCGATTGGTTGTGGGAACAGTTCAGTGACGAGGTGAGTGAATTTATCCCCTCTGGTTCAAGAGCCTGATGGTTGAGGGGTAATAACTGTTCCTGAACCTGGAAGTGAGGGCACTGAGGCTCAAGTACCTCCTCCCTGTTGGCAGCAGCGAGAAGAGAGCATTGCCTGGGCGCGGTGGGTGCCCCCCGATGATGGATGTTGCTTTCCAACAAAAGCACTCCCTGTAGATGTGCTTAATGGCTTTACCCCTGCCTACTAGTCTATCTCCTTCACTGTTATCAGTCACTGAAGTAATTAAATCAATTCTCCATCCCCATCCCCCTACAAACTCCAGCTGCCTCTTCACCTTTATCTCACCGTCCACAGATAAGTCTGCATTAGTGTCAAGTGCTGTGCCAGGGCCTGGAGTTCATTTCCTTTCACAGTTGAAGATAATGAGGAAGGATTTAAACAATAGAGGAGGAAAGTTAAAAGGAAATAAATAAATGTATCAATTAGCATTTTTAACTTTAATTTTAAATTTAGTAACTAGCCCAGTTTTCAAAAAAGTTAAATAAATATTTTAAATACTTAACATATCTTTACAATTTGGACTTGCTCAAAGTGCATCTCTGGCTGAAACAGTGGTACACAATGACCCTGTGTATATCTCTTCAGCTGAACAAACATTTTCAAGGTTGACAGACTGAAGACAGTCCCGCTGACTTCTGCCTCTCTAGATTCCTATGTGTTTTACTGCTGAATGAGGATCCCGCTTACAAAGTCTTTGCAAAACTACTAACTGATAAATATTGCAATTACATCTCTTCCACCCTTTGTTGGTCACTACTTTTACTGAGTCACTAGCGTATACTGTTGAGTACAAAAGGAAATATCTCCAAAATAAATAAATTAACAATATATATGTCATCGTATACTATCTTGAGATTCATTGTCTTGCAGGCATTTACAAGAAAAAAAGCAACACAATCGGATTTACGAACATTTTAAATCTAGTGGATGTAGCCCAGTCCATCACAGGTGAAGTCCTCCCCACCGTTAAGCACATTTACAAGGACCACAGTTACAGGAAAGCAGCATCCATTATTAAGAACCACCATCCAGGCCATGCTCCCTTCTCACTGCTGCCATCAGGAAAGAAGCCTCAGGGACCCACACCACCAGGTTCAAGAACAGTTATAACCTCTCAACCATCAGGCTCCTGAACCAGAGTGGATAATTTCACTCACCCCAACACTGAGCTGGTTCCACAACCTATGGACTCATTTTCAAACAGTTTACAAGTTGTGCTCTCTATACTATTTATTACTTATTACTTTGTTATTATTGTTTTGTTTCTTTTTGTATTTGCACAATTTGTAGTTGTTTGCTCATTGGTTGTTTGTCTGGCTTTGTCTGTACTTTTTCCATCGACTCTATTGTGTTTCTTAGTATTTAATATGAATGCCCGCATGAAAATGAATCTCAGGGTAGTATATTGTGACATATATAGTCAAAGTTCAAAGTGAAATCTATGTCACCTTATACAACCCTGAGAATCATTTTCCTGTGGGCATACTCAATAAATCTATAGATTCTGTAACAGAATCAATGAAAGACTGCCCAACTAGGGCATTCAACCAGAGTGCAGAAGACAGCAAACAGTGCGATTACAAAAGGAGAAATAATAATAATAATAATAATAAATAAATCTGCAATAAATATCGAGAACATGAGATGAAGAGTCTTTGAAAATGAGTGCATTGGTTGTGGAGACAGCTCAGTGATGGGGCAAGTGAAGTTGAGTGAGATTATCCCCTCTGGTTCAAGAATCTGATTGTTGATGGGTAGTAATTGTTCCTGAACCTGTTGGCGTGAGTCCTGAGGCTCCTGTACCTTCTTCCTGATGGCAGTAGCAAGGAGAGAGCGTTCCCTGGGTAACACTGATAATAAAATTATTTTGAACTTTGAACTGAAGAGACAAAGAGCGAAAAGAACCAATGAGGAGTAGAAGTCAAACCGTATCAGTAAAAATGACAGTGAGAACACGAGCTGTAAAGAGTCCTTGAATGTGAGTCGTGTGTCATAGAATCAGCTTGACTGAATTTATCCATATTGGTTCAGGAGCCTGATTGTTGTACGACCAGTGTAAGACCATAAGACATAGAAGCAGGACAACAATCTTTAAATATCTTAAAACCTTAAGGTTGATGGATAAATAAAGGGAGCCAGTGTTGTGGTGAATGTCTGTTTAGTTTACAACTTGTGCTATTTCCTGCACAGACACTGCTCTGAAATACATTATTGACCCTTTTGTGTTTCAAGGTGCTTACTACTATTGCTACTCTCTAGAAAGAGGGTGGTGTAGGTACCAATGGTTTGAAAAGGCAGCTTTCCGTTCTCAGCTGTCAATAAGGAAAGGAGCTTCAACTGACTTTGCTTTTCCTATCGTAAGTAAATTCATACAACATAGCTAGGGGAAAGATAACAAATAATCAGAATCAGAATCAGACTTTAATCGCCAAGTACCTATGCACATACAAGGAATTTACTTCCGGCAGATGTTGTCTCTCTGCTCATAACAATAATAATGATAAATATAAATGAAAATATAGATTATACATACAGGTAGTGCAATCCAAGTAATAGTTGCCGGCAGTTAACCGGCAGTTAACTGTTCAGCAAAGTGACCGCAGTAGGGAAAAAACTTCTCCAATGCCTATTAGTCTTAGTCTGGAGGGATCTGAAGCGCCTACCAGACGGAAGCAGATCAAACAGTCCGTGCGCAGGATGGGAGGAGTCCTTTATGATGTTCCCCGCCCTCTTCTTCAACCTGGAAGAGTACAGGTCCAGCGCTCGGCAGTCCTCACTGTGCGCTGTAGTCTGGTTCTATCCTGCTTGCGGCTCCAAACCACGTAATCAGCATATTACCATATTTATTGATGATTCACAGTTCCTTAAGGTCATCATGGCTGGGGGCAGTAATGGGGACAAGCTCTCACTACCTATTAAATGCTCCCAATGGTGTGCACCGTGAATAGCTTCTGACAATCAAGTCCAGCTCCTGGCCCTCACATGTGGCTTAGCCACTCTATGTAATGGCCTCTATGTAATGTTTCAGTGCCAAGGTAATGGTTTCTCCGTAGCAGCAATGTTTGGGTTATGACTAGAGATAACGGGGGCTTTGGAATGTGTGCTAGCCAATGAGAGGCATGTTGTTCTTTCTTGTGGGTCTGGGAGCAGGGATTTTGCGGTCTTCTGTCGGCGAAAGATGAAGAGAGAAGACGCGAGTGGAAAGAGTTAGTAGACCGCTGGACAGAGTGGACTCAGAGCAAGGGTTCAACGGTCAGCGACGCTCGGAGGAGGACGAATCTGTGAGCTCCAACATGCACTTCAGACCGTTTCATTAAAATGGGCCCTTTTCCTTTTTATTTTCTTTACTAACCCTATAGTCAGATTAAGATTTATAAAGTTCAGTCGTTTAATTGCATACGGTGTACTGTCTGATATCTTGCAGTTCGGATTTGTAACCGGCCAACACACCACGCAGCGTCCACACGATCGAGATGTCTCAGTTTGGCTGGGCCAGAGGCTGTCTTACCCCGGACAAACGTACCATCGGCCAAACCTCAGGGTCACACCACTAAGCCTGGCAGAATCATTTCTAGTGACAGGAGAAGGCGCAAAGGTGGGTTACTGGCACCTTAAAACCAGTCGCTGCTGACAGTTGGGGCTCAGCAGCTGAGGTTGGCAGCTCATCTAGGAGAAGGAAAACTCTGATCTCAAACCTGTGGCTGCTTTGTGGCTATACCTACTTACGGGAAAGGCTTCGGGAGTAAACGTTGAGGGAAAAATCCAGAGCTGGTGTCCCTAAGGCAGTAGTACACTGAGTTCAATGCTGACAGTGAACGGCCAGACAACAAGGACACGTTTTTCTTTTGTTTAAACAACTTTACTTTCAACGTATCCGTTCAATACCTGAGGGTTGCCACCTTTACATCCCACAATTGCCCCTCCACTTCCCATGCGCACAGCGTAACAGGGAGAATGCACACGCATACTAAATACTTATCATTGTCTAAATGAACAGAAGTCAGCGCTGACTGACAACTCCTCTGATGCTATATATCGCTCTCTGCCGTTCCTTTGGGTTCATCAGATGCGTGGAGAAGGGGAGCTTGCTACAAGGAAGACAGCTTGTTCTCCATATTGCATTACCTGGGCTTGCATACCTAGACCGCTAGGAGACAACATCCATGGTCGACCCTGACCAACAGAGGCCCCAAAATACTCACAGTCCAGGATTCTGCAAAAGACTGATAATCTGCTAAAAGTCTGCTTCCCTATCAGATGACTGGAATCACTCAGCTGAATAATTTCAATTGTTGTCGCTTTTCCATTTGATTTTGAATCTTTTGGAATGTAAATGTTTTTACAATGACCCTTGACACATCAACGCTTCATCCCGAAACAGCTGTCAAGATTTAGATAAACATCTGTTCAACTTCATTGAAAGGAATTTTTTAAATAATTAGAGAATTTGTTATTTAGGAACATGCTACAATGTGTCAAAACATCACAGAAAGTGAAGGATGGTCTTAAAACAATTTTTAAAATGTGTTTCAGAGGCATTTTGATAGACACGTGGACAGGCAAGAAACCGAGCAGGCGATTGTGCAGTTTAAACTGGCATATGGTCAGCACAGACATTGTGTCTACCACTCACCTACAGATGAGGGACAATTTATGCCTATGCCTTCGAGTTGGAGGAAGGAATCGGAGCATCCATGGGAAACTCTTTGTGTAAATTATTATTTGCATATATAGATCTCAGCTAACACTGACTTAATTCATGCGTGTACAGGAATCCATTTGTTTCAGTTCAATGCACTTTGAGTGACTATTGTGCAGGACCAGGAAATTTTCAATCCCCATTTCACAAATATTTGCATTCCTCTTTTTAATTTTCCAACCTTAATGTACTTAGGTATGGCAACATCTGTCCAGATGACAGGCGAGCTAAAGCTTTTCACTCTGTCTTGGTACATGTGACAATAAATCAGTTCAATTCAAAGGTCTACAATGTATCACCTAAAAAAGTTTCGCAAACTGTGACAGCAGCAGGGCTCGATGGCTTGTTCCAACAAGTTATGACAGATACTCAACATCATTGGAGCTGTAGTGGAGCGTGTATCAAGCTTCGAATTCCTTGGTGGTCACGTTTCCGAGGATCTCACCTGGTCCCTGAACTCCTCCATCCTAATCAAAAAGGCACAACAGGGCCTTTATTTCCTGCGGAGCATCAAGAAAGCTCACCTCTGTCCCAGTATACTGAAAGACTTTTACCACTGTACCATTGAGAGCATACTCACCAACCGCACCTCAGTGTGGTATGGCAATTGTCCCGTATTGGATCGCAAAGCACTCCAGCATGTGGTGAAAACTGCCCAGCGGATTATTGGCACCCAATTGCCCACCATTGAGAACATCGACCATAAACGCTGCCTGGGCAGGGAAAAAGCATTATCAAGGATGCATCTCACCCTAACCATGGACCTTTTACTCTCCTCCCATCCGGTAGGCGCTACAGGAGCCTCTGCTCCCACACCAGCAGGCTCAGGAAGAGCTTCTTCCCTGAGGCTGTGACCCTGCTGAGCCTCACATCACAGCGCTAAGCGGTATTGCACCCATATTGTACTGTCTCAGTACTTTTATATTTGTGTGCTGTAGCACTTGCTTTTTATTCACAGTTATTTTGTAAATAACACTATTCTTTTCATTTCTGGTTAGATGCTAACTGCATTTCATTGGCTTTGTATCTGTACTCGGTACAACGACAATAAAGTTGAATCTAATCTAATTATGTCATTATGTGCTGTGCCGTATGGTGTGGGCAGTCATGGTCATCCATCTGTCTTTAATTGGAAAAGTTCTAATAAGCTATTCAAAACTTTTGTCTGTCCATCTTGTGATATAACTCATGAATGTCACGTGCTACCGACTGCGACCTTTTCTTCCATCAATTTTTCCCGTCACTGCAAATGTCCGAGCTTCTCTTTCCTCAGTACATGTCCCAGAAATTCCAGCGGCCATTTCCTGATTGATGATATCAACTCTCTTCTTATTCCGGCTTTTCACAACACTTCCTCACTTGTTACTCTGTTCTTCCACAATGGTTTCATCATTCTTCTCAAAAACATCATCTCTGCAGCTTCGAGTCTTCCTTCATTTTGCTTTGATATTGTCCAACATTCGCTTCTGTCTGTTAGTGTGGAATGAACGTAGCACAACACTCAGAATCAGAACCAGGTTTATTATCACCGGCATGTGACATGAGTTTCATACCTATAGAAATTATGTTATTCTTTAGTATCTTCCTCAAACTCTTGAATGTGCATTTAGCAATCCCAATCCTTCTTCTAATTTCAACATCAGCCCTACCGTCAGATGTTATAATATTCAAGCTTTATAGCGAGAAGACTCTAAGAGAAATTAGCAGTATTCCAGGCATGATAATTGGTGGATACAATTTGAACCAGCTACGATGCGCAGATTACACAGTGCCGATAGCTACTTCAAAGGAGAAGTTCTAAGAAACACTAGAAAAGGTCGTTGAAGAAAGTGTAAAGAAAGGATTGACCATAACTGCAATAAGACTGAACATATGATTGTCACAAAGAAGAACAGAAGCGTGAATTGAAAGTGGGCAACGGAACAATTAAACAAACATGACAAATACTACATTTGCTTTTTAACAATTCAAGGTCACTATCAAAAGGAGATCAGTAAATACAAAACTTCTTATGATTGCTTGCATTCCTGATGTTCTGATGTGTTCAGCATGAAATTCAACCAGAAGGTTTTCCCTCACAGTACAGGGTATTACCACACTTGTTGTTCTGAGCTGCATTTTAAATTCAATCTACAATCCATATTCAGATCTGAAGACTGGTTGCTGTTGAAATTAAAATTTGCTATATTCCATAACCCCAAAGTACACTCTGACAATGATAATAGTCTTAGTTTGAGCACTCTTTAAAAGGAACAACAAAATTTAACATATTTTCATGAACATTTACCACACCTGGGTCTAGTCTATGATTTTGGATACATATACTAGAAAATCCTCACTGATACACTGAAAATGCACATCCTATATTTTTAAACCAACATCAAAGCAGCACAGTAGAGTATTTGTAACAACTTCTGCTGGGAAGACAAGTGCTCATGACTATTTGATAGAAAGATTGCTCATCTTTGTGTTTAGTTTGATGAAATGTCACTGGCCAGGACCATTAACTTAGTTGACGCCCCCGGCCTGTTGAATAGCACCAGCAATTTTTCTCTACATACAGTATTATGAAGTTATAGCAGGAGTTATTCATCGTCCACGGCTTGATTTAATGAGACTTTGTAGTCCGGTCTTCATTCAGCACCCCATTTTGTTTTGCCTTAAATATTACTATTATCAGTATTGACCATTCACTCTGTGCACTTTGTTCTAGCCTTTCTAGTTCCTTTCCAACCTTACTCCTTAGAGGAAACCTGCATGGTTTTCAATGGACCGCCTTTGCATATTGTCTAATGCACCACGTTACACCAGCAGAACTGTCTTTGTACGTATCAATGTATCTTCCTATCAATGACTTTGAAGCATCGGTTCATGCTGATACAATTGTATTTCTATGTTATATTGACTGTCCTGTTGTACATACTATTCATTATAAATAAATATAAATTGCACACTGCACATTTAGACAGACATAGTGTAAAATTTTTTACTCCTCATGTATATGAAGGATATAAGAAATAAAGTCAATTCAATTCAGGAAACAACTTTCTAATCAAGCCTGAGTTTTTTCAACCTGTTGCTCCCATTAAAATTACCTTACTTGCATAGTTTGCTACGATGATTGTAGCTGTCCATTGTGATGCACAATATACTCTATTAGCTCCAATGCCTTCAAAACTCAGCAGAGCTGGTGCTCAGTTTGATGGTCCTTTCCATCATAGACATACAACCGTACTGCTTGCATAAGTGCTTAAACTTACTTACAATCAGTGCAAGCTGAAACTGGGACCAGCATTTACCAGGAAGTCTGCTTTTTTTAACTAATCGTTACTACATAACACATTGATCCTGTGCAATTCCAATTCCTTGTTCATTGAATGAAATCAACCCAGTTTATAGATGTCCAACTTACACTCAATGTCGACTTTATTAGGTACATCTGTACTCCTGCTTGTTAATGGAAATATCTAATCAGCCAATCATGTGGCAGTAATTCAATGCTAAAAAGCATGGTCGAGAGGTTCGGAATGGAGAACAAATGTAATCTAAGTGACTTTGACTGTAGACTGATTGTTGATACCCGATGGGGAGGTTTGAGTATCGAAGAAACTGCTGATCGCCTGGCAGTGGAGGTTTGAGATCAGAGTTTTCATTCTCCTAGATGAGCTGCCAAACATGGCTGACGAGCCCCATCTGCCTGAAGCGACTGGTTTTAAGGTGTCGGTAACCCGCCTTTCCCCTTCTCCTGTCGGTAGAAGTGGCTCTGCCAGGCTTTACAAAGCCACACATGAAGGCCAGGAACTGGACTTGATTGTTGTTTGTTCTTTGAGATGCATGCCATTGGGAGCATTAAATAGGTAGGGGGAGCTTATGTCCACTACCATCCCCAGCTATAAAAAAACTTAAGGATTTTTAAAGAGCTTGGATATCTCATCATTGTGTTTCTCAATCTTAAGCTGATGGTTTGCTCTAAATGACATATCCATTCATTTTCTCAAACTGTGCATTCCTGTTGAGCAAAGGTGTCCAATCCCTATCAGAAGTGACATAACTAACACTGAGCTTGACCACGAATGCCAACACTCCCAACCTTTGGCACTACGTTCTGTACTTTACACGATACACTAGCGGGTCTTCAACTAACAAGAGTCCATGTGAATGGTCTTAGGAAAGTACCGTGAAAAGTCAGCATTTGTGCTTCAAACTCATGTAAACCTTGCATGCGAGAGTCATTAATGTCCTTCAAGGTTAAAGTCACAGTTGAGTTTACTGTCATTTGCAACACTACGTATGAGGAGCGTTTGATGGCTCTGAATCTGTACTGGCTGGAATTTAGAAGAATGAGGAGGTATCTCATTGAAACCTATCGAAAGTTGAAAGGCTGAGATAGAGTGCATGTGGAGAGGATGTCCAGGACCAGAGAAAGCAGCCTTAGAATAGAGGGATGTCCATTCAGAATGAAGATAAGGAGGTGTTTCTTCAGCCAGTGGGTGGCGACTCTGTGGAATTCGTTGTCACAAGCAGCTGTGGAGGCCAGGTTATTGAGCGTATTTAAGATGGAGCTTGATAGGTTGTTGGTTAGTCAGGGTGTGAACTGTTACGGCAGAAGATCCCAGCTTTTGTATGCATGGACCCCTTCCTGTAACCGAGGGGTCTTTGGGCCCCAGGTTGGGAATGCCTGGGTTATGGGGAGAAAGCAGGGGAATGGGGTTGAGAGGGGAATGGATCAGCCATGATGAAATGGTGGGGCAGACTCAATGGGCCAAATGGTCCAATTCTGCCCCTATGTCTTATGGCCCATGGTCTGTACAGGTGCAAAGAAAAACTTACCTGCAGCAGCATCACAGGCACATGACATCACACAGCAGCATTCACAAGAAAAACATAAACTGAACATAGTTTTTACAATAACAAAATTAGAACAAAAAATGTCTATTTTAGTGCAAACTTATCAAAGTGGTTATAGTGTTGCTGAACTCTGGGGATTGAGAGTTAAGCCTGTTGGTTCAAGGCCGAATGGCTGAAGGAAAATGGCTGATCTTGAATCTTGTGGTTTGGCACTTTAGAATCAGATTCAGATTTATATTTAACATACAGTGAAACACATCGTTTGCGTTAACACACAACAGGCCTAATGATGTGCTGGGACAGCCCACAAGTGTCACCACACATTCTGACACCAATATAGCATCCCACAATCCTTGGCAGAGCAACACAAAACACAATAAGCAAAATCCATCTTGGAGTTGGATTTGGAGACTTCTGTCCCTCCTGGTGGTGGCTGTGAGAAGGTGGGATGGCCCAGATGGTAGGGATCTTTGAAGATAGATGTGGCCTTCTTGAGGCAGTGCCTCCTGTAGATACAAATGATATTGGGAAGGGATGTGCACATGATATATTGGTCCTTGTCTCCAATGTGCAATGTGTTCAGCATGCATTGAGACATGGTATAGAAGTTCAAAGTAGAAATGATGTCTTACTTACAAGACAAAAAAGACTGTTATGGCCATTTCCATGTCATGACTTTATAATTCACTGAAAATCTAATTATCGAGACCGCCTAAGAAATTGTTACACTCTTTAAGAAGGAGCTATATGACATTTTAGAAGATTGAGGGGAGATTTGATAGAGGTCTACAAATTTATGAGAGGTATTGATAGGGTAAATGCAAGCAGACTTTTCCCATTGAGGTTGGGAGGGATACAGCCAGAGGTCATGGGTTAAGGGTGAAAGGTGAGAAATTTAAGGGGAACATGAGGGGAAACTTCTTCACAGAGGGTCAGGAGAGTGGAGAACGAGCTGCCAACACAAGTGGTGCATGCGAGCTCAATTTCAACATTTCAGCAAAGTTTGGATAGGTACATGGATGGTAGAGGCATGGAAGGCTTTGGTCACAGTGCAGGCTGATGGGAATAGGCAGTTTAAATGGTTTGACATGGACTAGATGGGCCAAAGAGCCTGTTTCTGTACTGTACTTTTCTATGACTCTGAAGTCCTAGGGGATAATTCAACCGCACAGTCATACACATACACCCTCCCCCCACCACCACCACACACACAAACCCAGTGACAAGAGTAAGTTCCATGCTTAATGATACATAACACAGAAGACAACATTCTCTGAGAATGAATACACTTATTGGGCTGACGAAGGGTCTCGGCCCGAAACGTCGACAGCGCTTCTCCCTATAGATGCTGCCTGGCCTGCTGTCTTCCACCAGCATTTTGTGTGTGTTGTTGTTTGAATTTCCAGCATCTGCAGATTTCCTCGTGTTTACACTTATTGGGCTCCCAGTTTTCAGTTCAAGAATCCATGCCAAAAGGTTAACATTTCCTCGTCTCCAAAACCTGCCCTCCATTCTGCTGAGTTTCTTTTAAAAGCATACAGTATTAGAAATCTAAGGCATCAATGGAAGCTGCTTAATCAACTATCCTGAAAAACATGGACTCTAGGTTAATCTCATTCCCCATTCTTCATTCATGGCCTGGTCTGTTAGAACTCCTTAAATGGTCAGGGTTTTAAAGTTGAAAAGGGCTACTGTCTGCACCGTCCTTTAAGGCAGCACATTCCAGACCCCACTATTCCTCCTAACACTAATACAAAATCAATTTCTAAGGCTTTGGTATTTTGTTTTTGGATTAAGTAGCAGTTTATTGAACTACTGTGATCTCAGGCATTACATAATTCCAGGTGTGCTTCATCTGTGCCTATCAGGTGCGACAAACGTGTACTGGGCATGTGTGGTACGTGGACGAACCAGTAGTAAGGACACCGTCTGAAATCACATTGGACCAGGTGAGGTCTAATTCCAATGAGGTGAAAATGGGAGTCATTACTTGCTATAAATAAAGCAATCTTTTGATGTGATTGAGGATGAAGCCCTAAATGCCGCTCGACAGTTGACACACGACTGCAGAAAATCGTCCTGACATGGAAGAATTGAGCCTAACTATTCCATCAGAATAGACAGTCAGCCTGGAGTCTGATCCTGTTGCACTTGGGACAATAGCCTGGCTCTAATTCCGATTAACTTTCCTTTAGTCTTCTGATAAGATGGCACTGCGCTTGGTCACAGCGGCCTCTCTGGTTCCAAACAGAGGTTTAATTGTTCATCCATTCCATCTTTTGTGCGATGGTAAGGCACTTCGGGATATTGAGAACATCACGTGTCTTGAAAAGAAACTCAGCAAAACGCATCTCATGATAATTTGCAAAAGACCTTTTTTCAGCGTCACTGATGGTCACTGGGACTTCATAGTGGTGGTGAAAGGAATATATATTTTTTATTTTGAATATTGTGATGGGACTTATGGGAGTGTCTTCTGAACCAATAGCTGGTATGACCAGCTGAAGGTACTTTGCTTTATTCAGTCTGCTTAGCCTCCAATCTGATGGCATGCCCATCAATTTCTCTGATTTCTCCCTCCTCCCCATTTCTCTTTTTTCCATTCCCCATTCTGGTTACCCTCTCACACCTTGTCTTCTCCTCAGCTGCCCATCACCTGCCTTTGGTTTTCTTCCTCCTTCTCTTTATCTCATGGGTCGACTGACCTCCCCTATCAGATTCCTTCTTTTTCAGCCCTTTATCTCTTCTAGTCACCTCCCAGCTTCTTATTTCATCCCCCTCTCCCACCCACCAGCCTCCCCACCTCACCTGGTCTCACCTATCACCTTCCAGCTTGTACCCTTTTCCCTTCTTCCTTCTTATTCTGGTTTCAGCCATCATCCTTCCAGTCCTGAAGAAGAGGTTCGGGCCTGAAATGTTGACCGTTTATTCTATCCACCACCCCATGGATTTCCAACAGCATTTTGCCTGCATTGTTCATTTTTACACCTTTCCCAGTCAGCTGTCCGAGTGGATCACGCAGTCTACCCCACTGGGGACAATTTGAACCTCGGGCAGGGTTGTTCTCTTGTAACATCCATCACTGCTTTATATGCTGTATCAGCCTTTAACATGAACACTTATTCCCCTCCATAGATGCTGCCTGACTTTGTGCTGAGTTTGCCCAGTGTTTTGTGCCTGTGTTGCAGTATGAACATCTGTCTGACATTTCACCTGTCTCCCAATTCCATGGTAAATGCATTCATTGCCTAGCCTAGAGGTTCATCTTAGGTCCTGGAATAAGGACCATAAGACACAGGAGCAGAATTAGGCCATTCAGCCCATCAAGTCTGCTCTGCTATTCCATCATGGCTGATCCCGGATCCCACTCAACCCCACACATCTGCCTTATTGCCATATCCTTTGATGCCCCGACCGATCAGGAAACAATCAACTTCCTCCTTAAATATACCCACCAACTTGGCCTCCACCATAGTCCGTGGCATAACATTCCACAGATTTACTACTCTCTGGCTAAAAAAATTCCTCCTTACCTCTGTTCTAAAGGGTCACCCCTCAATTTTGAGGCTGTGCCCTCTAGTTCTGGATACCCCCACCACAGAAAACATCCTCTCCACATCCACCCTATCTAGTCCTTTCAACACTCGGTAAGTTTCAGTGAGCTCCCCCCTTCATTCTTCTAAATTCCAGTAAGTGCAGTCAAAAATTCCTCACATGTTAACCCCTTCATTCCCAGAATCATCCTCTGGACTCTTTCCAATGACAACACATCCTTTCTGAGATATGGGGCCCAAAGCTGATGGCAATACTTTAAGTGCAGCCTGACTAGTGTCTTATAAAGGCTTAGCGTTACCTCCTTGCTTTTATATTCTATTCTCCTTGAAATAAATGCCAACGTTGTATTTGCCTTCTTTACCACAGACTCAACCTGTAAACTAGCCTTCTGGGAGTCTTGTTGTGTTGGCGCATGGCCAAGTGGGCAAGGCATCAGACTAGTAACCTGAAGGTCACTGTTTCGAGCCTCAGCTGAGGCAGCGTGTTTGTGTCCTTGAGCAAGGTACTTAACAACACATTGCTCTGCGACATCACGGTGCCAAGCTGCATGGGTCCTAGTGCCCTTCCCTTGGACAACATCGGTGGTGTGGAGAGGGGAAGGCCTGCAGCTTGGGCAACTGCCGGTCTCCCATACAACCCTGCCCAGGCCTGCGCCCTGGAAACTCCAGGCGCAGATCCATGGTCTCTCGAGACCGACGGATGCCACCACAGGGAGTCCTCCACGGGTCTCTCTGCAGCTCCGATGTCTGAGGAGAAAATACACAAACTTTTGAAACTAAAGGCAGCCAAGTAGCTGAAGTTATTGCTACCTGATAGAAGCGGGAATCTGCAGTTAGCCATTGTTATCACAGAAATTCATCATTGTTAATTTCCAGTACTAATTTGGCAAAGAGAGCGGTACTCCTAAGCAACAGGTGAAGTAATACCAACACCTGAGCTCTATTCATGATCAATGCCCTGAGGCTGTACTCTGACAGAAATAATGGGTGTGTGATTGTGTCTGTTACTTTCTTTGAGATAGAGACAGGATATGAGAATAGGTAGGAGATGGGTCTCAATTCCTAATCCTCTCAACTCACAAGCGTATAGTCTTTCCATTTTAAATATTCCCTCAGGTAGAGTAAAACCACATAAAAGTTCCTTTGAATAGATATAAACTGTACAGGTTTCTTGGCTTACAGTGTTTAATACACCCCTGTGGACAAAAGTTTTATGCCTTTTTAACTTAGAGAAACTGTTATTATACAAACACTTCACTTTGGTTGCCTACAACAATTCAAAGGCACAATCCTGTACAATTTGTATCTTATGGGAGCTGTTGTTAAAATTTAGGAATCAAGAAATGAAAGAGAAATGCCTTTCAATATTTAGAGGTGCTTCACAACTGTGAGAGAGAATCAGAAACAACAGACAGGAGTGTGTTGGAACAGCAAAACCTGACAGCAGAACTGAGATAGGGAGTTTTGACATGCACCTGACCACGACAGGCTCTGGAGCTTAGACTGTAACTCTCCAGGATATGGACAGATGGTAAGGCCCCTTTAAAGGTTCAGGACCACCTGGCTAATTGGCAGCCATGTTTGGGCACCAGGATTTTAACATTACCTGAATTGAGGTTTGGGGCTCCATTGTCAACTCAACTTTGGATTCTTGTCCAGCGTCTAGTTTAGAACCGTGTCATCACTTCAGTCTCATATTGTGTCTCTATTCTGGTCTCAGATACTCCAACACTTGGGCCCTAGCTATTCTCGTTCAGGTCTCTCGTCACGTAGGGTCTACGCTTTAGAATCAAATATGACAACAAGGTTACGAGCAGTCTGGTCCTGTTCCAGACAGCTGCCAAGGGGAGGGACAGAGTCGGTGGTTAGGGAACTGACTTTCTGATAGAATACACTGAACTCAGTCTCCTAAAATTTAGTGAATGGAAGTTTTTTTTTCTTTCGGGTTGTTCGCTGAGCCTGGAGGTGAGGTCACAAATGTTTTGTCGCTGGCCGAGTCCCGACCAGCCGGATAGCTGAGTGATCTATGCTGGCCTGTATCTCCCTGGTTAGCGGCCATTGGTTCCTCGGAGATCCAGAGCTCACCCCTTGGCCCTGATCCCACAGGTGCATAGGTTCGTAAATTGCGTCCACTTCATTACAGTCCTCCGTTGAGAACCAAGCTTTTAAAAATTATTTTGATTTCTTGCTTTGTGCATCAGCCAGGATTTTTGTAGTTTCCCAGACAAACTTATGATCTACTTGGTCTTCATGTACTGAGACGAGTGACAGAGGATCGTGTCTTCTTATGGCAAGCTGATGTTCATGTCGTCTCTTGGATAGTGGATGAAAATTTCTCCTGGTATTGAGTATCGATCACTTGGTATGATGACTTAGGGATCACACAGGTAAATGAGATATAAGTGGCTGTAGAAACGCAACAGGCCAGGCAGCATCTTTGGAAAAGATTTAACGTTTTGGGCTGAGGCCCTTCATCGGGACTAGAAAAAAGGATGAGAGGTCAGAGAAAGAATCTGGGGGGAGTGAAGGAAGAAGTACAAGGTGGCAGGGGATAGGTGGAACTGGGAGAGGGGGAAGGGTGAAGCAAGGAGCTGGGAAATCGGTCGGTGAAAGAGATAAAGGGCTGGAGAAGAGGAATCCGATAGGAGAGGGTAGAAGACCATGAAGAAAGGGAAGGGGGAGGAAAACCAGAGAGAGTGATGGGCAGGTAAGGAGATAAGGAGAGAGAAGCAGGAATGGGGAGTGGTGCAGGAAGGGGGTCAATTACTGGAAGTTCAACAGGTATTCATGGCATCAGGTTAGAGGCCACACAGATGGAATAGAAGGTGTTGCTCCTCCAAACTAAGCGTGGCGTCAACGTGGCAGTAGAGGAGGTCCTGGACTGACATGTTGGAATGGGAATTGGAGGTAGAATTGAAATGGAAGGCCACTGGGAGATCCCATTTTTTCTGGTGATGGAGCGTGGCAAAGCGGTCTCTCCATCTACATTGGATCTCACCAACGTGCAGGAGGCCACACTGGGAGCACCAGATACAGTAGATGACCCCAGCAGACTCACAGGTGAAGTGTCGCCTCTCCTGGAAGGACTGTTTGGGGTCCTGAATGGTAGTGAGGGAGGAGGTGTAGGGGCAGGTGTGGCACTTGCAAGGGTAATTACCAGGAGGGACATCAGTGAGGGATGGAAGTTGGGGTCATCTACTGTACTTCACCTACTCCCTCTACAGCCCCAATGAGGCCACGCTCAGGCTGGAGGAGCAACACCTTATATTCCGTATGGGTAGCCTCCAACCTGATGGCATGAACATCGATTTCTTGAACCTCTTGTAATGGCCCCCCCTCAACATTCCCCATTCCCATTTCCCTCTCTCACCTTATCTTCTTACCTGCCCATCACCTCCCTCTGGTACTCCTCCCCCTTCCCCTTCTTCTGTGGTGTTCTGCCCTTTTCTATCAGATTCCTCGTCCTCCAACCCTTTATCTCTTTTTCCAATCAACTTGCCAGGTCTTTACTTTACCCCTCCCAGCTTCACCTACCACCTACCACCTTGTGCCCTTCCACACACCTTCTTACTCTGACTTCTCATCTATTTTCTTTCAGTCTTTTGATGAAGGGTCTCGGCCTGAAACGTCAACTGTTTACTCTTTTCCATAGGTGCTGCCTGGCCTGCCGAGTTCCTCCAACATTTTATGTGTGGTACTCAGATTTCCAGCATCTGCAGATTTTCTCCCGGTGTGGCTTGGCCGTAGGAGATGATGGGGCAGTGTGTAGATGAAAAAGAGGAGAGTGCCGAGTATAGATGGTGTAAGACACCAGAGATAAAGGGGATTTTGCGCCCCATTTGATAAATTTTCAACAAATCTCAACTGTTTGAAGTTCGGATTAGAAAATTAGAGTATATGCTGGGCATGGTTAAAATCTTTAAACTGGTTCAGCAGAAATCACATACCCAAACTTCTGATAATCCCCAGTTTGTTTGGAACTATAATGTGAGGAAGGGTAGCCAGGGAAATTTTATTCCTTCTTTAATAATGTTTTAAAGTCACATCAGCTACCAAACTTCAAAGCTGAACTGTTCTTACCTGCATTCCTAATTAAAATGTTCCACATCTCTAACCTTACACAGGTTCAAAAGGTTAACTCAACAACATACATTAAGAGAAACTTGTTTCACTGGCCCACATCATCCATGCTGACAAGATGTCTATCAATGCCAATCCTATTCACCAGTATTTAGCCAATAAGGCCTTGTAGAATGGTGTGCACTTAAAATACTGGAGGAGCTCAGCATCTATGGAAATGAACAAACATTGGTGTTTCGGACTGAGAACCTTCTTCATAGAGTCATAGAAAAGTACAGCACAGAAACAGGCTCTTTGGCCCATCTCGTCCATGCTGACCCACTTAAACTGCTTTATCTCATTGATCTGCACTGGGACCACAGCCCTCCATACCCCTGCCATACAGGTACCTATACAAAAACCTGTCTTAAACATTGAAATGGAGCTTGCATGCCTCACTTGTGCGACAGCTCACTCCACACTCACACAATCCTCTGAGTGAAGTTGTTTCCCCTCTCGCTCCCCTTAAACTTTTCACCCTTAACCCATGACCTCTGGTTGTAGTCCCATCTGACCTCAGTGGAAAAAGCCTGCTTTGCCCAATCTATGCCTCTATCATAATTTTGGATACCTCTATCAAATCTCCCCTCAATCTTCTACGTTCCAATGAATAAAATTCCTAATCTACTCAGTCTTTCCTTATAGCTCAGGTCCTACAGACCCGGCAACATGCTTGTAAATATTTCTGTACTTTTTCAACCTTATTTACATCTTTCCTGTCGGTAGGTGACCAAAGCTGCATCCAATACTTTAAATTGGTCCTCACTGGTGAATGTTGTAATTGTACCTGCTTCTCCCAGCACCTCTGGCAGACCACTACGCAGGGTAATGTAACGTGGAAATGTACGTAATTCACAATCATCAACATTGAGTTGGGGTTCACTGGCCTAATGTGATGACGTGATGAAGTAATTTTACTGCACTTGGTGTTTAGTATTTAAGTACAATAAATGTGTTGTTATGGTTTTTCTTAATAAAATGCCTCACACTATTTTATTTGCAATAACCTACAGCTCCATCTACCCACCATTTGCCATTGCAAGAAACCTCCCCTTTTAGATTCTCTTTGAATGTTTCTTCTCTTACCTTAAACCTTGAGTGTATTGATACTCTGGTCTTGAAATCAAACAGTGCTATTGTAATTCCTTGGGATTTATTGAGAAATAAATTCCAAACTTGATATTCAGTTGAACTGGAATTCCACCAAAGCATTCAGAATTCACATCTCTTTCTCATTTATCATATATTCACTGTATACTGATGTTAGACCAGATGTATTTTGTTTAATTATGCCAGTAAGTAGATTAGTATTCTTTCAAGGAATTAGATTTCCACTGTCCAGGAGTTAACAAACAGAAAGTAAATTTGCTTGGGTTCAACAGAGGGCCATTCATTGTGGATTGATGACGATTGAACAGGATATTCTAACAACACCTTTGAAAACTAATCTGGAGCCAATTAAAAGGGTGCATAAGGTTGTAAGTATCCATGACATGTTCATTCAAGCATTGTAAACTTAAGGGAATAGGAATTGGCTACCATTCCTTCTATAAGGAGACTAAAGTTACTTCATTGGTTTCAGTTTTTTTTGCTACTGGGGTGTCTTACTGACAACACAACTTAAATAGTATATTATTAAATGTCACAAGGCTCAAAATGAAAGAAAAAGAAACGTATGTTTAATCATTTTGCAGTCAGTTGAAATGGGAGCATTTTAAAAGGATCAGTATAAAGCCATTGGCGATTCACGTTTTATGAACTGTCAGTTACGTTACACATTGTTAGGCAATAATTGTTGTCGCCACCTTGGTGAATCGAGTTCACACACTTTATCTCAGTTAAAATGCACAGATCCTATCAGACACAGGGTTTATTCCACAAGATCTGGATGATTAAAGCTCTGAGCCAGATTGAAAAGGACAGGGTGTTGGGGCCAAAGGAGGACGGGACAGTTCAAATCACTGTTATGTGACTTTTACTCCACTCCGCACTGAACTTCTGTCTCGCTGCTCCACGAGGTTTACTGATTGCTGATTTGATCTGATTGCATATCTGACTGTACATTGTATTGGGCTGAACATACACGTACACAGAACAATTATGTATACAACCTTACTGCTTGGGCAATATCCTCCCACATCTCCCTTCCGTATTGCTTACATAGTGGCGGAGACGCAACATGAAGAATTTTACTCCCTCGTGTTGTGAGGCGGATGCAAGAAATAAATTTCTAATTCCAATTCTACTTGTCTCTACACCAAACTGTGAGTGTGACCTGCAACTATCAAAGCGTGAACTCACTTTTGTGAGCTTTCAGTTCTGAATGCTATTTGCCTACCTTTATTGTTTACATATTACTTTTTCTCTGCACCTTGGGTGATTGACAGCCTTCCTTTTTTGTTTTAATGGGTTCTATTGGGTTTCTTTGTTTTGTAGCTGGCTGAAAGATGATGAATTTCAAGGTTATATAAAATATACATACTTTGATAATAAATCTACTTTGACCTTGAAAATAAAAATCACACAAATCACAAATACATCTAATGGCAACTTAAACAGAGCCTAGGTTTTCTTCCCAAATTCCTACACTTGCCTATTCCTTATCAGACCTGGCTCAGATGAGACAAAACTTGCCTCAAGACGAGACTCGGGAGGCTCCAGACGCTGGAATTTGTAGCAAAAATATCCAAAGCCATATTGTCACAAGCCCTGCAGGCCTTTGTGGCTGCCGTAGAATGTTGGGTTTCTCGAACACCTGTATTTACCAATTGTTAAGACTGCTAAGCCTTTCTGTTTGATCTTGTCAAGTTAATTGTATTCGGCACGTGTTGCCCTGCATGCTATGATTAATCAAAGGGGACTCTCGTTGTGCTCCGTAAGCGGAGTCCGACTGTTTGTCAGGGAGAATGATTTGTTTCGCGGGGTTGCTCTGTCGTGCCTCCCATGCTCAGCTGGTACACCAGTGTCTAGCCTCCTGGTTCCACCTCCTGATGGGGAGTCTACTGTTCCTCTGCTCCTGGGGTCAGGCTGTTGCCAGTGCTTACCATGACAGAGTCTGTCGTCCTCCATACCTGCGTTGAATCGTAGCCAGCGGCCACCATGACAGAATGAATCTGCCATTCCTCCACACTTTCATCTTCATAAAACATCAGAGCAGAATTAGGCCATTTGGCCCATTGAGACTGTTCTGCCATTTCATCATGGCTGATTTAATATCTCTCTCAACCCCATTCTCCTGCCTTTTTCCCGTAACCTTTGACGCCCTGACCTATCAACCTCTCCTTTAAATATACCCAATGACTTGGCCTCTACAGCCATCTGTGGCAATGAATCCTACAGATTCACCACTCTCTAGCTAAAGAAATTCCTCCTCATCTCTGTTCTAAATGGACATCCTTCTATTCTGAGGCCATGTCCTCTGGTCCTAGACTCACTCACTATTGGAAACATCCTCTCCACGTCCACTCTATCAAGGCCTTTCAATATTCAATAGGTTTCCAAGAGACCACCCCTCATTCTTCTAAACTCCAGCTTAATACTGAAAATGAGACACAGGTTGAAGCCTATCATTCTAAGCCAAAAGAGTGGACAGAGGAACAGAGAGAAAGATTTAGCACTGGAATGTGCAGCAACACTTGTGCGCTGCCCCCAACTCATTCTTGGGTGTGTTGGCTGTTAACACGTACAACACAATGCACTGCATAATAGGTGGCCACTTTATTAGGTACACTTGCTCGTTAATGCAAATATCTAATCAGCCAATGATGTGGCAGCAACTTAGTACATAAAAGCATACAGACGTGGTCAAGTGGTTCAGTTGTTGTTCCAACCAAACATCAGAGTGGGGAAGAAACGTGACCCAAGTGACTTTGTGCAATGAGTGTTGGAGTCAGAAGAGTTGGTTTAAGTATCCCAGAAGCTGCTGATCTCCTGGGATTTTGTGCACAGCAGTCTCTAGAGCTAACAGGGAATGGGGTGAAAAACAAAAATAGTCCAGTGAGCTTGAGTCCAGTTCTGTGAGCACGGATCGTGACACGTATGGGCTAGTAGGTTAATTGGTCAGATGGGTACAGTTGTACACTGTGGGGGGTCATTAGACTGGAATGACCTGTTACTGTGTTGTATCTCTAAATTTAAAATACGCTGAAGAGAAACCTATGTTCCCTTACCAATGAAGAGTTCAGGAACGTACATAGAAACCAAAGCTTTAAGAGAAAAATAAACACAGCAACTCTTGAGTAGATCAGATTATCCTCTACAATATGCGTATAATTCATATAATGTCCTGACGCATGACATTAGTAGTCTGCAGTTGAACATGAAGAGTGCCGTTCACCTCAATGGACTTTGCACCTTGGGTCACCCACAATCTATCATCATCATCATCATGTCCATGTCGCATGGCTTAAGCGATCATGGTCTTTGAGCATAATTGTTCTGGCTGATTTTTTATTGCCAAAGTGTAAATCAGTTCTTCAATCTTCCTTGGCACACAACCATTATTTCTGTCCGATTTAATATATCCTCATTCTCAGGTAAAGGTGATCTCCTATGAGGCAGAATTCATTCATTATGTGCCGTGTCATATAATGAGAGTGATCATGGTTTTTCTATGACCATGAATATTCTTGGCAAATTTTTCTACTCTGCCATTGTCTACTTCTGGACAGTGTCCTTACAAGACGGGTGACCCCAGCCATTATCAATACTCCAGAGATTGTCTGCCTGACGTCAGTGGTTGCACAACCAGGGCTTGTGCTATGCACCAGCTGCTCATACGACCATCCACCACGGCTTCTCATGACCCTGATTGGCAGGTGCTACACCTTGCCCAAGGGTGACCTTCAGTTTAGCAGAGGGAAGGAGCATCTCATGGTAGAGATGTATCTCCACTCTACCACCATAGCTGCACAATCTATGCCACTGCAATAGCATCTCTCAGGGCTACAGTTTCTGTACTCTCCATTTCATCATCCATTTACAAAAGAAACAAAGAAGCCACTCATAGACATCATGGAGCCTACTCCACCATGGGTCAGCTGGTGTGCTGAATCGTAGCTTGAGAACTGTGGCCTGCTGTACAAGGGGAAATAGTGCTCACTCTTTCAATATGTCAAAGAACACAATGCTCTCAGTTTTGTATCTTCTAGGATGACAGAGAAACAGGTGAGTTACACACCACTGGTGATTGTGACACCACTGGGGTGGGGCGGTGGTGGAGTGAATAGCACAAGCACTTTACAGCGCCAGCGATCGAGATTCAAATCCTGCCGTTGCGCAGAAGGAGTTTGTAGCTTCTCCTTGTGACCGCGTGGGTTTCCTCTGGGTGCTCGGGTTTCCTCCCACATTCCAAAGACACATGGGTAGGGTTTGGGTCAGTGAGTTGTGGGCATGTTATTTTGGCGCTGGAAGTGCGGAGAATCCTGCAGCACAATTCCTGGACTATTTTGAGCGTTGACACAAATTGATGCACTTTGATGTACAGTGCATGTGACAAATAAAGCTAATCTTTGACAACAGATCAGGAGCTGGCTTCAGACCCTAGGAAATCTATTCCTTTTATGCTATCTATATTTACAGAACTTAGTATTTTCTCTGGATATAAACTTAATTTACATAAAAGTGAATTATTTCCTATTAATAATTATTCTGATTATTATGATCAAATACCTTTTAATATTGCTAAAAACTATTTCACTTACCTTGGTATCAAAATTACTAAAATTTTTGAAGACCTATTTAAGTATAATTTATCCCCTCTAATTGAATATACTCAACAAGCATTTTCTAAATGGTCGCCTATGTCGATGTCATTGATAGGTCGAATAAATGCTATAAAAATGGTTATTTTACTGAAATTTTTATATATATTTAAAGCAGTTCCCTCTTTTGTTCCAAAAACATTTTTTGATAAAATAGTTTCTATGATTTTGTCTTGCATTTGGAATAACAAAACCTCTAGAGTGAATAAACTTTTATTGCAAAAATCAAAAAAAGATGGAGGACTGGTCTTACCAAACTTTAGATTTTATTATTGGGCAATTAATATTTGTTATATTACTTTTTGGATCGCCCTCCATGGTTACATTTGGAGGAAAATTCGGTAACGGGGTTTTCTTTAGCTTCTTTATTAGGAGCTCCCCTTCCTTTTTCGTTCTCCAGAATAGGTAGACAAGCTCTCAACCCTATTGTTAAACATACTTTAAAATTTTGGTTTCAGTTTCGTAGATTTTTTGAATTAAATAATTTTCTACTCTCTAGTAATATTTATTGGGTCACAGACCTTTCATCACCAGTCAAGGTGACATCATCAGTGCGCAATTGAGTGTTGTTTCTGTCAAGTGTTTGCGTCTATATTGGTCTGACTCGTCGTTCTGATTGGTTGGCTGTCGCGTTGGCCGATAATCTCTACTGTGTCCTGTGTCCCTGGTTATCAGTTGTGGTTAGCGTTGGTTCCTTGGGTGTCTGCAGTTCACCCCTCGGCCACGATCCCACAGACAAATACGTTCGCCAATTGTGTCCAGTTCATTTGAGTCTTCCATTGAGAACCAAGCTTCCAAGAATTCTCTTGATTTTTTGTTTTGTGCTTCTGCCAGGAGTTTTGTGGTTTCCCAGGTGAACTTGTGTCCTCTTTGGTCTTCATGTACTGAGAAGAGTGACAGAGGATTGTGTCTTCTTATGTGGAATTATGTGGAATGAAATTAAGTAGCATTACTCTAGCTTCTGTGATAGATTTCAATCTCAGGAATAAGTCAAATTGGATGATCAATTGCAGACTTCTGGTGGAGCCTGTTTGTGATTGATCCAGCCTTGCCTTTAGCACTCACATGCCAGACACCAGAACCATTGAGGTTGGGGATGTTCACAGAGCCTCCTTCTCTCATAAGCCAGAAAATTCTAACTTATCCAACAACATCTAGTTGTTGGCTTTTCGTGACACAAAGGGAAGCCCATTCCATCCACGATGTCCTGTTCCCAAGAGTTGCAGTGTTGTACTGCACAGAAATGGGCTCTGTGGTTCCACTACGCCCACACCAATCTTTCTCGCCCATCTATACTAGTTACATTTGCCCGCATAAAGTCCATATCAAACTCTGCTTTACTAATTCAAATGCCTGCACAAATATCTCTTACATGTGGTGATCATATCTAACAATCCAGAGAACATCCTGTTGAATCTCCTTTACACTCTTTCCAGTGCAAACACGGGCTTCCAACAGAGACATAACCAGAACTGTATGGAATACCCCACGTTCCACTCAGCAGTGCTTTCAAAGTTGCAACATAATGTTCCAACTTTTATATTCTATGCCCAAACCTATGAAGGGAAGCAATCAATGCACCTTCTTCACCACCTTATCTATTGTTGCCACTTTTAAGGAACAATGGACTTGAATTCCATTGTTTCTCTGTTCATCAGCATCCTCCCAGTTACTCTAAATTCCCGTCGCTATCTAACTTCCCAAAATGCATCATCTTGTACTTTTTGGAATTAAATTCCATTTGGCAAAGCTTGGCCTAACTTTCCATTTTATATATATATATATATCCTTAGACAACCCTCTTCACTGTCCATTACACCACCAGCTTCCAAGTCAATCACAAACTTATCAATCACATCCTATATTCATACCCAAGTCATTGATATATATCACAAACAAGAAATATCCTAGCTTTGACCCCTCTTCTTACTTCCATGAACTCCTGCAACTTTCTTCCTGTCATTTGCAGATCAATTTTCCTTTTGTTCTTTTGCCATCGATCTATATTTGTGAGGAGCACTAGCAAACCCAAGTGCAGGAATCACAGACACTTCGGTGATTCAAACAAAACTGAAGACTTTGGAAAAACTAGCTAGAAAATCTAATAAGGTACAAAATCTTGATGAACTGAAATTAATTATGATACACAGAAGAACTTGGTCTGAGTTTCACCCAACAAGGAACCACAACAACCCAACAAAGAGGGGTCGGCATGCCCCCCCTGAGAAACACCCTGGAGCGCATAGGAATTCTGGACATTGAAAATACCGTGCTGATTAAAATATCCCAAATTAAATAAAGTGATGAATACAAAGAGAGCTTAACAATCCCCATGATCCCAATTGAGACACCTGTAAAACAAAGCGGAAAAAAAGCAGAACTAGTCCAGAGACAAACAATTAGGCATAAAAAAGGTAAACAGTCCAGAAACAATGCATATGCACAAGGTGATACCAAGAAAAAGAGAAAATACAGTCCCCACGTACTAACTGATGAAAAAATAACTCTTCTTAAGAATGACCCCTGGTTACGACAATATTGTGGAGTAATTTATTTTATACAATTAATTTATCAGCACTTCCTTGAGATTGGAGAGGAAAGCAGGGCACAGAATGATAACCTAGATCAGAGGTTCCCAACCACTTTTATGCCATTGATCAATTCCATTACGCAAGGGGTCCATGGACCACAGGTGACCTTGAAGGTCAGAGAGAGCAGCACCTGGATCAAAACCAAATGTGAGCCAGTGGCACTAACTGTTGCACTTCCATGTCAACCCATTCAGTTCTGGTTCCTCGTGTGTATACTCCAGTTGCATTCAGATAAGACTACCATTATAAAACTAAAAAATAGAATTAAAAAGGTTTTATGCACATATATTTGCTTCAAATTTAATTAGAAAAATAATAGCTTGAGCTGAATTAACTCTTGACAGATTGTTAACATTTTCAAGTGTCTCTTAGTGACAGAGAGAGTCTGACCGAATCCTGGAGGAAGATCTCATGGAAGGCCTTTGCCATAAATAGCACCATTACCCACTCAGACAAGCCCAAGAGCCAATAAATAACTGAAAAAAAATCAAGGAACATGGATAAAATCATAGAACAGCAATGGTAAACCCAAGTTCTGGGGGGAAAAAATGTGAATTTTCTCAAATCACTTTGCTTTCCCAAATGCCACAACTTCTAGAAGAGACTTTGATGTTTCCAGATGTCTAAACCCCAAAGATGGAAAAATAAAGTGTAACATTATCTCAGCGTTGAAAGCCAATTTTACTTCACCGTACAGTTCACTGATGGCTTGGTATTACATTTTACCAGAATAAGTGAAGCAGAAAACATAAACATTTTGAAGGAAATAGAAAGTAGCTAGCAGAAATTTTCAGATCAACCTTGAACAAGACTTATAGAAACGCTAATGACCTGGAACCAGCATCATGCAGAAAGAAAGCCACATTTCCCCCTACAACAGTTTAATTGCTTAGTAACGTTGAGGCTTTACAACGCACTGCTGAGGCCTCACTTGGAGAATTGTTAGCAGTTTTATGCCAATTATCTAAGGAAGGATATGCTGACATCCGAGGGGGTTCAAAGGAGTTTTATGAAAACGATTACAGGATTGAAAGGCTTGTCATATGAGGTGCATTTGATGGCTCTGGGCCTGTGCTCACTGGAATTCAGAAGAGTGAGGGGTGACCTCATTGAAACCTATTGAATGGTGAAAGGCCTTGATAGAATGGATGTGGAAAGGATATTTCCTGTGGTGGGGGTGTCTAAGACCAGAGGACACAGCCTCAGAATAGAGGGGTGTCCTTTTAAAGTGAAGATGTGGAAGAATTTCTTTAGCCAGAGAGTGGTGAATCTATGGAACTTGTTGCCACCGGCAGCTGTAGAGGCCATGTCATTAAGGCAGAGGTTGATAGATTGTTGAATAGTCAGGGCATGAAGGGATAAGGGGAGAAGGCAGGAGTTTAGAGCTGAGAGGGAAAATGGATCTGCCATGATAAAATGGTGTAGCACGCTTGAAGACCCAAATGGGCCTAATTCTGCTCCTACATCTATGGTTTTATAAGCAAGACTTTAGGCAAATTCTGTAAGTTAGTCAGCACTTAAAGCAGACATGACAGGAGTAGAACTTGGCTCAGGCAATCCTGTACTACTGATCAGTTTGGCCACCTAGTGTACACAAGGCTCAGAATTCAGTGGTATTAATCAATACGGACATCACTCAAACAGCTCTTCTTCAGTATCACAGTTGAGATGTATGCATGCTTCAAACTGGCACTTTTACCAAATTATTTGTTAAAACAAGGCAGCAACCAGATTTAAATTACCGGTAACTTAAGGAATGTTGTGGTCGCAGGATCTGTTTGGGCCCTGCGGCGCGGAAAGCCGTGACGATGCTTGGATGAACATTGCAATAACGACAGAAAATGACTCAGCAGGTCTGCAGTATCTGCGGGAAGGTTCCTCTAGTCCAGCAGTCTGTTTCTTGTCTGCTTGGAGACTTTACTTCAAAGTATTACTTTATCAGCTGTGAAGCACTTAGTTTTGAGAATGTGGAAGGTGCTCTTGAGATGCACGCTTGCTTTGAGTAATGATCAGTGCAACTAGACTGTAAAATGACCACAATTAATTGACTGTTGAAAATTATTAAGCTGCTGTTACTAGTAGAAGAGTTGCTGTTTCTGATACTCAGACAAAGGGCAAGTCCATAATCATGGCAATTTTAAATTTTAGTGCTGAAATTATTTACAGCCAGAAATAATGGGATGTGCAAGACTTGGAGAATTTTTATAACGGGCATAAGCCCAAGAAAGTTCTGAGAGCCACTGCTTAACTGATTGCCTTCTCCTTACTGCCTCAAGCTAATTCAACAGTCCATCTGCCTGCTGTTCTCAATCGTGGAAAATAGTCCATATGTAGACGAGACAGATTTATTACTGACTCTTATTGCACTGCTATTCAAAGAAAATTCCAGGTCTTTCTGACCCAGACCTGAACAATTGAATCAGAACTTTAGATGAAGCAGCACAAATGTGACAAATGGCTGAAGCTTTTGCCATAGAACCCATCACAATTCAAATTCTCCAGACGTCATCATTGTGCCAGATTGTCAACCAATCAGAATGCAAATTCTCCAGACATCTTCATTGTGTGCATCTCAAGACCAGGCATAATGTCAATTATGTCCAAATGCTAGTCACTGGGTACTGAAGACAGGTCAGAGCCCTACGCAGGTGATCGGAGACCCAGGAAAAATCAAAATGGAGAACTACACCAAGTTGTAAAGTACTTAACTTAATGTAAGAATCACCTGCAGAAAGTAAATGAATGGAAAAGATTGAAAGATGGGACAAAAGAAGCAAAGAAATATTTAAGGAACATCTCTAACATTAGCTAAAATTGGAATGAATTAGAGGTTCACATCTTGTATATGGTAATGTAATAGCTTTGTAGTACCAACGATCCAGGTTCAATTCCTGCTGCTATCCGTAAGGAGTTTGTATGTTTTCCCCGTGACTGTGTGGGTTTCTTCGGGGTGCTCTGGTTTCCTCTCACAGTCCAAAGATTTGCAAGCTAATTGTTCATTGTAAATTGTCCCATGATTAGGCTAGGGTTAAATTGGGGGATTGCTGGGTGGTGTGACTCGAAGGGTCGGAGGGGCCTTTTCTGCACTGTATCTCAATCAATCAATCTTTACCACCAGGGAGGTTGTAACGAAGACTTATAATGTGGTTAAAAGTTTGTCTTTTCTCAGAAAGATTATTTCTAATATTATTTATTTAGAGATACAACATGGAACAGACCCTCCCAGTCCTTTGAGCCATGCCTCCCAGCAACCCACCTATTTAACCCTAGCTGAATTTACAGTGATCAATTAACCTACTAACCGGCACGTCTTTGGAATGTGGGAGGAAACTGGAGCACCCGGAGGAAACCCACACGTTCACGAGGGTATCGTACGAACTCCTTACAGACGGCACCAGAGTTGAACTTTGAACCCCGGAATTCCCTGAGGTGTGATAGCGTCGCGTTAACCGGTACGCTACTGGTTTGTGTGCTTTAATATTAAATCTTCCAGCAAGGTCCCGGTGAAGCAAAGCTTGTGGAGAACCAGGGCATATCAGACAGCCAGTTCTCCTTGCCACTGATTAACCGGACACGTGCAGCTATCAAACACTGTTGCTTCACCTACTGTACAAGAGGGAGAAGTCACGGCTTCCCATTTACCGAGCTGTGGGTATGTTGGTATCAGGAGCATTTCAACACTTGGGGTTTGCCCAGTGCAATCACCATGGAGTTGATTTGATGCAATCTACACATATCATGTTGCTTCACACTGTGCCGTACAATCCTTGCACAGTTGATTTGATGCAAACAACACATTTCCCTGTGTTTCAATGTTAAAACTAATCTAATCTAATCTCTCTAATCAAACAGTGTGTAAACTGAGTGATTCAGTTGAAAACGAGATCTCCTTCATGACAACGTTCGCAGGTACTGCACATATTACCAGGAAGGCAATTACCAATAGTGGGGTACCAGCCGATTTTCTTTTCTCTTACCAGGACACCACTGAGGCCAGTTGCAGAGCCACAAGCTCTGCCTCGGTGAATATCGGCTGATGCCACGTCCCCAAAATCAAGTTTGGGGTTCAGTGGCTCGCTAGATATCCTCACAGAGCACTTGGATGACATTAAGATATCTATTTCTGTTTAGTTCCAGTTCCCACAGAAATGCATTCTTTCCTATAAATAATGTCCATCCATGTCACTTTGATTTTCTGCAGACACGGAGCTGTATGAGTTCTGGAACTGCTTCATTAAAAACAAAACAGTGCGGAAATGGTAGTTAGCATGTGAACGTAAGACATGAATAAACGTGCATGAACTATTCATTCCTGAAGCCCCCAGGGAAGTGCTAGCAGGTCAGAGTAACTTACTTCTGAAATGCAAATTGTCTGTAAATGGTCCCCCTAAGAGAAGTATATTTAGGCTTGACAAACTAAAGCCAAGCGTAAAGCACACTGAAAAGTCCAAAAAGATCAGGGGAAAATATTATTGACTTTTATGAATATGATGTCGCCATAGCAACAGATTTAAAGACCTTATTGTGAAGGTCAGTGGCAGCAATATAATACAGTGAGGCATGAAAAATTAGAGGACTAGTATAATGATCTATCCAAAGTCTAATTTAAATTAACTACTTCAGCTGCACAAGTGCCAATGTAAAATATACTTCAGAGTTCCTGAGGGTTTGTGCTGAAAATAGGTGTTATTCCTTAGATGGTGACTGAGGGAGATTGATACATCGAGGCAAATGAGGAAGATGAGCAGCTGCATAGATGGGCCAAAGAACCTGTTTCTGTGCTGTACTTTTCTATGACTATATGACTTCAAATAAATCTTCCAGACCCAACCTGGTTTGATGTTTAATCCAAAAGATGGAATCTCCAGCAATGAAAATTTCCTTAGCAAAATCCTCCATGAGGACCACAACCTTGTTTGGGGTTTGGAAGCTTGTGTGCCTCAATGACCCGAACAGTTATGTTGGCTTTATGCTTTGGCTTTTGGGAGGGTCACCCATGCCAAGCTGGTCAAAGGGTAGAGGCCAGACTAAGAGCGGTCAGCTGGTCATACAAGTTTGGGGGTTCAGCTCAGGGCTAACAACCCTGACTGGAAATGCAAAACTGTTACAGAACCAGCAATGAAGAATCCTTCTACATATGAGTGTGATGGTGTCCCTGAGTCTCTACCCGGAACTTGCATGACTGACAGTAGTGAAAACCGAGAGGAAGCTACTTGGACAGTGAAGGAAGCCCGAAATGAGGACCTTCATTGCTGCCCTAAACGTCAGTGGCTCCTACAGACAGAAGATGGCCAAGATCCGAACTTCTCAAAGCTTTCCTTCATTACCTACCTCTTCCAGATGTATACGATGGCCTTCAACCTGCTAACATTTGGGATGACAAACAAGAGAAAATCTGCAGATGCTGGAAATCCGAGCAACACACACAAAATGCTGGAGGACCTTAGCAGGCCAGGCAGCATCTATGGAAGAGAGTACAGTTGGGTCTTCAGGCCGAAGCCCTTAGGCAGGACTGGGATGGGAACGTTTGGTACGGGAATCTTTACTGCATGCCGTACATACAGAATGGAACTTGTGTACATGATGTTTGATCGCAGAGGCAGTACCAACTCAGTGTCACTAATTAAATACAAATTGCAGGATCTTAATCACTCTAAGTAAAATATATTAAAAACTCACCCAAACTTGCGACTTCAGCCACATATCTTTCCTGAGAACACTGATTTCCCCTTCTAGAAGTTTTCCCCTCCCCCTTCTCTCTTCTTCTATTCCCCACTCTGGCCAATTACCTCTTCTCCTCTCTTGCCTATCACTCCCCCTGGTGTGCCTCCTCCACTCTCCTCTCCTATCCGATTCCTTCCTCTCCACCCACCTGACTCTACCTATCACCTTCCAGCTATCTTCTTTCCCCTCCCCCCACGTTTTCATTCTGGCATCTTCCCCCTTCCTTGTCAGTCCTAAAGAAGGGTCTCGGCCTGAAGCGTCACCTGTTTGTTCATTCCCAGTAGATGCTGCCTGACCTGCTGAGTTCCTCCAGCATTTTCTGTGTGTTGCTCTTTCTAGAAATGCCTTTGCGGTGTAATTTAAGGTCTAGTTGATAGTGAAATAGCTGTTGAGAAAATCACGTAAAATGCACAAGAAAATGAAACAGTCAATTTAACAATTTAAGTAGACCCAGAGACTGTTATAATTATGTATGACCTTTGTCGAGATGAATAGTCCTGTCTGCATCCAATTAATTTTACATTCAGTAAAGCTGTGCACTGAAATTCAATATAATTGGAATGGAACAAAGTCAAGGATAACTTTGGATAGATATTAAAAGCTGGAACAGATGACATCCAGTCTTGTTACATTTAACTAGAAAATCTTCATTTAATGCCTGGAGCTCACTTATATGTCTGGTTGATGCAGTGGTTTGAGACAATGCCATTTCAAATGAAAGAAATGTTTTATCACTTATCAGTGCAAGTCCAAATAGAAGTGAAGTTTGCCTGGATGATACCAAGTTTATATTACATGCCCGAAGGATCAGTTTAATTGACGAAAGAATGCTTTTAATGTAATGGTCACAAGATCTTCAGCCTAAACACTACCTGAGGCTTGATTAAAGTTGACAGTAGTATTGGTTAAATATTCCTATGTCAGCTTAAGGAAATGAGGCTGACCATGCGGAATAAGCTGACAGTTTGCGTAATTTTGTATCACTAAAAGTCACAGCCCATACAGGATCAGGGTAATATCTTTAAGCAAAGTCAGACTCACATAAAAATCATGTTAGTTCTGTTGAAAATCGCTTCTCTATCTAATACTTAGTGATTATTTAAGGTTCCTTAAAGTAATGTATTTGACACACAAAGTTGTAACTGTTTTATCAACTTTAAAAAAAAATTACTTGGGAAAATTTGTGACCTTCCCAAGTGTATGCTTATTTAATTAACAAAGCAATTCAATCAAGTAAACTACATCTTGTAACACCTCTAAATCAAGTTCAGAATTCTAACTCTACTGTTGAGAGATTTTATAAGCCACTACTCATTCAAACTGTAAAGTTTGCTTTTAGAGATGCCCTTGATTTCTCTGAGGATGCATGCACCATATAAGACCCAGTAACAGCAACTAAGTTCCAGGTTCAGTGTTCAACACCAAACAATGCATTTGTACTGCGATTATTAATATCAGCTGAGCGAGAGAGACTGGAGAAATTTATCTAGGTATCAATATTTAGCGGAGGTAAAAATAAATAAAAATATCAGCTACAATTCACTCACTCAGAGTGGACCATAAACCAATCATAAGACCATAAGATATAGGAGCAGAATTGGGCCATTTGGCCCCATTGAGTCTGCTCCGCCATTTCATCAAGGCTGATCCAATTTTCCTCTCAGCTCCAATCTACTGCCTTCCTCCCCCCATACCCCTTCATGCTCTGACCAATCAAGAATCTATCAACTTCTGCCTTAAATATACATAAAGATTTAGCCTCCACAGCTGCCTGTGGCAAAGTATTCCACAGATTCATCACATTCACCAATCATGTCTGGATTCAGATAATGTCTTGCTTTCTTGTTACTATGACACAGAAGGAAGTTGTTTGGTCCATTGGGTCTACATCAGTTCCCTAAAGATCAATCCCATATGCCCCATTCTACCTCCCAAGTCCATTACTTTTCTTGGACTAGCTGTTCTAACATACTTCAGCAGGGAGTTAGTTAATCAACAACTTGACTATTCATGATAACATCCTAAGAACGATGACCAAGATGTTGGTTGGTGTGTGGAAGGGAACACAAAATTAGCCCTAAAATTGGCCCTAAAAGGGCCATCACAATAGAATCACTAGGTCAAGTTTAAAACTCCAATTTCTATTTTTTTTAAATTCTCTTTCTCTCTTCACGACACACTTCCACGCATAGTCAATCCATGAAAAATTGCCATGACCTACTCTTAACTCTGTAAGACATCAAACTCTGGTGAAGCCTGCTCGTCCTCAATACTGAGTTTCATCTCCCCCTTCCTGGGCCAACCACAAATATTTTCTTTTCATTTTCTATAAATGGAATGGCATGTAGCAATAAAGCTCCCGCCAGTAATTTATTTTGCTTTCCAGTTTCAGGCTCTGAGGAAGTATGGAAGAGAAATGGAAGAGCTTAAAACACAGCAGGGAAGATGGCGAGAGAACAGGACGATGTTGGTCAAAGCATAATCAAAATCTACAACTGCTGAGAAACCCGATATAATAGAAATACACAGAATGACTGCCTGGGCAAACATTTCAAATGTAAACCTTCCATCAGAATTCAGCACTGTGTTCATGGTCTACATCCAACCCACAATCTCCTTAACCCCCACCATCAGACAGGAGATACCATAGCATTAGGACAAGGAGAGTTAGGTTAAGAAATAGTTTCTTCCCCCAGACCATGAGACGACTGAACTCCCTGCCACTGCTCCAAGTTTCATCACAAATGAAGCCCCAGTAATGTTATACTGTTTACTTTTTAACTTGTGTCATAAGTGCACTGTTTGCTAAATTACAATCTTCTGGAATATATTGTGTCATTTGCTAATTTATTTGTGGTAATATTACTTCATGTGTTGTGTGTGTGAGCTTTATGTACGGCGTTATGCCCTTTGGTCCAGAGAAACACTGTTTCATTTTGTGGTATACATGTAAGGACAGTAAACTTGAACTTGAGATGAAATGTGTAGTTTAATTAACAACAATGGGAAAAGGCGACATGAGGATGTCACAATGAAGAGAAAAATACTGTGATCAAGATGTCATTTGCTCAAGCAGTTTCAGAGACATGGGTGAAGTGAAAAAGCATTTCAGGATGTGTATTGTGACATTAAATGTATCTTTGAAGTGTGTCTGGATAAGATGCTACAATATAATATGATAGGTGGCGGGGTGAAGATATGTTTCTACCAAAGGAGATGTAAGGCACGCCTTCCCTCCACTAGCCTCTACTAGGCACAAGTTGCAGCACCTGCTTAGCCCCCGATCAGGGTCAAGTGAAGTCATGGGAGGTGCTGGATGGTTGTATGAGCAGCTGGTGTATATGACAAGTCCTCATTATATGACCACTGACGCCAGGCAATCTCAGAAGAGTATTGATAATGCCTGGGGTCACCCATCTTGTAAAGACACTGCCCAGAAGAAGGCAATGGCAGACCACTTCTGTAGAAAAATTTGCCAGGAACAATCATGGTCATGGGCAGAGAAAGGAATAAGAACAACAGTGTGAAGGGGTCTTCCTCAGAGGTAATAATCAGATGAAGGGCAGATGGAAGACTATGATTACCCACGGCATATAATGATGATGATGAATATGGAATGAATTGGTATTTAAGGTGGCAATAGCAGGTGCTTCCTCGCTTTGTATATTTGGGAGATGGATAACTTGTCATCTGGTGAGCGATCCCTTCAGAACTTTGGAGAACCTGTTTGGAGTTCCAAAAGGATATGGGTTTAGAAAGGAAGTTGGTAATCAGAATGGACAGTAATTGTTGAGTTTGTCTGCAACGTTCTCATCCTACAAATTAATGAATGAAAAGAATACTTGACCAAGTGGAAAAGAATGCAATCCCACCCTCATCCAGTACATTCATGGACATTCTCCTGTAGACCTCACAGGAAAGTGATCAGAAGTGCCCTGCCTGACCTTTACCACTCCAAAGTACCTCCAGTTGAACTCTGTCTTTTTGTGTGTTTCCCCCTAGCCGTCAGTCTGTGGTTTTGTATTGCCATGTGCTCCTGTCCCCACTCCTGCTCTACTCCGGCCCCCGTATCACTGAGTACTCCGTCTCTCGTCTGTTTCTCAGTATTACCTGTATTGCTGCCGCCCGTGTCTCATTGTGCTCCACCTATCATCTGCCTCTCTGTTTATTGCTCAGTGTATTTCAGTCCTGTGTTTTCACCTGTTTGTTGCCAGATTGTGCCAGTGAATTTTCCTGAGCCTGTTCAGCATTTGTATCTGCAGTCAGTCAGTCAACTCTGCCTGTTTCCCGATTCTGGTTTTTGGATTTCTCTGGATGCTTTGATCTCTGCCTGAACTTTGATGTCGACTCTGGGAGTTGTTACTCAATTAATATCACTGTGTGCACAGTACTGGGTCTGCGACTGGATCCCTGCTCCCGCATCTTGACATAAACAGGTACTTCAATCCAACTAATTCAGTGCAGTTGAGGAATCAGAAATAATGTCTATAAATAACCTCTAGCACACTAGCATACTGGATTGCCCAGGATAATTCAAGCCTACATTTTCAGACATGACTCTCACACTAAGAGCTTGTATAATCTGTGAAAGTTCCCTGATTCTAAAATTTAAACCAAAAAAAAATTTGCAACAATCCACCTACAGATAGGAAGGGGATAAGGCAGGGGTTCAGAACCTTTTTTAATGTCATGGACTAATACCATTAAGCAGGGGGTCTGTTGTTCCCAGGTTGGGAATCCCTGGTATAAGGGATGTCCATTCTTTGAGCTGCCCCTACCCAAAAATATTGACGTGGCTCGTTATCTGGAGAATTTAGCAGAACTATTTAGATCCAGCCCACCCAGATCAGGGTCAGCTGCTTGGTTCAAATTGACAATGCCATAATTTTGAGAGAAGGATTTGCCTTTCAGCTGTCTCCTTTGACTATGAATAAGAGCCTTATGCAGGGCAGTAATGAAGACTAATTCATCATTTATAGGACCTTGATATAGAGCTAAATCACTGTTTAATAATGGATACATGGTCCTGCTGGAGCATGATCAAGTTCTGACAGTTTTGTTTATTATGTGCAACAAGCAGTTCCGTTGTAACATTTTTGCATTGCATCCAACGAGGCATGGAATTTGAAATTCAGGAAACGCTGAAGCACTTCTATGCATTGTTCTGTTCAGTGTAGCTCAGATCTACTGATGAAGAAGGTCATACAGTGAAGTACTGACTAATGGGGTGACAAGTTTGCATCTTTTAATCCCCACTGCAATCCTGCATGTAATGGAGCTGACGGGGTGGGGGGGGGGGGGAGCAAAATCCAACATTTACATTTTCAATTGCTCTTCAGCTAACTGACGCAATGGCAACTATGACTTTTTATCGCTGGAATTATATCTACACACAAATTTTAAAAAAAGTTAAAACATAATCCAAACGTATCCCATAAAATAGTGGAAAATCATTTCTCATAAATTGGGAAAAATAAGCAGCGTTCTACAAAGACTAACATCGTGAAGATATATAGTGCTTCAACCGAAAGTCTAGGCACAGGGCCTGATGCCAAATACATGTAGTGCCCTATATGTCAGTGCAGAATAAGCCTTCCAGCCCCTCAAGCTACAGAGCCCAGCAATCCCCCTATTTATCCCTAGCCTATTCATGGGACAATTTACAATGACCTATTAACCTACCAACTGGTACTACTTTGGACTGTGTGAGGACATCCATGTGGTCACAGGGAGAACGTACAAACTCCTTGCAGGCAGCAGTGTGACAATGAACTTGCGTTGCCTGTACTGTAAAGCATTGTGCTAACCACTACACTACTGTGGTGCAAGAAATTGATAACGGAACATCAAATTCTCAAGAATATTCTCCCAAAGTTATCCTGAGTCTATTGTGGCCGTTATTGAATTCTGTGGATTTTTTGGGGGAGGTGGGGGGATGAAATTCAGCAGAAATGGGCTGGTGTAAAAACATTTGGAAATGCCTTTCTCCAATTAATTTCAGCTCCAACTTTTTTCTTTAAGTAACAAAAAGCATGGCTACTGTTGGGATTTATTCTGGGACTTTTAAAATATATTTTTAAAAAGTCTTTGGAGACAAGTTAAACTTTGAAAATAGGATCTCTTTACAACTCCAGATTTTTATTAGAGCATTTTTGCACTCAGCAGCTCCTAAAATTGATTCCTGCCCTTTCTCATATGTAAACTTAACCAAAATCTGTTTTCCTTGGCCACAAGGAATAAACCAGAACTAGTTAACAGTCTAGTTGACTAGTAACAGGAACATTGTAATCCCTGTTTACTTTATGGGCAACTGGAGAGTGAAGATCTGTCAGCACGGTAGCGTAGTGGTTAGCACAATGCTTTGCAGTACAGGAAATCCAGGTTCAATTCATGCCATTGCCTTTAAGCAGTTTGTATGTTCTCCTCATGACTGCGTGGGTTTCCTCTCACATTCCAAAGGCCTATTGTAGTAGGTTAATTGGTCATTGTAAATGGCCCTGTGATTAGGCTAGGATTAAATCAGAGGCTTGCTGGGCAGCATGGCTTGAAGACCTGGAAAGGGCTATTCTCAATCAATCAACAAACAAACCAAGATTTTAAACTTAACTCATAAATCTGAAGGCGAAACCTATTCACAGGTAAACTTGCAAATGAGGAGGATTCAAAGCACTGCTCCTCTTTGGATTTCATGGGTTGAAGGCTGCTATGTGGCTTCCCTTGGCTCACCTATCTGTAAAGAAGTTACGGTCTCTCTCTTATTACTTGTCCCTGGATAACCATTCGCCTCCAGTGTTTTCTGTAGAAGCTTTTTCAGAGCATTAATCATCTCTGTACAAAATTATGCTTGCATTAATATGCATAAGTTTTCCCAAGTTGTATTCTTATTTCTTTAACTTATTTTCACAGATTAAACATTGTGTCTGTCTCGCAATTCAGGCTAACATACTCTTCAGGTTCATCTCTTTCATACTAGTTTTCCCTATACTGTATTTCTTGATGGATGTTCTAAAATTATCCACTTATGAAGTTGTAAAGAACAGTTTCTCCAACTTTTCATCAGAATCAGGTTCAATATCACTGGCATATGTCATGAAGTTTGTTAACTTTGCAATACATGATAATATAGAGAAAAACTGAATTACATTATATATATATATATATATATATATATATATATATAATAGTTCAATTAAATAAGCAATGCAAAAACAGAAATAAAAAAGTAGTGAGGTAATGTTCATGGGTTCAATGACTTTTTAGAAATTGGAAGGCAGAGGGGAAGAAGCTGTTCCTGAATCATTGAGTGTGTGCCTTCAGGCTTCTGTACCTCCTTCCTGACGGTAACAATGAGAAGAGGGCATGTCCTGGGTGATGGGGATCTTTAAAGATGGATGCCACCTTTCCAAGGCACTGCTCCTTGAAGATAGCTCAGATATTATGGAGGCTAGTACCCAACATAGGCTGACTAATTTTACAACTTCCTGTAGCTTCTTTCAGTCACCTCCCCACGTACCTGACAGTGACGCAGCCTGTCAGAATGCTCTCCATGATACATCTGTAGAAGTTTTTGAGCGTTTTAGGTGACAAGCCAAAACTCCTCAAACTCGTAACTTAAGGAAGGGATGTTGATGCATCGATAACAGTTCAGAGAATGTTTACCAGATTAATACCTGGAATGGATGGGTTGTGTTATGAGGAAAGGTTGGATTTGTTGGTTTGTATCTGCTTCAGTTTAGTTGAATGGGTGAGATGGCTTAACGGAAACATGGAGGATCCCAGGCCATGTTTACAGGATGGAGGTGGAGAAGAAATGTGAGAATCTAGAATCAGTGGGTCACCATTTAAAATAAGGGTTGCCTATCTGAGACAAAAACAAGGTGGTTTAATTTCTCCCTCACTGAGTTATGACTCTAAGGAAGTATGTGCTAAATGAGTTTTGACGAATTTTAAAGGCAGATGTATATCGTTTTTGATCATTAAGGAGCAGAAAGGTTACCAGAGGAGGGAGTGGGGTGAATAGAAGAGAACGTAGAGTACAAGTTACAGTCAGATCAGCCAAGGTCTTATTAAATGGTGGAGCAAGCTTAAGGAGCTGAAGATCCACACCTGTGCCTAATGAGGCATTGAAACTGATAATCCAGTGGAACTCTGTTGGATTTAGTGTAATCTCTAATATACTAAACTCTTGTCACCAACAGGCTGCCTTTAGAAGTTTTGAAACAATGATCTGATAGTGCAGCTTTTTCTTGTTTCTTTGCTTTTCAGGATCAGAGAATTCTGTTAAAGCCAGCCTCTTAACTCTCTTTAAATTCTGAAAGGATATAGAGTTGCCAAAGTAGACCAATGTTAATCAAAAGTTCCTGTGTGCTTTTATACACTTAGTAAATAATTAACAACTCACTGGGGAATCAATAGTTCAGTGTTGTCTCTTCCCTGAATAAATACTCCATCATAATCTGAAAGGTTCTTTGTGCAGTTAAATGAGTCAAGAGTGTTGCTTTGGCATACTTCAACTGAAGACATTTATTTGTGACATTTAGTGACAATAGTTTAGCAATCTTATTGAAATGGTCATTTTTTCCCCCCTGGAATTTCATTGAGAGTTCTGTTGCCAGCTGTGGTAAGTTTGACCATTCCACCTGCAGCTTCTAGGTGTATTTTGCTCATTCGTTATGTGCCGTGTCATATGACGTGGGCGATCATGGACTTTCCATGACCATGATTGTTCTTGGCAAATTTTTCCACAGAAGTGGTTTGACCTTGCCTTCTTCTGGGTAGTGTCTTTTTACAAGACTGGTGACCCCAGCCATTGTCAAAACTCTTCTGTCTGGCATTAGTGGTTGCATGACCAGGACTTGTGATATGCACCAGCTGCTCATACAACCATCCACCACCTGCTCCCATGGCTCTACTGATCAGGGGGCTAAGCAGGTGCTGTACCTTGCCCAAGGGCGACCTGCTGGCTAGCGAAGGGAAGCAATGCCTTTGGTAGAGACCTATCTCCACCCCACCATCCTGCATATTGTGTATTTAGCCTTACCCATAAACAGACAACAAAAATAGTTGCACCACACACAAAATGCTGGTGGAACGCAGCAGGCCAGGCAGCGTCTATGGGAAGAAGTACAGTTGACGATTCGGGCCGAGACTCTCTGTCAGTACTAACTGAAAGAAGAGATAGTAAGAGATTAGAAAGTGGGAGGGGAGGGGGAGATCTGAAATGATAGGAGAAGACAGGAGCTGTAGTAACAGATCTGCGTCAAAATGGTGGTCGAAAAGTTGAAGGGGCTGAAGAAATTCTAGATGGGGAGTAGTGAGAGAGGTGCCAGGCCCATTATTAAAACAAAAATAGTTGATGTGAAGCCGGTTGTTTATTGGGAGTTGCAACTCAGGAGGGATTGAATTACTTCAGCCTTGTCCCTGGAACCTTGTGTTGCTTGGGACTTGCTACAAATCAGACCATTAGCAGAATATTAATGGTTAGGCAATTCTTACTTCACTCCCCAGGTGATGACAGCCCCTTGTTTTAGTTAATTGAAATGAAAATGAGGAGTCGCACATTCACTTTATTCTTACCGGGAACACATTGTTAGAGAAAATTGGAACAAAGGTCAGTTTGGAGTCTGGATTCTGTGATCTATATGGAGGAGGGCTGAGCCACTTGTCTGGTCATGGTTGTCGAGAACAAATAAACAGCTTAAAAAAAAGTTTTAATGTTCTCTGCAGTTGAAAAAAATAACAAAGTTCTATAACTCAATCTATTATGTATCTGTTTTAAATGAACTTCCTTCGTTGTCTTTTCTCCTATTTTTTAGTTTATTTTTCTTAATTATTTATTTCCTATTTTAATAGCTAAAAAGATTGTCCACAGCTTCTGATAGGAACCTAAATAGCCCCAGATTTTCTGGAGTGAGGCCAACTCTCCACGCTAATCGTTCTCCAAAACTTCTGGATTGAAGGCCAGTCTTGCCAACCATAACAATTCATAACCTGGGAGAATTTAAAGCTCTGTTTTGAT